>NC_142616.1:9209947-9553280 GCF_059453375.1 Lepisosteus platostomus
CTCTTCCCCCCCCCCCCTCCCGATGTCCCCCCTCCTTCCTCTGCTCCCCAGATCACTCTTTCTACCTCGTTGTGGGAGAGGGCAGCCTCCAGGTGAGCCCCCCCAGTCACCCACACTCCAGACAGGGGGGGGGGCGGGCGGTCTGCAGTGCAGGTGGAAGAGAAGAAGGGGGTTCCCTGTAGCTTCTGGGGGCTCCAGCCAGCTCATCGCTCTCCCCGGGGGCTTTGAATAAGGGGCGCGCAGGGTGATCCCCCCTTGCCTAACACGCTCTTATTTCTAGAAGGCTCCTGTTGGGGTGGAGACGGGGGGGCGTCAGGGGCAGGGAGTAGGGGTGGGGAAAGGGGATCATGCGTGGTAGAAACTCGAAAGCTCTCCGTCGCTCCCTCCTGCTCTCTCTCTCTCTCTCTCCCTAGCGGAACATTCTATTTCTTCTTCTTCTGGAAGCGTCTGAACTGGTTCTGAATGGCCAGCGCCGCCTTCTCCGTCTCGGGGGCGTTCAGGTCGATGTCCACTTCCTCCTCCTCCTCGGCCGGCTTCCCCCCGGCGTTCGGCGCCTTCTCTGTCGAGGGAGGGAGAGAGAGGGGTCGGCGAGGCACTCAGCCATCGGAAAAAAAACCCACAAAGAAACCTCCCTCGCTTCTCCAGAACGGGGCCGCGATGCGCACAGGGCTGTGTTTCTGTGCGGCGTCTTGGGTTTCATGGCGAAATATAATGCTTTTGCAATATCCAGACATTCTGGACTGCTCGGCAGACTGAGAGAGATGAGGTGTCAAAGAACCTCTCGGTAATGAAGACACACAAAAGGACGGGAGACACACAGGGAGAGGAGAGACGGGCGTAGGGCATTTGATACACGCTGACGCAGGAAGGGAGGGCAGGGTTCACAGAGTTCACAGCTCTAATTTGTCATCGTGTGAGTGGGCACCAAGGTGCCAGCTGTCAGCGCTGCAGTCAGCCCTGCCAGTTGAAGTCAATTCAATTCAGCTCCTCGTAATGACTGACAGAGATCGGGACAGAGGAGTTCACGCAGACACACTGAGAGAGAGACGAGGACAGAGGAGTTCACGCAGACACACTGAGAGAGAGACGAGGACAGAGGAGTTCACGCAGACACACTGAGAGAGAGACGAGGACAGAGGAGTTCACGCAGACACACTGAGAGAGAGACGAGGACAGAGGAGTTCATGCAGACGCACCGAGAGAGAGACGAGGACAGAGGAGTTCACGCAGACACACTGAGAGAGAGACGAGGACAGAGGAGTTCACGCAGACACACTGAGAGAGAGACGAGGACAGAGGAGTTCACGCAGACACACTGAGAGAGAGACGAGGACAGAGGAGTTCACGCAGACACACTGAGAGAGAGATGAGGACAGAGGAGTTCACGCAGACACACTGAGAGAGAGACGAGGACAGAGGAGTTCACGCAGACACACTGAGAGAGAGACGAGGACAGAGGAGTTCATGCAGACACACTGAGAGGGAGACGAGGACAGAGGAGTTCATGCAGACGCACCGAGAGAGAGACGAGGACAGAGGAGTTCACGCAGACACACTGAGAGAGAGACGAGGACAGAGGAGTTCACGCAGACACACTGAGAGAGAGAGACGAGGACAGAGGAGTTCACGCAGACACACTGAGAGAGACGAGGACAGAGGAGTTCACGCAGACACACTGAGAGAGAGACGAGGACAGAGGAGTTCATGCAGACACACTGAGAGGGAGACGAGGACAGAGGAGTTCACGCAGACACACTGAGAGAGAGACGAGGACAGAGGAGTTCACGCAGACACACTGAGAGAGAGACGAGGACAGGGGAGTTCACGCAGACGCACCGAGAGAGAGATGGAGACACAAGAGTTCATGCAGACGCACCGAGAGAGAGACGAGGACAGAGGAGTTCACGCAGACACACTGAGAGAGAGATGAGGATAGAGGAGTTCATGCAGACACACTGAGAGAGAGACGAGGACAGAGGAGTTCACGCAGACACACTGAGAGAGAGACGAGGACAGAGGAGTTCACGCAGACACACTGAGAGAGAGACGAGGACAGAGGAGTTCACGCAGACACACTGAGAGAGAGACGAGGACAGAGGAGTTCATGCAGACGCACCGAGAGAGAGATGGAGACACAGGAGTTCACGCAGACACACTGAGAGAGAGACGAGGACAGAGGAGTTCACGCAGACACGCTGAGAGAGAGACGAGGACTGAGGAGTTCACGCAGACACACTGAGAGAGACGAGGACAGAGGAGTTCACGCAGACACACTGAGAGAGAGACGAGGACAGAGGAGTTCATGCAGACATGCTGAGAGAGAGATGGAGACACAGGAGTTCATGCAGACATGTTGAGAGAGAGACGAGGACAGAGGAGTTCACGCAGACACACTGAGACAGAGACAAGGACAGAGGAGTTCACGCAGACACACTGAGAGAGAGACGAGGACAGAGGAGTTCACGCAGACACACTGAGAGAGAGACGAGGACAGAGGAGTTCACGCAGACACACTGAGAGAGAGACGAGGACAGAGGAGTTCACGCAGACACGCTGAGAGAGAGACGAGGACTGAGGAGTTCACGCAGACACACTGAGAGAGAGATGGAGACACAGGAGTTCGTGCAGAGTGAAAGAAAAGGAAATGCACAAGAAGGAAAGAGGAAAAGGAGAAAGGGGGGTGTTAATAGAATTACTGAGCCCATCATGCCACTTTCAGGCACGGGAGGGGAGTTAAAAAGGGAGGAGACACAGCTGCAGCAGTCCGGGGAGAAGGAGTCAGAACGGCTTTCAGAGCTGGTCTCAGAGGCGATAATAATGGGTCAGACCGACAGCGATGTACTGGGATGGATGGGCCCTGCAATTAAGCACAATTCCTGATGCCACCGCCACCACCATCCCACACTTGCAGTTGCGGGAGCCCGGCAATTAAACCCGTTCATGTGACGAGCTGACAAACCCCACCGCTCTCTCTGTCTGCCAGACTGCAACAGGACAGCCCTCCACGCCCGGAGAGAGGGAGAGAGGGAGAGAGAAATGTGGATACAAGCAGAAACAGACTAGGTCTGCCAAGGACGGATTCTGCTGCCAGTATGGGAAGATGAGAAATCCTGTTTTCATGGATTTATTTAATTACCGACTTAGAATTGTAAGCCGTTCTCCCGCTTCAGGCAAAATCACTGCCTCGTCCTCATTTGGACCAAAGTGGCAGCAGCTGAGACACTGAAGAGAAAAGCTGGCGGCCCGTTCTGTTGCTGTTCCTGTACGAAGGGCCAGTTCTCTTGTCCCTCGCTCAAACCCTGCACGTTTCCATTCTGGAAAATTTCAGAACTGAGGGCAGCGTTTTCTCCCCCTGCTTCAAAAACCCAATTCTCTCCAAACACGTCTCTCTGCATTGGCCTGGAAGAGACAACAGCTCCATAGACACGTAAACGCCTCTGGGCAGGGGGGAGGGAGGGTTCACAGTGCCCCCTTGTGGTGGGAGGACTACACAGCACTCACCTTTATTATCGGGCATAGGCGCCTTGCTGCTGTTGGGATTCCCAGTTGATTGCAGCTGCAAAATAGGAATAATTGTTATTGTAACAAGCAAGTCAATGGAGAACATGTCCTCATTTTAAATGGCAATCTAGAGTATCTGGAGGAATGCAAGAGCAGCACCTCACCTGGTACAATGATTGTTAAACTTGCCAGCAGCCAGATCACCCCGCAACTCACAACTAGAAATCCACTGAAGCTCAGCAGGTGAGAGCCTGGCCAGTACCTGGATGGGAGACTCCTGGGAAAGCTAAGGTTGCTGCTGGAAGACGTGTTAGTGGGGCCAGTAGGGGGCGCTCACCCTGCGGTCTGTGGGGGTCCTAATGCCCCAGTATAGTGACGGGCACATTATGCTGTAAAAAGGTGCCATTCTTCAGATGAGATGTAAAACCGAGGTCCTGACTCTCTGTGGTCATTAATAATCCCCAGGGTGTTTCTTGAAAAGAGTAGGGGTGTTACCCCAGTGTCCTGGTCTTTACCAGTCATGGCCTCCTAATAATCCCCATCTCTGAACTGGCTTTATCACTCTGCTCCCCTTCCCACTGATAGCTGGTGGTGTGCTGAGAGTACTAGAGCATCATCCAGGTTGGGGTTGCACATTGGTGGTGTCAGTGGGATTCCCCATTACCTTTCTAGAAAAGCACTATACAAGTGCAAGCTATTTTATTATTAAATAGGATATATATACATCACTGTGTTGCTGTGCCAGATTTGCACACACTTCTTTTCCTGCAACGATCCTAAACCTGACCCCACGGCCCCAGGCTCGCTCTCTCGCTCCTCTCTCCACCTCTCTGCCTCCTTCCTTCTCTTCCTCGTGACTAATGGACCGTTTTCTCCCCGGCTGCAGACTCTGCTTCCCCGGGGGGGGCGTGCCACGTGTCCTGCTTCCTCTGATGGTGCCCGTGGAGCGGGATTCCGACAGCGGGAATGTGCATTCAAGCACGGCCCCGGAAAAGCAAGGCTTGTCTTCCTCCCCTCTCCTTCTCCCTCTCAGTCACGCCACTCTAGTAAACCGCTCAGCAGCCAAGCAGAAAGGTGCGTCGCTTGATATTTTTGGCAAATGATCACTTTCTGCAGGCTGCTGGGGTACCCAGATCTCCCCTGCGGCCGTGGACAGGCTGGAGCAAGCGAGGCGTGCGGGCCGAGAACGGTAGCTAACGAGCGAAAGGGGGCTGCGCTGCCCCCCTGACTCGTGGCCTAGTTCCGAGCCGTTTCACTCTTCCCCCCTGGGGGGGGGCTGCAGTCCCTGGAGGAGCTGCATGTTTGAAGAGCCTCATGCGTGAAAGCTCCTAATGCCCCCCATCCGCAAGGCTCTCATCACAGCAGGCTCACTGAGCGCAGACACACGTGCGGACCGCTCCTGCTCTCGTACTGCAGGCACTGGTGATCCCTCTCACTGCGGATACACACACGCTGCTGATACACTGACACTGCTCATACACTCTCACAGCTCATACACTGACACTGCTGATACACACACACTGCTGATACACACACGCTGCTGATACACTGACACTGCTCATACACTCTCACAGCTCATACACTGACACTGCTGATACACTCTCACAGCTCATACACTGACACTGCTGATACACACACACTGGTGATACACACACGCTGATACACTCTCACTGCAGATACACACACACTGCTGATACACTCTCACAGCTGATACACTCTCACTGCTGATACACTCTCACTGGTGATCCCTCACTTATACACTCTCACTGCGGATACACACACACTGCTGATACATTCTCACAGCTCATACACTGACACTGCTGATACACTCTCACTGCTGATACACACACACTGCTGATACACTCTCACTGCTGATACACACACACTGCTGATACACTCTCACAGCTGATACACACACACTGCTGATACACTCTCACTGCTGTTACACTGACACTGGTGATACAAACACGCTGATACACTCTCACTGCTGATACACACACACTGCTGATACACTCTCACTGCTGATACACTGACACTGGTGATACACACACACTGCTGATACACTCTCACTGCTGATACACTGACACTGGTGATACAAACACGCTGATACACTCTCACTGCTGATACACACACACTGCTGATACACTCTCACTGCTGATACACTCTCACTGCTGATACACTGACACTGCTGATACACTGACACTGGTGATACACTGACACTGCTGTTACACTCTCACTGCTGATACACTGTCACTGCTGTTATACACACATTGCTGATACACTCTCACTGCTGTAAGAGTCTGTACAGGTGTGTATACAGTGTGTCCAGAAAGAGTCTTTACAGGTGTGTGTGTGTGTGTATACAGTGTGTCCAGTAAGAGTCTGTACATGTGTGTGTGTGTGTGTGTATACAGTGTGTCCAGTAAGAGTCTGTACGTGTGTGTGTGTATATATACAGTGTGTCCAGTAAGAGTCTGTACATGTGTGTGTGTGTATATATATACAGTGTGTCCAGTAAGAGTCTGTACGTGTGTGTGTGTGTACAGTGTGTCCAGTAAGAGTCTGTACAGGTGTGTGTGTGTATATATATACAGTGTGTCCAGTAAGAGTCTGTACAGGGGTGTGTGTGTGTGTGTATACAGTGTGTCCAGTAAGAGTCTGTACAGGTGTGTGTGTGTATACAGTGTGTCCAGTAAGAGTCTGTACAGGTGTGTGTGTGTGTGTGTGTGTGTGTGTGTGTGTGTGTGTGTGTGTGTGTGTGTGTGTGTGTGTACAGTGTGTCCAGTTTGTGACTCCCATCTCCTCTCTCCCTCTGCCCCCTCGGTTCCCCTGTTACCGTGTCTCCCGTCTCTCTACTCCCATCTCTCCCTCCGCCTAGCCCAGAGGCCTGGATCTGTGACTCAGTGCCGCTGTCCTCCGGAGTGGGATTGTGAGGACCGGGAGGGGGGGGCGGGGGGCAGAGAGGAAGAAAGGGAGTCGGGAGCGGGAGAAGAAAGGAAGGCATCTGTGCGGCGGAGAGCTGGCGCCGTGACGAGGGGGAGGGGGCAGGAGAGGGCAAGGCCGCCGAGGGGGAGACGAGCTGCGCGACGGCGAGGAGGAGCCCACGCACTTTCAGACTTCCTGCAGGTCCTGCTTCCGCCTGCAGCACTGCTCTTTCTCCCTCTCTCTCCCCTTACTCCTCTCTCTCACTGTGTCTCCTGTCCTCCTCTGTGTGTTTATTACTGAGGGATTCTCTGTGATCTCCTCTCTCTCACTGTGTCTCCTGCCCTGCTGTGTGTGTTTATTACTGAGGGGTTCTCTGTGATCTCCTCTCTCTCGCTGTGTCTCCTGTCCTGTTGTGTGTGTTTATTACTGAGGGATTCTCTGTCCTCTCCTCTCTCTCACCGTGTGTCTCCTGTCCTCTTGTGTGTGTTTATTACTGAGGGGTTGTCTGTGATCTCCTCTCTCTCACTGTGTCTCCTGTCCTGCTCTGTGTGTTTATTACTTTGTGAATGGCATTGAATCTGGTGGAACTACAGTATATGGTGGGAACGATTTCTGGTAACACTGTAAATTTCTCTTTCCTTTGGATTTCTCTGTCATTTCCCTTGCTTTTGTTTTGGTCTGAGCTTGCTTTCGCTCTGCACCAGATCTTGGCAGTATCGTGACTTACTGTATGAATGCCATTACCACATCGCCTAGGGCAGAAGTGCACAGTGAGAGCATGGTAAAGGGTTAATCATTGCATAAGCGTTTAAAGGAGGGCCTTGGAGTGGTGGTTAGTTCATCACACCGGGGGTTGCAGGTTTGCATCCTCCCTGTGGCACAGCGTTTGACCCAGACCGCTTTCAGACAAAGCCCGGCTGTGCAACAGCGAATGAGAATTGGTACACAATGGACACATCTTGTTAAATCAGGGTTTAATATCTCAAGTGAAGGGAAAGAGCCTAATGGAAATGCAGAGATCGACTGACTGGACACCAGGGGGTACTGGCTCTGCGCTGAGCCTGGGAGAGAGGGAGGGAGTCACAGATGGCAGGGAATTGTTAGACAGAGACAGATTGCTGCATTTAAGCGCAGCGCTCTGGGGGGATCCTGCCAGCGAAGGAAAGAGAGAGCAGGCAAGGCAGGGAGAGGCCCATTATGGCTTATTAAGAGAGACTGCAGCAGTTCAGAGTTATTGACAGGACTAATACACACACACACGCACACACACACCGCTCTGCAGTGAAGATGCACAGCTCTGCAGTACAATAATACACTTCTACACTCCGGCGAGCAGACACACACTAAATCACAGACACAGTGTGCATACCCGATCACATACGCAGGTTTGCGGTACAATAACACAGAAATACAAACCAGCAGGTAAACACAAATTATAGACACACACTTCTGCAGTATAGTGTGCATACACAAGCACATCTGCAGCTCTTCAACACACACACACCATCACACATCTACAATCTAGCCTGTATACACACCATAAATCACACACACACACCAGTACAAACACACAACTACACTCCAGCATGCATATACACAATTCACAGACACACCTGCAGTACAAACACACATCCATAATCCAGTCTGCATACACACAATCGCAGAGACACACCTGCAGTACAAACACACATCTACAATCCAGTGTGCATACACACAATCACAGACACACCTCTGCAGTACAAACACACATCTACAATCCAGTCTGCATACACACAATCAGAGACACACCTCTGCAGTATAAACACACATCTACAATCCAGCGTGCATACACATAATCACAGACACAGCTGCACTACAAACACACATCTACAATGCAGCGTGCATACACACAATCACAGACACACCTCTGCAGTACAAACACACATGTATAATCCAGTCTGCATACACACAATCACAGAGACACACCTGCAGTACAAACACACATCTACAATCCAGTGTGCATACACACAATGACAGACACACCTCTGCAGTACAAACACACATGTATAATCCAGTCTGCATACACACAATGACAGACACACACCTGCAGTACAAACACACATCTACAATCCAGTGTGCATACACACAATGACAGACACACCTCTACAGTACAAACACACATCTACAATCCAGTGTGCATACACACAATGACAGACACACCTCTACAGTACAAACACACATCTACAATCCAGTGTGCATACACACAATGACAGACACACCTCTACAGTACAAACACACATCTACAATCCAGTGTGCATACACACAATGACAGACACACACCTGCAGTACAAACACACATCTACAATCCAGCATACACACACACAATCACAGACACACCTCTGCAGTACACACACTTCAGTAGTAAATTTATCAACAAGCGTACACAATAGAGCAGACAACATGCTCTCACCCACACAACTTTACAGACAGAAACACGCTAACATACCAACACACCACTCCAAAGTGTGAACGTTCACAGATCCGCATGGAAGCAGCACCACAAACTCAGCATCCCAAATTCATCCTTCTTCTTCCAATCCGGGGTCCCAGGGGAGCTGGGGCCCGTCTCGGCACGCAATGGGCACAAGATCGGGGTACACCCTGGAGGGGACACCAGTCCATCAAAGGGCACTCACAGACACACACACACACACACACACACACACACTCACACCATGGCCAAATTACCCAGAAACGAATGAACCTACCAGCCTGTCTTTGAATTGTGGAAGGGAGCCCACGCGAGCGCAGAGAGAACATGCAAACTCCACACAGACAGCCCCCCAGATCCAGCCTTGAACAACCCAGGGCCCCAACACTGCAAAGCAGCCACTCTGAGCACTGCCCGGACCATGCCGCCCAGCATTCGAAATCAATCATGAGCATGAGAGAACCGCGACTTTAAAGTGCCGTGAAAGTTGTTTTCCAGCAAAATGTCAAGGGAGAGCTAATTACAGCACGCAGCGCCCCGTCGGATACAGCACATTCTTCCTGTGGCTCATGTCACGCACGTGCGGCTTTCTCCTTCCAGCTGGGTCCTCGACTGGCATATCGGCCCCTTCAGATTTCCGTGCACCATTCAACCACACATATCAGTGGAGGGATTACTCTCAAATTTTCATTTGGACTTAACACTGTAAGTTAGATCCTCGCTTTTCTCACCAACAGATCACAAAGAGTGAGGGCAAGCAGCCTTGTATCTGTCTTATAGATTGGTCTTCCACTGGGTCTCCTCCGAGCGGTGTGCTGTCCCCCATCTCATACATCTTAGACAGCTGGAGGACAGACACATCACTACGTTTCCTGCTGACTCTGTCGCTGTCAGTCTCCACCAAGGCATAGGCACTGATCATGGGCCTGTAGCGGCTTACTTTGTTGATTGGTGTAATTAATAATAATTGCTTACACTTATATAGTGCTCTTCTGGGCACACCACTCAAAGCGCTTTACAGGTGATGGGGATCCCCCTCCACCACCACAAATGTGCAGCCCCACCTGGATGACGCGACGGCAGCCATAGTCAACCAGAAGGCTCCCCACACACCAGCTCTTAGTGGGGAGGAGAGCAGAGTAATGTAGCCAATTCATAGATGGGGATTATTAGGAGGCCATGATTGGTAAGGGCCAATGGGAAATTTGGCCAGGACACCGGAGTTACAACCCTACTCTTTTCGAGAAGCGCCCTGGGATTTTTAATGACCACAGAGAGTCAGGACCTTGGTTTTACGTCTCATCCGAAGGACGGCGCCTGTTTACAGTATAGTGTCCCCGTCACTATACTGGGGCATTAGGACCCACATGGACCGCAGGGTGAGCGCCCCCTACTGGCCTCACTAACACCTCTTCCAGCATCAACCTTAGTTTTTCCCAGGAGGTCTCCCATCCAGGTACTAACCAGGTACTGACCAGGCTCACACCTGCTGGGCTTCAGTGGGCTGCCAGTTGTGAGTTGCATGGTGATATGGCTGCTGGCATAACAACTCTTAACACAGATTACACAAGAGTGTAACAACTCTTAATGTAACCGCAGCTTAATGTGTTGAAAGCCAAAGACACGATCATTGATTAACGAACGGAAGCCCCCAGCTACAAAAGCAGCAGTCAATGAGTGTCCCGATCGTCATCCCTCCTCTTAAGGGCGCTCCGGCCCTTTCGGATTTTAGTTGATTATGTGCACCTGCCCCCTGTTTAGTCTGTCATTATTTAAGCCTGGTGCTCCCGCTGTTCCTGGCTCAGCACTGGGAGATGGATGCCCGGAAGCCCGCCTACCAGCGGGTTTGGGAGAGACCCAACGGCATAGGCTTCCTCACGGCGTCCTGACCATCTGAGACCGGGGCTCGGAGCGCCTGGCCTTCGTCATCCTCCTTTTATCTTCCTGGTTCCCTGTTCCTGTTCCGGATTTTAAGTTCATCTGCGGATGGATACCCCGGTTCCTGGACTCTGGACTGTACCCTGGATTCCCCCCTGGGACTCTTTGGACTTGTTCGCCTGCGCCACTCCCCCCCCACGAGCACTGGATCACCCTCTTCACGCCCCCCTGTCTGTCAACCTCCCCGATCCTCTACGCCTTTTCCCTGTTGTCCTTCTCCACTTACTTCCAGATTGTACCGTCTGCATAGGGTCCTGAACTACGCTTCACAGGAGCCTGGACAGCGAGGAGCAAGAAATTGACATTCAACAGTTACAGATGTCCTGGCGCTGCTGTGGACTGCAAACTAACCTTTGCCATAAACAGAACACCCAATGGCGATTGCTCTCCCTAAGAAAACTCCGCTCTTCAAATGCGTGCATTACAACAGGGACTCGATTCTACGGAGCTTTCATCAAATCTGTCCTGGCGTTCACTGCGGTGGCCTGATTTGGTGACCTTAATACATGCAGAAGAAACAGACTGGGCAGGACTGTGAAGACAGCCAGCCCAGTTGTGGGTGATGAAACCACTGCAGCTTTCAGACATCCTACGTCAAGCACAGAGCGCAGAAGGACAAGGTAATCATTGACTTCCAGCATAATCACCTCCTGCACAGCGAATTTGAGCTCCTTCCCTCTGGGCATCGATTGAGACTACCTAGATCCTGTCACGAACAGTTCTTTCCGGGCCCCATGCAGACAACACGATCCGGATTAGTGAGGAAACACTGGGGAAAAAGCCATGCAGGAGAGGGTCAGGAGACAGGGGGCGTGTCCAAGGGGTGCAGGTGTCCAGGGGGAGTGATTCCGGGGAGAACGATCCATGAAGAATTCCAAACGGGTAATCCAAGACAGAAGAGTAAGTCCAATGCCAGAAGATCCATCCGAGGGAATTAAAACCATGAACCGGGTCGGAACCGGCAGGGGAGGGGGGATCAGAACAGAAGGTTAAAACCATGACGGAGCCAGACGCAGCAGGACCCGGGCTCTAACCAAACGGGATTCAACGGGGAGCCTCGAGTGACGTCTGCTTCTGGCTTTTAAGGAGGAACTGAAATAGGGAACAGGTGTGGGTAATGGGAGAGAGTGAGGAAGGGCTAGAGCGCCCTTAAGAGGAGGAGTAGCGATCGTGACAGATGCAAGAGCTACAGAACTAAGTCATCTTTTCTTACTGTTGTAACAGACAAATGGGTTCTGGATCCCGAGATGAAGTTTATTGCATGCAGGGAACAATAAGATCAGAGGATTGTTTGGAATATAGGTCCAAAGCTTCCAATACAACCTAAGCCGTTTCTGACGCAAATTGTTACCACGGTAACGGGGAGAGGTCACCTGTGTTTGGGCGTTCCCCAGACCTTGACCACTTTGAGTGGCCAGTTTTATCTTTCCTTAGTTAGGGGGGTCTCTATCCTGCACTTGGAATCTGTTATCAGTTCACTCCCATCCCTGCCATAACTCAAAAGTGCTTAAGCGTGGAATGTCTTGTGTCACAAGACGTCTTTGTGCAGAAAGAAATCCATTAACCCCTTTTCCACATCTGATATCTTTCTTCATTACTTTAGCTTGTAACCTGCTCAACGAGGACGACTGTCTAGTTACTTTACAGATATGTATTTCTTTTCTTTCTCATCATACGCGTTTGCCTCTGGCTTGTCCATCGGGTCGTGTTGGGTTAAATCTGCTGCGTATTGTGCTCATTCCTTTTTGAACCTGCCCGCAGAGCAGATTTCCCATCGGGGACAATAAAGTAAGCAAGAAACACACAAGACGCAGGGGCAGGGCACAGAGGTCATTCCCACAGCGGGGTAAGGCAGTTAGAGCTCTCTCACCTCCCCGCTAGCTCACTGGATTTAGATTTTGTTTTAAAAAATACCCCAACCCAGGGTTGAAGCCGACACTCTGGGATGATCCCCACGTTTTGGGGGATGCGAGGGTTGGGGCGCGATCCCGAGGAGAGAGACGGGTGACCTCTCTTTCCTTCTGGCTGAGAATCCTACGCCAGCCCCCGACTGGGGTGGAAACTGTGGCGGCGGCGCTGGGATTGGTCTGGGCTCTGCGCCGGCGGGTGACTCAGAGAGTCGCGGTCCAGACGCCGTCCTTCGCGGGCGCTGTCGGCCGTCCAGCTGTTGTGTGAATTCTGTCTGACGCCCCGCCGGCGTTCCCGCGCTGATCATAGCGACTCGTCACTCAGATGCTCTTCGCAGGCAGACTGGAGCGTGGGTTATAATGGGGGGCGCGAACTGTAACATCATCAGCTGCTGCAGAGCCTCTGGCAGTGAGACCCAGGTTTGATATGGCGTGAGACGTAAAACCGAGGACCTGAATCTCTGTGGAGGGCATTTCTCGAAAAGAGTAGGGGTGTTACCCCGGTGTCCTGGCCAAATTGCCCCCTGGCATTAACCAATCATGGCCTCCTAATAACCCCCCTCTCTGAACTGGCTTCATCACTCTGTTCTCCTCCCCACTGAGAGCTGGTGTGTGGTGAGAGTACAGGAGCATCATCCAGGTGGGGCTGCACACTGGTGGCGGTAGTGGGATTCCCCATGACCCGTAGAGCATTTTGAGTGGTGTGTTAATAAAAGCACTAGGTAAGTTTGAGGATTTACTCATTTCTAATCAGATGCAGAGAAGACCAATGTGTTCACCAGCTTTATTGCAACAGTCATAGACCATACTGGATGTAGGGTGATATATATTTGTGATTTATTATTATTATTATTATTATTGCTGTTGTTATAACTGTTATTATTATTAATCTTAATCGGTGAACGGAAGAGCAGGGTAGCACTAACCTGGAGCCAGATCTCATCATCCCACTATTTCTCCCATCTCACACTCTGCATTGACACATCCACCTCCCTCTCTCTTTCTCTCTGTCCTCAGCTCTCAGTCTTTATCTTCCCCGCTGAGCCTTCTCCGGTTCACCCAGGTTTCTGCTCTCTCCTTCCCTGCCCAGGAGGGAGCTGCCAAATTTAATCTTTCCATTTGAAAAGCCATTTAAGAGCCTCCATCCCCCTCCCCGGGCTGCAGAAATGGTGCTCTTAATGGCTTTCAAACAGCTACAAAATCAGCAATTTGGAGAAATAACCCATGAACAAAATAGCAAGACATCAATTATAAAACATACTGACTGCTCAGCCATTTCTTACAGCCGTTTTCAAATAGGCTTCTACTCTGAATTAAAAGCGTACTTGGATTGTGCTGTCAGAGGCTATAGAGTGCTAACCATCACCACTTTACTGCAATCTGACTATATCATGACTATACTGGACCACACTGTCGCTGGGCTGTAACTATACTGGGCCACACTGTCACTGTGCTGTAATTATACTGGACCACACTGTCACTGTACTGGACTACACTGACAGTAGACTGTATCAGCCATCACTACTGTATTGCACTGTCATTGTGCTGTAATTATACTGGACCACACTGTCACTGTACTGGACCACACTGGCAGTAGACTGTATCAGCCACTACTACTGTACTGCACTGCCACTGTACTGTAATTATGCTGGGCCACACCGTCACTGTACTGTAATTATACTGGACCACACTGTCACTGTACTGGACCACACTGACAGTAGACTGTATCAGCCATCACTAATGGTACTGTAATTATACTGGACCACACTGTCACTGTACTGGACCACACTGGCAGTAGACTGTATCAGCCATCACTACTGTACTGTAATTATACTGGACCACACTGTCACTGTACTGGACCACACTGACAGTAGACTGTATCAGCCATCACTACTGTACTGTAATTATACTGGACCACACTGTCACTGTACTGGACCACACTGACAGTAGACTGTATCACCCATCACTACTGTACTGTAATTATACTGGACCACACTGTCACTGTACTGGACCACAGTGGCAGTAGACTGTATCAGCCATCACTACTGTACTGTAATTATACTGGACCACACTGTCACTGTACTGGACTACACTGGCAGTAGACTGTATCAGCCAGTGTTAGCTGGAAGTGAGTGTGCATGCATTTACGCCGTTCCTCTTTTTCACCCATCATAGGGAGGGTGAACGCTCTGCTTGCTTTCATGTTTTCCTACTTTTATTCCGGATTTGGGTGGTTTTTTTCTGTTTTTTCTGTTTTTTTTCTTCTCTCTCTCTCTCTCGCTTGCTCTCTCGCTCTCCTTGGCTGCGAGCGTGCCTTTCAAATGCAAATCGCTGCAGATCCCCTGCACTAATCCCGTTTAAAGGGACAGACAGGGCGGGCGGGCGGGAGCAGTGGAGAGGGCTGGAGCAAGTGAGGCAGAGGAGGAAGAGGAGGAGATGTCCCTCTCCCTCTTTCTCCCACCTCAGCTCCCTGTCTCTTGCGAAACAAACACAGCGGCAGCCGCTCATTAAGGTTTAACGATGTTCCCCTCGCTCCCGGCCCCCCCGAGCTCGTTAGCAGTTAACGAAGAGCCATTTATAATTCACCGCACCCCCGCAGACAGCCCGCTCTCCCTCCAACTCTGCCGCACGATATTCCGGAGAGGGACGGGCAGGAGGAGAGAGAGGGGTAAATCTGGACCATCCCTCTGGGGGAGACCCGGAGAGGGACTCCTGACGACGCACCAACCTCACACACGCAGACCGAGACCGTTACTCAGCTCCGCAAGACCCGAGAGTTTGTGTGAAGTACATTCAGATTAGCTCCTGTCCTGCTGTGTGTGTTTATTACTGAGGGATTCTGTTATCTCCTCTCTCTCTCACTGTGTCTCCTGTCCTGCTGTGTGTGTTTATTACTGAGGGATTCTGTTATCTCCTCTCTATCACTGTGTCTCCTGTCCTGCTGTGTGTGTTTATTACTGAGGGATTCTCTGTTACCTCCTCTCTCTCACTGTGTCTCCTGTCCTGGTGTGTGTGTTTATTACTGCGGGTTTCTCTGTGATCTCCTCTCTCTCTCACTGTGTCTCCTGTCCTGTTGTGTGTGTCTATCACTGAGGGATTCTTTGTGACCTCCTCTCTCTCACTGTGTCTCCTATCCTCTTGTGTGTGTTTATTACTGAGGGAATCTCTGTGCTCTCCTCTCTCTCACTGTGTCTCCTGTCCTGCTGTGTGTGTCTTTCACTGAGGGATTCTCTGTGACCTCCTCTCACTCACTGTGTCTCCTGTCCTGTTGTGTGTGTGTCACGTCCCACACTCTCCCTCGCAAACGCCATTTCACAATCCCATTCTGAATTGAACCCGTCACATTCCCACAGGCACCAGATTCCACAGATTCTCACTCCCGGACCAATTATCCAACCACGTCCCTTTCCCTTCAGTATTTAAACTGTCCCCCAGCAGTCCTCTCTCCTGAGTGCCTCCTCTCTCTCTGGTCCAGACCGGATTCCCTCCTGACCCCCGGGGGTCTCTCAGTCTCTCACTGTCCCTGTGGCCACGCCGTTCCGGAGAAGAGCCGCGTGCGCCGTTTGCAAGGCACAGCGACACGGGAGGCACGACCCCCTGGTCTTCGGGACAGTCGAGGAGCTTGTCTAAACCCCTGACACAGTTCTGGTCTTGGTTTATTGGGAGAAGATTAATGGGATCGGGATTTCGGAGGGAAACACACAAGGATGCAGCGTTCAGGTGCAAACCTTGAGAGAAGGACATGGGACAAGAGACATGGGGCAGAGCGGTGGCACTGTGGCTCAGGAGCTGTGCCTGTGGCTGGAAGGTCTGCCGGTTCAAATCCCGCAGCCGGCAGAGGAATCCGACTCCGTGGGGTCCCTGAGCGAGGCCCTTCACCCCAGCTGCTCCAGGGGCGCCGTATAAATGGCTGACCCTGCGCCCTGACCCCCAGCTTCTCTCCCTGTCTGTGTGTCTCATGGAGAGCAAGCTGGGGTCTGTGAAAAGACAAATTCCTTCCCAGTATCGTCTGCCTGTCGAGATTCCTGATTCATTCAGGGGTTTACAAGATCCCCGGGAACCCGTCCATCAAAGTTTGCCTGGTCCCCAGAATAACGCCACCCAGGAACTAAGTGTCCTGAAAGGCTTAGGGAGTGTTCAGTGAAAATGTGGTTTAACCTGCTTGGCTGAGGGCAGAGGATGAGGGGGCTGGGAGACCCCCATGTAGAGAGAGGGGTGACCAGGGGGCAGGAGGAGAGGGGGGGGGTGTAGGTGGGATGCAGGAAGACATGAGCGAGGAAGAGAAGGGGATGGCGTGCAGTATTTATAGTGTTTTAAGAGAGGAAATGACATCGGGAGCGATTGCGATTGATTGAATCTGGTTGTCGTCATCCCTCCCGAACTTTCTTTACAAACTCTATTTCTCCTCCCCGGGGGGAATGGGCGGTGTGGAACTGGGTATCGGAGGTTCAGGAGCTGAGGTAACGGAGAGGGATGGCTGCCAACTGTCCCCCTGGGCTTTGTGGAAAGGAGTGCTCGCGCCCTGGGGCATTGTTCGGAAGTGATTAATGAGGAAGGCCTGCTCTGCTCTGCTGCTCTTTGGCTTGCGCCCTGAAAGGTGACCCCGCTCCGGGAGCGGAGGAAGAGAGGAGTCGTCTGGAGGATCACCGGATTTCACGATCACCTCGGCGGCTTCAGCACCTTCCCTTGTCTCTTGCGGATTAATTAAGAGATCGAGTTTGTCATGGGCCTCTCCTTGGGTTTGTTTCTGCTCCTCCTATTGTTTGCACTCACGTTTGAATTGAAATCGGTCTCAATTCTAACCCCTCTCTCTTGCTGTGTGTGTCAGAGTGGACACACTTTCTCAATATTAACCCCCCTCTCGCTGTGTGTGTCAGGGTGGACACACTTTCTCAATATTAACCCCCCTCTCGCTGTGTGTGTCAGGGTGGACACACTTTCTCAATATTAACCCCTCTCTCACGCTGTGTGTGTCAGAATGGACACACTTTCTCAATATTAACCCCTCTCTCACGCTGTGTTTGTCAGAATGGACACACTTTCTCAGTATTAACCCCCCTCTCTCTCTGTGTGTCAGAGTGAACAGTTTCTCAATATTGACCCCTCTTTTTCTGTGGACTCCAGTGTCCTGACTGCTGGTCAGTACAGATCCCAGGACACTGTCAGTAAGAGTAGGGGTGTCCTGACTGCTGGTCGGTACAGATCCCAGGACACTGTCAGTAAGAGTAGGGGTGTCCTGACTGCTGGTCAGTACAGATCCCAGGACACTGTCAGTAAGAGTAGGGGTGTCCTGACTGGTCAGCACAGATCCCAGGACTGTCAGTAAGAGTAGGGGTGTCCTGACTGGTCAGTCCAGATCCCAAGACACTGTCAGTAAGAGTAGGGGTGTCCTGACTGGTCAGTACAGATCCCAGGACACTGTCAGTAAGAGTAGGGGTGTCCTGACTGCTGCTCAGGAGAGATCCCAGGACACTGTCAGTAAGAGTAGGGGTGTCCTGACTGCTGCTCAGGAGAGATCCCAGGACACTGTGTGTTAGACTAGAGGTGTTTACCTACTGTAGGTGTCCTAACTGGTCATTACAAACCCCAGCACACAGTTCATAAGAGTAGAGCTTTTGGCTCTTCATGACATTCTAGTATCCAAGTTGTTTGGTCATTACAGAACCCAGAACACTCTTTGTGAGAACAGGGGTGCTAACCTCGCTGTCCTGGCTGAGTCCCACTCTGGGGCTGGGGTACACACTGGCCTCCCTAAATTCCCCTCCTATGTCACACCATCTCCCTGTTTCTGCAATGGATGAGAAGAAGGAACAGCAGCATCCTGAAACTATTATAGCCTCTTAAATATTGAAGGACATCAGAGAGCTGTGTGAATCTTGTTTTCTGCTCGTACTGCCCAGTCCGCTCTAAGCAGGACTCCTGTACAGGCAGCCCTGTGTCTCTGCGCTGTCCAGGGTTGTCTGGCTGTGTCTCAGAAGCGATTTGCTCTGCGCTGAGCTGTGAGTTGTCAGTCTGTGTCTCAGGAGTAGCCTGTTCCGTACTGAGCTGTGCTGAGCTGCAGGCAGGCCAGTGATCTGTCAGCGATTCGTCCTGCCCCGAGCTGTACGGAATTGCACCGAGACATCTGCGATCAGCTCTGTAACGAGCTGTACTGAGCTCTCTCTCACAACGGCTGGGAAAACAGAGAAATGTCAGCTGTAGCTGCAGGCGAAGCTGACACGAAAAGCGTTTCGGCAAAAGGCATCTGTCACTTCTCAGTGAGCGGCAAGCCTGCAATGCGATTGTGCCTCACAGGCTCTGCTCTGAAGCGGAGGCAATACCGCGCACACAGACCCACGAGTCGCCAGTCCTGCACAGGTCGTTAACCAGCAAACTCCGGGTCGGGCAAGACAAGTGAGACAGTCTGGTTACACATTGGTCATGGTTAGTGGGCTGCAAATGAATCAG
Source organism: Lepisosteus platostomus (assembly GCF_059453375.1). Taxonomy (NCBI): domain Eukaryota; kingdom Metazoa; phylum Chordata; class Actinopteri; order Semionotiformes; family Lepisosteidae; genus Lepisosteus; species Lepisosteus platostomus. The sequence continues at coordinate 9,229,136 of NC_142616.1, forward strand.
CAGTGGGTCATTATTGACCAACCTGTAACTGTTATTATTATTATTATTATTATTATTATTATTATTATTATTATTAACAATAATAATAATTCTTCCTTTCACTTATATAGCACTTTTCTGGACACTCCACTCAAAGCGCTTTACAGGTCATGGGGAATCCCACTACTGCCACCAGTGTGCAGCCCCACCTGGATGATGCTCCAGTACTCCACCACACACCAGCTCTCAGTGGGGAGGAGAGCAGAGTGATGAAGTCAGTTCAGAGAGGGGGGTTATTAGGAGGCCATGATTGGTAAAGACCAGGGGGAAATTTGGCCAGGAAGCCGGGATAACACTCCTACTCTTTTCAAGAAACACCCTGGGATTTTTAAGTCCACAGAGAGTCATCTGAAGGATGGTGCCTTTTTACAGTCTAGTGTTCCCGACACTATTCTGGGCTATTAGGACCAACACAGACCACAGGGTGAGCGCCCCCTGCTGGCCCCACTAACACCTCTTCCAGCAGCAGCCTCAGCTTTCCCAGGAGTCTCCCATCCAGGTACTGGCCAGGCTCCCACCTGCTGAGCTCCAGTGGGGCTGCCAGCTGTGAGTTGAAGGTGATCCTGCTGCTGTTCCTGATGACGTTATCCTCGCCTCTCGGCTGTCCCTGAGATGTCACGTACAGCAACAGCAGGGATCTGTTTAAAATTCATCCACGCCAGGTCAGCAGTAAAAGACCCCAGGCCAGAGTCAGATGTCCGCACGCACATGAAGTGCACAGCGCGTCACTGGCTGAGCCGGCCGAAGCCCCCCGCAGCGATATGGACACGGCACTGCTCTGACAGCGGCGGGTGTGCTCTCAGGACAGGAGAGGCCTCAAGCGCCTGTTTCTGCCTGGATCTGTATCTAAAGGGATTTAGACAGACCGCATCAGGCAGATGCCAGATTGTTTTCTGTCGGTTGATACCTCCTCCCACGGAAAATCCACAGCGAGCAGCCCTGAACTCCACGGATTAAACTCCGCAAGAGGCATGCAAAATGGGGCACGTTGATTTAGTTCAGCCTGATGGCATGGTTAAGAGAGGTCAGGTTTGATTTCTGCAGATCAGATAATACGGCCTGTGGGGATTTTAATGCATGTTGGGCTGTTCTGTTGTTTTTAGCTTTGAAGATATTTAAGCTGGATACAACAGCATTACGTTTTGCACTTGTACTGTACTGTAGACACTATTAGTGTCACTGCTGTCTCTCCTCTCACACTCACCCTGAACTCACCAGCACACACACTGTCACACCTGACTGTACTGTAGACACTACTAGTGTCACTGCTGTCCCTCTCCTCTCGCACTCACCCTGAGCTTACCATCACACGCACACTGTCACACCTGACTGTACTGTAGACACTACTAGTGTCACTGCTGTCCCTCTCCTCTCGCACTCACCCTGAGACACAGTCTTTTCTCTGTCTGCCCTCAGTGTGAACAGTCCCCAGGACAGGGCAGGGCATCTCAGCCACTCTCTCTCAGCATGTCTGCCACAGGTAAAGCATCCCAGCACAGAGGAGAGAGAAGAAGTCAAAAACATCTCTCTGTTTACTGCAAGTCAAATGTGATTTTGTGGCAAAGCAATTGCCCCACATGTTCAGCAGCAGCATGGCCCATTCAAATCCATGGAAAGGGTCACTCTAAGGATTGAGTTTGTCTGGGACTGGGGTCTCAGGCTGGGACAGGGGGGTCTCAGGCTGGGACAGGGGGTCTCTCACTGGGACAGGGGGTCAGGCTGGGACAGGGGGTCTCTCACTGGGACAGGGGGTCAGGCTGGGACAGGGGGTCTCTCACTGGCACAGGGGTGTCTCACGCTGCGACAGGGGGTCTCAGGCTGGGCACCAGAGGAGTTTGTCCAGGTCTGCCTGAGCACAAAATGGCAGAGAGATATTTTCAGAAAGACTGTGCCCCTTGCTTGAGCTTGTTACGTCCATTCATCCATTATCTAAACGCGTCCGCTGATTCAGGGTCCCGGGGAGAGCCGGAGTCTGTCCCTGCAGGCAACAGGCACAAGGCAGGGTCCACCCTGGACGGGACGCCAGTCCCTCACAGGACACACACACACTCACACTCGGGGCCAATTTTCCCTGAAGCCAGTTAACCCACCAGCACGTCTTTGGACTGGGGGAGGAAACCGGAGCACCCAGAGGAAACTCACGTGAACACGGGGAGAACACGCAAGCTCCACACAGACAGCACCCCAGAGGCCCCAGCGCTGCAGGGCAGCAACGCTCTCCACTGTGCCTCCCGTTATTATTATTCCATTGCAGATAAAAGTGTCTCCACCCCTCCTGTCCAGAGATCACCAAGCCTGATTCCTCAGGGCAGCTGCTCCTGTGAGTCCTGGAGGCTGTACTGGGAAGGGGTCAGTCTCCACTGGGCTCTCCCTCTCTCCCAGGGGATCCCCTTCCTCCCCCCTCCCCCCTCTCTGAGCAGGAGGGGGGGGTTTCTGACACCACTGCGGGCTTGGCCTCCTGCTGCTCCGCTGGGCTGTGGCGCCTGCGAGTGTGTGTGTGTGTGTCTATCTGTGTGGCGTGTGGACGGTCTGTCAGTGCGCTAGCGCTGTTGCTAAGGAGAAAAATACATTATAAATAAATAAGTGAACAGACAGAGTTTACAAAACCGGGGTCGTCCCACAAGACCCCGCGCTTCCCCGGGGCAGGAGACTCGCGCTTCCAGATGACCGTTTGCTGCGTGTTGTATTTCGGAAAGAGTTCGGCCGGTGTCAGGGTGGGCCGGATTAAAAAACAAAACGACTTTCCGAAGTTCTCCAATCAAACGTCGGCAGGGCCTCGCTTCATGCGCAGTGTCGCAAACCTTGCGGGGCAGCAGTTGACACAACCCGCACCTGACACAGAAGGAAACCTCAACAGGGGGTAACCAGGGAGGGCGATGTTGCTAGATCGCGGGCTCTGGAAGGGCTGGTCTCTGATTAGGACAGGAAACAGGCAAGACGCGTGTTTCCAATACCTGCGGTTTTCGCAACAGTCCCACTGCGCTTGAGCGCGTGTAATACTCTGGACAAGAGACCCGCACTTCCGCGCTTATGAATGATTTTTAACCTGAGACCCGCACTTGAGCGTTTATGAACGATTTTTAACCTGAAACCCGCACTTCAGCGCTTATGAATGATTTTTAACCTGAGACCCGCACTTGAGCGTTTATGAACGATTTTTAACCTGAAACCCGCACTTCAGCGCTTATGAATGATTTTTAACCTGAGACCTGCACTTGAGCGCTTGTAGTAAATCCGGGACAAGCGAAACTCGCTTCAGCGCTCGTCATGATCTGGGGCAAGAGTCCCGCAGTTCAGCGCTTATCGCGACCTGAGCAGGAGGACCTCACTTCAGCTCTTATCGCGACCTGAGCAGGAGGACCTCGCTTCAGGTCTTGTCGCGATCTGAGCGAGAGAGGCTCACTTGAGCGCTCGTCGCGATCGGGACAAGAGACACGCGCTGTAGCCCTCGTCAGGATCGGGGCTCCTTGGGGCTGAGCCATCGGTCATCCGGTCCCGTCTGCGGTTCAGCCCGCTCACGGGGCATGAGAGGGGCACTCAGCCCAGACGCGGCTCTCTGACAAGCCCCGCTGCACGGCAGACAGACAGCCGGGCGGCCGGACCTCCCTCCGCGGTGCCCTGCCCGGCTCTGGCCGGACAGTCCGCCAGCCCGGAGGAGCGGAGCCTCCGACCTCCGCCGATGTCGCGCTTTTCGCTTGCCCCCTTCTTCCCCGTGTTTAACTGGAAGGCACACCGGGTGTCCTACCTCACTCATCCTGAACTGAAGGCTCGACTTCCTTGCCCGTGATGTGCGATTCTCCGACCGCAGCGGCTGGCTTGCTGGCTGGCTGGGCGACTTTGTGTTCTCGCTGCCGGGGTGTCTCTGGCAGGGGTCCCGGCCCGTAGCTCTCGTCTTCTTCTCCTCCTTTTTTTTTTCGTCTTATTTTGAAATACCACGACGCCCCGCTCGCCGGCAGGCAGCCCAGCCCAGCTCTAGGCGATGATACGACGAGCCCTGCTCCACAGTCAGTGCTTGGCTGACTCGTCCGCTTCTCTCGCGTGTCCGCCCCACGGCGCTGCCGCACTTGTGTAAATGTGGAATACAGCGGCACAGAGCGAGTAAAAAAAAAAAAACCCTCTCTCGGCTCGCCGACCCGAGCGGGGCTGTGCTTAACTGCAATAGGCTCGCTCGCCCGCCCTCTCTCTCTTTCTCTCTCTCCGGTCTTTGCACGAAATCGCTATCTGGCGCGTCTTTTCTCTTCACAGCTCCTTCAAAAACGTCAGGTCATCTCTGTCATGTACCTGAGCACCCAAAGCGTGGGTCCAAGGACCGCAGCGTCCGCGCTGTGGAATATATCGATGATTACTCTTTGGGAGCATGTGGGGATTCTCATGTCAGACGTGTTATTTGATTGACACCGTTAGATACTGTCCCTGATAGTGCACTTGCTGTGTCTGTGCGGGAGCCGGTCAAGGCTCTGGGGGGAGAACAGGGCATCCTGAAACGGGCCGGGACTTGCTTGTCGCGACGCCGGGAGTTTCCCCGCACCGTGGGAAGTGCGCGAGGCGGACGCTCCGGCGTGTGCCGGCGTGTGTGGGCTCATCGCGCGCAAAGTGCAGTGCAGTGCGCGAGCCCGGGGCTGCGGCGATGCGACAGTTCGCCACCCGCCAGCCCGCGCGCCCGCTCGGCTCTTTTTCTACCTCCAGCTGCAGGGCAACAGCTCTGTCGGGGGTGACCCACGCATTACACTGCCGGCATTCACAGATGTGCTGTACAACTGTAACGCGGGATCGCTTTGAGAGTCCCCCAGGCAGCGACGGGAGATCACGTACTCGTCTGCAGCTTTATTGAGTTTCCGGCCCCAGTAGGATAGTACGATTCTGGGATATGAATGGTTATTTTAAGGATGGAAAGTCTAATCCCAGAGTATTTCTCACAGCGCAGCAGAAAATGCATCTCTCCCGCTGGCAGTGCACAGCTTGTCCTCTCTGGATAGTCAGGTCTGCTTGTGTCCAGTTTGTATGGCCAGGCTGTGGTCACCGATCCAGTTGAGGTCAGGAGAGCTGAGCTAATAATAATAATCCTTGCATTTATATACACAGTATAGTGCTTTTCTGGACACTCCACTGAAAGAGCTGTACAGGTCATGGGGATCCCCCCTCCACCACCACCAGTGTGCAGCCCCACCTGGATGATGCTCCAGTACTCTCACCACACACCAGCTCTCAGTGGGGAGGAGAGCAGAGTGATGAAGCCAGTTCAGAGAGGGGGATTATTAGGAGGTCACGATGGGTAGAGACCAGGGGGAAATCTGGCCAGGACACTGGGGTTACACCCCTACTCTTTTCGAGAAACACCCTGGGATTTTTAATGACCACAGAGAGTCAGGACCTGGGTTTTACATCTCATCTGAAGGATGGTGCCTGTTTACATTATAGTGTCCCCGTCACTATTCTGGGGCATTAGGACCCACACAGGGTGAGCGCACCCTGCTGGCCCCACTAACACCTCTCCCAGCAGCAGCCTCAGCTTTCCCAGGAGTCTCCAGGTACTGACCAGGCTCTCACTGCTGAGCTCCAGTGGGGCCGCCAGCTGTGAGCTGTGAGCTGCAGGGGGAAAGAGCTGCTGGCAAAGAAGCTATAGTTGATCTGAATTAACAGCTTCTTTCAATTTTCCAGGTGCTGCTGCTCCAGAGAAACCTTGTTGTCACACTGCCTCCACAGGCCCGGGATTGGACACCTGGACAAGACAATGCACTCCAGACCAACACACTAGGTGCTCCTCACTACTTCTGGGACAGAGTCATGTACCAGGATGGTCACGGAGAGCGTGTGTGTTTCTTTGATCCATCCTTCCATCTTCTGACTGCGTCCTCCAGTACAGGGGCGCAGAGGAGCTGGAGCCTATCCCAGCAAGCAATGGGTGCAGGGCAGGGTACACCCTGCACACCAGGATAAGGCAGTTCGTCACAGGACACACACACACAAACACAAACACACACATACACTGTACTCGCAACAGGGCAAGTCACCCACCAGCAAGCCTTTAGACTGGGGGAGGAAACCCACACCAACACAGAGAGAACATGCAAACTCCACACAGACAGCAGCCCAGCTGAGATGCACACCAATGCGCCACCTGCGTTTCTTTAAATCTCAGTATTAAAAATCTATTGAAAACCAAACGTGAAGCACATATATATATAGTATACGCTGTGTATAACGAACTAGAAATACGCCTGTTTAAGACCATTTCTTCATCCGCCCAGTAACGTTTTAAGCCGTAGTAGTGATCAATGGTATTACTTTTACGTGCGTTATATAAAAATAAATAAAAAATAACCGGCGATCTATTTAAACCTAAGCTCAGCTGGCGCGTGGGTTACTATGACAGTGGGCACGGAAACGGACTTCCGGTGTATCCGCGCACGCATTTGGCTGCTACGCAACGGCCGCTCGAAAAGCTTTTATTGTTTAGAAAAATTGCGACCCCCCTCCATTCCCAGCGGTCTGGAAAATAGCCTCATTAAAATCCGGCCATGTACACTCGAAAATGCGTGTCTATCAGTAGATTTGACTACTCTCCATTACCTAGTTAGTAATCCTTTGAGATTATGGCACGAATTATTCATATTTTCATACAATTGTCAGGTTTTTTATTGTTGTTGTTGGATAACAACCTGAGTGGATACACAACTAATATATTCTCAGCGATAATGTTAGTTTCTCTTTCACGCTTTTCCTAAACTAGCTGAGATAGCAATTGCGTGTAGCTTGCAGTTCATTGAGAAAGATGACCGGATTGCAAATCTAAAAGTGTTACATAACATATTCCAGCTCAACATACATCGGCGATGAGCGATGAGGGAAGACTGTTCCCTTTCTGATGAGAGTATGCACTCCGTCGAACAAGTTGTTTATTGCTGCACTGGTGGTAAATTAAAATAATTTAAAAAATAACAACCACCTAATATTTAACGCTGAACTGAAACAAAATCCGCAGCGACATCTTTTTTCACAATGGGCGTTGCCTTTCCTCAGGAGAAAGCGTCGTTTCCGTGCGAGTTGTGATTTTATTTCATCGATGCATTTACTGTATCACGACGAGTTTATCAATCTGTGGTGGTTTCTACTGTAGCTTTGCGCCGTCACAGTTTGACGTTATGAAGACGGCGATCACTAGAGGGAGCAGATGAGCCCTGGAAATGCGCTTAAACCTACACTAGGACATAAAAAGTAAAACATTCGCTCTCAATTAACACAGCAAAATTATGATGTTGTACTATACGATACTACACCATAAGCCGTTCCGATGTACATTTTGAACGCGTTTATGTGTTGTACTTAATATAGGGGATATGTTTAATATTTTAAGTTTTATTAAAGAGAAGTAAAATGCACGCACGAAGTGTTAAGCGTAGATAATGATAACATGATACAAGAATAACCGTAGCAGTAGTTTTCACGGCAATATAGGGCAACCAAAAACTTCATCCTCCATTTTGGCTCTATAATTCCCATAGTTGAAAATACACGGGAACTCCGCTGTGGAGCCACAATGACACGAGTTTCCTTAATTTTAACCACTTAAAAGGGTCCCGGCTTGCATCTCAAAACTACAATACCCGGGATCCACCGCGGGTAGGCTGGTCCCAGGTTGACAGGATCTTTCGCGTGTATTAAAGTTTTGTTTGTTTGTGTTTTTTTTTTCCTCCAAAGAGTTATTTCCGGAAAGATTCACCTCCGGAAGAGAAATTTCGGTACGGGGATTAAAAACAGCAACGGCGGCAGCGCAACTAGGAAGGCGACTAAGGCAATCATAACAAAAGCAGCGTGAGGCAGTCGCTGCTCGGGTTTCTTTTGGAAGTCCGGGCGGTGCGGGAGCGGAGACCGAGCTCATGCCGTGCGGGGGGCCCTGAGCGGCGGGTCAGAGCCCAAATCGACCCCGGGGATTAAATCGGGTCGCGGCTGCGGCCTGTGGCTCCCGTTCGTTTAAACCGAGCCGAGGCACGGCGACTTTCCCTCGGCGAGTGAAATTCCTACCCTTCGGGCACAAATAATGTAACCCGGGCTTAGAGATTGAGGTTTATGTAAAGCGGAAATTCACCCCACACAGACGCGCAAGAGAGCAACAGGGATCAGAGGGGCCGCCGGAGGAATCACCTGCGTGGGTCTATTGTGGTAACGAAACACTTCAGATACCTTGCATGATCGTGTTTTGCTTGTCAGTCAATTGCACGCTTGTGTGATTAAGAGGCCGTTCAAGCTTTAGTTTTAAAGCATTCGTGCGTGTGTGCAGGATTCTGGCTAGGATTTTGTGATGTGTGTGTTTGTGCAAGTGGATTTAACTGCGCAGGAATAATGAGCTAATTACCCCCACTCCGGTGGTGTTTATGCTCTCGGGGGGTCCCGACTGTGAATGTTTATTTTTTAGGGGATCGACCCCCAGGGGGTTGTTGATCAGCTAAAAGGAATTATTTCTGTGTGTTCAGGGTTTAAATATAGACGCCGCTGGGTCATGCCAGTTGACGGCGATCGTGTACACGGTGGGGGGAGGTGTTAAATGGGATTATTATACACGCAGCGGCCTCGTGGGGTCGTCAGCCTTGTTACTGACACACACGCGTTTGTGTTTCCGTGGAAAGACGTCTCGCCGACTCTCACTGTGGTGATACTCGCATGCTCCCGGCTGTTCCTCCTGCAAAACCGACCGCTTGGGCACGTTTGAGTTTTAGAGAAGGCTGCATTGTTTTATATATATACACACACACCTGTAAAACCATTCACCGAGGGGGAGCTCTTGTCGTCTGATTTGTCTTCGCATTGATACTAACGCCTCCGCAGAAAGAGAGAGAGAGAGACAGAATTAGCTGGCAGACAAAGTTTGGAAATCCGAGATAAAAGCTGCAAACATCAAACGCGACGGCATTTCAGGAGTGACGACTGCTGTTTGTGCTACTATACGAAAACCTTAGCGATACTGACAGCTTCTCTTCCTGCTGCAATAATGATGACTGCTCCTACCACCATACTGCCCTACTGGAGAGCTCACTGCTACCCCTGATATACTGTAGCTCTGCTGCCTGGAGTGTCTCTGATTCTCTCATTTCTACTCTAGTTTTAGATACTGTCCCTGTTTCTGTTCCTAGGTCTTGTACTCCCTATGTTTTGTTCTGCTGCTTGTAGGACTAGTTTTTATTTTCCAGTAGTCTCTGTCTTTCTGATACAGTAGTGAAGGTCATTGTCTCTATATTTACTCTCTCTCAGGCTTCCTTCTTCCAGAGGGAGACCAGGCTGTGCGACAGAATGGCCGATAAGGAGGGGAAGAGCAGTCGCTCTAATGGTAAGGTATCTCTGGAGAAAGGGATGAGAGGGTGGAAAGGAATGAGAATGGTGGTCTTGGGAGATCCAGCCGGTCCGGGGGTCTCGGGGCCAGGTCCCGGGAGATCCCCGATCCAGCCGGTCCGGGGGTCTCTGCGCCAGGTCCTGGAGAGATCCCCGATCCAGCCGGTCCGGGGGTCTCGGGGCCAGGTCCTGGAGAGATCCCTGATCCAGCCGGTCCGGGGGTCTCTGCGCCAGGTCCTGGAGAGATCCCCATCCAGCCGGTCCGGGGGTCTCGGGGCCAGGTCCTGGAGAGATCTCCGATCCAGCCGGTTTTACACAGATTATTTAATCATGCGTGTAATCTCTTGAAGGGGGGAAGAGGGGTGCGCTGCGGCAGCAGATCCATAGCGCTTGCATGAAGTACTTCAGTCCTTCCATCTCCTTCCTCTCTCTCCCTTCCGTGTGGACAGTGCTGCTGCTGAGCTTCACCTCTCTCTTAACCCCCGTCTCTCTTGCCTTTTCTCCTTCTCTCGCTAGGCGGCGCGGAGGGTTCGGAGTCTGGGAAGGAAAGCGGGGAGCAGGGTGAGTCCTTACCCCTCCCAAACAGTGAGGGGGGCGGCTCCGTTGCCCCTGGACCCAGTCCCAGTCCCGAAACAGGACAAGAAGCGGACCCCGGCGCAGGTAACCCACTTCTCGTTTTCCCGTCCCTGGCCGGTTTCATAAAACGCCGGCCCGAACTGCGGCCACGGGCGACCTCCACCAGGTCACACGGCTTTTCTCTCTGCAGCAGCCAAGGAGGCGCGGGACAAGGCGGAGGAGGAAGAAGAGGGAGGTAGGGGCACAAGAGACGGAGGAGGAGGAGCGGGGAGGGAGAACGAAAGAGAGGTAGGGGACGAGGAAGAGGAAGAGGACACGGACAGCATGGACGGCACTGGCCACTACTCCGTGACGGAGGAAGGGGACAGAGAGAGCGAGGGGGGCGGAGGAGGAGGAGGAGGTGGAGGCGGCGGCGGCGTGAGAGGCCGAGGAAGAGAGGGGCGCCGCGTCCGGGTGGCCAGGAAGAGGCGCCGAGGCGGGAGCGACAGGGACCGGGATAGCGTGATTGGGCGGCTCCTCAACAGAAGCGGGCTTGGGGGGGGAGGAGGAGTTGGAGGTGGCGGCGGAGGAGGAGGAGGAGGAGTAGGGGCGGGCCACCACAGCTCCAGCTCGGAGGAGGAGGATGAGGACGACGACGAGGACGAAGAGAACGAGGAGGACGACGAGGAGGAGGAGGAGGAAGAAGAGGAAGAGGGCGACGAGGAGGACGAGCAGGCCCTGGAGGAATGGCTGGGGGCCGACTTGAGAGACCTGGGCGCCCCCGACTGGAGGTCCGTGCCGGCGCTGCAGGCCAGGGAGATCGGCCGCGGCGCCGGCTTCACCCGGCGGGTGTGCGGCGCCCGGGGGCTGGTCCAGAGGTTCCAGCTGCAGGGCCGCCTGGAGCGCCACGCCGGCTGCGTCAACACCCTGCACTTCAACCCCAGCGGCACCCGCCTGGCCTCGGGCAGCGACGACCTGCGGGTCATCATCTGGGACTGGGCCCGGCAGCGGGTGGAGCTGGAGTTCGACAGCGGCCACAAGAGCAACGTCTTCCAGGTGAGAGAGTCTCGGAGGAGGAGGGAGGGCTGGGGTGACTGGGAATTGCAGGGCTCTTCCCCTGGGGCAGTGGGCCTGGGGATCTCCCGCATCCTGCTCCCGCTCTCTAGGAGAGAGAGAGAGAGGATACAGAGGTCTGAGACTGCAGCAATCTGACAGATCTGCTTTAATTTGCCGGGTGATGTGGTCAAGGTGTAGCCAGAAGACATTACCGCTGCAGATCCCATGTGCCCTGGGTCAGGGGTTCCCAATCCTGGTCCTGGAGGCCAAACACCCCAATGATCTGTTTTTCCCCTGCCCGGCTCTGCTCCACAGTCGAGCCCTTGATCAGATCAATGACGGAGGGGGTTCATCTGAACTTGTTGACCTTTGTCCAGCTCTCAGACGTGCGGGAGGTTGCCTCAACTGGACTAACACGTGGGGGAGGTTATTTTCCGCGTTTCCCTTAATGGCGTTTTTATATTTCAGGGTTAGAAAGAATGGGCGCTGATGATTGCCTTTCAAACTACAATGAAAGTAAAATGAGCAAACTAGCTTGTAAAACCTCCCGTTTACTTGACAAAGTAGATGGAATTTCCAGGTGTGAGCGGCACCGTATTCTGCGATTTAGGATGAGGTAACAAAACTTCCGGTGAGGCGTTGTGGCCCTATTACATTGTAGACGAGCGGCCTTCTGAATACTGAATCTCTTTTCAGCCAATAGGGATATCGCTCTCGACCTGGGGACGGTTCTGCCGGTAAAAGGACTGTATTTGTTAACTTGCTCTGCATGCGGATCACATTGGAACGTTTCTGCGGTGAAGCGTCCGCTGCACGACTTGCACTCGTTCACTCATGCGCCGCGTTGCGTTGGTCATTGGGGAGACTAGTGAGCGGGAAGGGCGAGACCAGGGGTCTGGGACAACATGGCGACGTGCTGTCCTTTCACGAAACACAGGATTTTGAGCTTTGATTCAAATTTAATATATTTTTTTTCCAATACCAGCAATGAATTTCTGTTGTTACCGCGATTTAGGAACGGCCCGAGAAATCGGGGCCGCAGTTCCCCCTTTACGAAATGCGCCGCGCCTGTAAGGTGTGGGGGAAGCCAGGCTCACTGGTGCTCGGCGTCCGTTCAGGCCAGTGGCTGCATGCTCAGCAGCTGGCGGCCCTTCGGGGTGTTCGATCGCTCCAGTTAATCTCTTAATTAGGTTACTAGGAGCAGAGGGAAGTGGAAAAGTTTTTTGTTTTGTTTTTCCCTGCTTCGGGCGTTGCGAAGCCCAAACCCAGCTTGAGCGGGCAGAGCCCGGTTCGGTGAGGTCCGTCCTGCTCCGGCTGATTGCGACAATGGCGGATTACGTTGCATATCAGTCTTTTATTCTCCCTTGATTGCTCTCTGTCCCCCCCCCCCCCAGTTTCAGTGTCAGTGTGGGGGGGTTGACTCCTCTCTCTTTCTCTCTCTCCCCCCCTCTCCTCCCCTCAGGCTAAATTTCTCCCCCACAGCGGGGACTCCACCCTGGCCATGTGTGCCCGCGACGGGCAGATCCGGGTGGCGGAGCTGTCGGCCACGCAGCGCTGCAAGAACACCAAGAGGGTGGCCCAGCACAAGGGCGCCGCGCACAAGGTACCGGGGCGTGCAGGTGCGGCGGCACTTGGGGGGCACCCCAACCCCACCCCCCCCAGTCCCCAACTCAGTCATCTGCATTATTCTGCAGAGCATCGGCTTCATTCCAAGGCAGTAAAGGGGGAGGTTGGTTCAGGTCCGGGTTCCGGGCTTGCCCATTTCCAGCCCTGTATTCCACTTTTCAAATCTGACCTATGTTGTCTATAACAGGAGTTCTGTCCTGATCCCAGGAATCCACACTCCTGGATCTCATTCCTACCCAGCTCACAAGTCCAGGCATCCCAGTCCTTCCAGTGGAGATCCACACTCCTGGTTCTCATTCCTGCCCAGCTCACAGGTTCAGGCATCCCAGTCCTTCCAGTGGAGATCCAGTGGTTTAGATTCCAGCCCCACTCTGTTACTCTGTGACTGACCCCTTAATTGAGTCCATAGCCGGACCGATTTGAACTGCATGGCTCTTAAATGTGCCAGAGGTCACCTCTTAACTTAACTTGCACTTCATATTGAAAGTAAAACTTTGCAGTAAGAAAAAAAAGAAAGCAGTTTGCAGATCAGCAGTTGAAAAGATTGGTCAGTTCAATTAAGGCTTTAACTTGGCAGCGCAACTGGAATGAAAACTGGAGGCGCCTGGTCAAACAGAGCCAAACTAACAGGATGGCAGAACCCACTAGAGTATCAAAGGGCTCGTAACCATTAGATGACTGGATTAACCGTTAACCAAACGGATGCCTACTGCAGTATGAGAGCATCTGTCGAATGAGTCAGTGATTTTTTTAAGACAGATGGGCTATCTTCCTCAATGACTAGGCCTTCCAGGAAACAGACGGGTTGGCGTTTAAGATTTCACTTTGCAATAATCTGATGAACTAAAAGCCAGGCAGTGGCCTCCTGTTGTCCTGCAGTATTGAGGACAGAGGGAGGAACGAAACCAGGGACACATTGTGGAAATTGAGGGGAGGGGGTGGGGGGGGGCATGTAGGCCTGAGGATAGGAAGGTCTTTACACTAAGGGAGGAGGGTGGGTGCCTGGAACAGGCTGCTCATCTGTGCTTTTGGAGACGATTCCTTCGGGTCTCGAAAGCAACGGGCCGCTGCAGTTAGTGCCCAATGAGCCAGGAGGGCAGCATGGCCTCTTCTCCCCTGTTAATCTTCAATTCTTGTGTTCTTAGTGAGCGAGTATGGCGGGAAAATGGAAATACCAAGATCCAGCTCGCTCATTCCCAGCCCCCCACCCCCCACCCCCCCCACTCTACCTCTGTCTCCCTCTCAGCTAGCCCTGGAGCCGGATTCTCCCTGCTCCTTCCTGTCGGCCGGAGAGGACGCCGTGGTCTTCGGGATCGACCTGCGACAGGACCGGCCCGCTACGTGAGTCCGAGCCGCGCGCTCCGGCCGTCTGGACCGTCTGGCCGCGTGCCTGCTGGCCTGGCCCCCGAGGCCTTAAGCGGCCAAGCCCGGGGGACAGTAGCCGGTTCTATCTCGACGAAGACCCAAACCGTAGAGGAGCTCGGAAGGACGGAGGCGCGTTGCTGCCACCAAGGGAAAAATAAATCGCGATGATTACGCCGTTGTATGTACATCCTGTTACGTTGTGCATTGAACGCCTGTAGAAGCTACCCTACTCCTGGCTGGCCCTTTCGGTTTTAATGATCGTGTCGGTGTCCAGCGCTGCAGGATTTATCCAGGTTGACTTTTCGACTGGGGTTTAGTCCTAATGAAATCGTGCCATTTTTAGCAAATCGGAACAGATTCGTTGTAAGCATGAGGACCGGTTTTGTGGGATTTAGAGATCAAAGTAATGATGGTTCCATTGTGAACAGTGATCCGGGCGATCGATTCCACTGCCTAAAACTGCAAGTCCGCACGTAGCGGGATAGGTATCGTATGACAATTGTGCTATCGCACGATCACATAAAGTCCGTGACGATTACCATCTCAGAATTCCGAGATGGGGGGGCAAATTTTTTTTTTTCCTTGGTGGCAGCGATGCGCTTCCGTAAGGCTGCTCTTTTTATATTGTTAGTAAGTTGATGCAGGGATGAGCTAGATGGTGTGGGTGGCTAAAGGTTCAGGATTTGGGAGCTGTCGTCAGCTCTGTGCAGAATCATGTCTTTGGGTTGCGCTAATAAGATCAGATCCCTTTATTGGCCCTATACAATTTCTTGCATCAGGAATTTGTCTTTTCACAGACCCCAGCTTGCTCTCCATGAGACACACAGACAGGGAGAGAAGCTGGGGGTCAGAGCGCAGGGTCAGCCACTTATACAGCGCCCCTGGAGCAGTGGGGGTGAAGGGCCTTGCTCAGGGGCCCCAACAGAGTAGGATTCCTCTGCCAGCCGCGGGATTCGAACCGGCAACCTTCCAGCCACAGTGCTGCCGCCCTGCCCTTAATGAACCAGGAGGCGGAAGCGGTCTGTGTTTCTGATTGAATTGGGGGGGCCTTGTTCCAGCTCTGAAGCTCCTATTGAAGTCGGTTCTTGGCGAGTCTTGTCTGCGCTCCGGCCCGTTCCCTCGTGAAGGAGGGTGAAGAAGTTAACCTCCCGTTACACCCCCACCTCTCTCTCTCTCTCTCTCTCTCTCTCTCTCTCTCTCTCTCTCTCTCTCTCTCTCTCTCTCTCTCTCTCTCTCCCTCTCTCCCTCTCTCCCTCTCTCTCAGGAAACTGGTGCTGGTGAAGGAGAGTGACAAGAAGGTGGGCCTGTACACCATATTCGTCAACCCCGCTAACACCCACCAGTTTGCGGTGGGGGGCCGAGACCAGTTCGTCAGGTGAGACGGCCCTGCGCTGGCCTCATCCCAGTCACGGTTTCTCCAGTTCTCTACCGACCTTTCCGCAGAGGCAGGAGAACGAGTTCCGGTTCCTACAATTAATTCTGGGACAGTTTTCCAACACTCTTTGAAAAAATGTTGGAAAATATATCCCCCTGAAGCTCAGCAGGTGTGAGTCTGGTCAGTACCTGGATGGGAGACTCCTGGGAAAGCTGAGGCTGCTGCTGGAAGAGGTGTTAATGGGGCCAGTAGGGGGCGCTCACCCTGCGGTCTGTGTGGGTCCTAATGCCCCAGTACAGTGACATGGGCACTGTACTGTTAAAAAGGCGCCGTCCCTTGGATGAGATGTAAAACCGAGGTCCTGACTCTCTGTAGTCTTAAAAAATCCCTGGGTGTTTCTTGAAAAGAGTAGGGGTGTTACCCCGGTGTCCTGACCAAATTTCCCTCTGTCCTTTACCCATCATGGCCTCCTAATAATCCCCCTCTCTGAACTGGCTCCATCACTCTGTTCTCCTCCCCACTGAGAGCTGGTGTGTGGGGAGAGGACTGGAGCACTTTGGCTGCCGTTGCACCATGCAGGTGGGGCTGTTACTGTAATTACATCCCAAAGTGCCCCACCCTATTCCTGCATTTGCCCCTAATCCTAATCCTAATACTTGCCAAAATCTGGCACCTAACTAGTGTTTCTTTCTAACCTAACTAAATCAAAATTTCATCTTAACAAATTGTCTCTTCCTCTCTCCTGGCTCAAGCTGCAACACCAACATGTACATCTAGCCCTGCCTGCGGTCCTCATGCCAATCCTACCTGTATGTTCAAATCTTCACTTGTTCTCTTGGTCTGTCCAGGATCTATGACCAGAGAAAGATCAGTGAGAATGAGAATAATGGGGTTCTGAAGAAATTCTGTCCCTCTCACCTGGTGTCCAGTGAATCCAAGACCAACATCACCTGTTTGGTTTACAGCCATGATGGAGCAGGTGAACTCCCAGTCTGTAACCTGAGAATAAATGTACTGTAGTGTCCAGTCAGTGTGTCTTTATTAATCCCTCTCTCTCAGTGCAGTGTTAATGTACTGGAGTGTCCAGTCAGTCAGTGTGTCTGTATGAACCCCTCTCTCTCAGTGCAGTGTTAATGTACTGGAGTGTCCAGTCAGTCAGTGTGTCTGTATGAACCCCTCTCTCTCAGTGCAGTGTTAATGGACTGGAGTGTCCAGTCAGTGTGTCTGTATGAACCCCTCTCTCTCAGTGCAGTGTTAATGTACTGGAGTGTCCAGTCAGTCAGTGTGTCTGTATGAACCCCTCTCTCTAAGTGCAGTGTTAATGTACTGGAGTGTCCAGTCAGTGTGTCTGTATGAACCCCTCTCTCTCAGTGCAGTGTTAATGTACTGGAGTGTCCAGTCAGTCAGTGTGTCTGTATGAACCCCTCTCTCTCAGTGCAGTGTTAATGTACTGGAGTGTCCAGTCAGTCAGTGTGTCTGTATGAACCCCTCTCTCTCAGTGTAGTGTTAATGTACTGGAGTGTCCAGTCAGTCAGTGTGTCTGTATGAACCCCTCTCTCTCAGTGCAGTGTTAATGGACTGGAGTGTCCAGTCAGTCAGTGTGTCTGTATGGAACCCCTCTCTCTCAGTGCAGTGTTAATGTACTGGAGTGTCCAGTCAGTCAGTGTGTCTGTATGAACCCCTCTCTCTCAGTGTAGTGTTAATGTACTGGAGTGTCCAGTCAGTCAGTGTGTCTGTATGAACCCCTCTCTCTCAGTGCAGTGTTAATGGACTGGAGTGTCCAGTCAGTGTGTCTGTATGAACCCCTCTCTCTCAGTGCAGTGTTAATGGACTGGAGTGTCCAGTCAGTCAGTGTGTCTGTATGAACCCCTCTCTCTAAGTGCAGTGTTAATGTACTGGAGTGTCCAGTCAGTGTGTCTGTATGAACCCCTCTCTCTCAGTGCAGTGTTAATGTACTGGAGTGTCCAGTCAGTCAGTGTGTCTGTATGAACCCCTCTCTCTCAGTGCAGTGTTAATGTACTGGAGTGTCCAGTCAGTCAGTGTGTCTGTATGAACCCCTCTCTCTCAGTGCAGTGTTAATGTACTGGAGTGTCCAGTCAGTGTGTCTGTATGAACCCCTCTCTCTCAGTGCAGTGTTAATGGACTGGAGTGTCCAGTCAGTCAGTGTGTCTGTATTAACCCCCCTTTCTTCTCCCCTGCAGAGTTGTTGGCTAGCTACAATGATGAGGATATCTACCTGTTTGACACAAATCACAGTGATGGAGCTGACTACTGCCGCAGATATAAAGGTCACCGTAACAACGCCACAGGTTAGAAGGGATGAGGTTGAGGGAGCTAAAGAGAACTTATACACCTGTGTGCCGTTAATGTCTGTCTGTCTGCACTAACCCTGCTCTTTCTTGCCCCTCAGTGAAGGGGGTCAATTTCTACGGCCCGCACAGCGAGTTTGTTGTGAGCGGCAGTGATTGTGGCCACATCTACCTGTGGGACAAGACCTCTGCACAGATCATCCAGTTCATGGAGGGGGACAAGGGGGGCGTGGTGAGTGACTGGCCCAGCAGAGTGACGTAATGCAGGCAGGAGCACTATAAAGGCACATTTGGAAGTGTGTGTATTTGGAGTGGGTGGCTTGGCAGGGGGTGGTTGGGTAGTTTTCTTGACTGTATGTCAGTGGGGTATGATCTCAGAGCTCTTCTTTCCTGCTTCCCCTGTCTTCCACCTCCATCTTTCTCACTCTCCTCTTGTCTCTCTGCGTCTCCCATCTCTCTCCAGGTGAACTGTTTGGAGCCCCACCCTCACCTCCCGGTCCTGGCCACTAGTGGGCTGGACCACGATGTTAAGATTTGGGCACCCACCGCTGAGACCCCCACTGGGCTGAAGGGGCTGAAAGAGGTACTGGGCGTTACAAGGCAGTCTTGGTCTACACCAGGGGTGTCCCCTCCCGGTCTTGGAGCATCAGTGTGTCTGCAGGTTTTTCCATCCCAGCTCGGTTCTTCGCAGGCTAGTCACTGGTCTGCTGCTTCTCCTTTGAGAGCCCTCCGAAGGTCTGCAGACACTTTGGCCCTCCAGGACCGGGATTGGACTTCTCGATCTTGGCTGGGAGTGGTTTGAGGGATTCTCATTCTTGCTGGGGTTTATTCCTGTCCCGTCAGTGTATAAATTGAAATCGGTCGGTACGCACAGTGTAAGTATTATCCTTCGTGGCCGAGTGTGATGGCCGGCATGCTCCGTGTCGTGATGCAGGTGATGAAGAAGAACAAGCGGGAGAGGGACGAGGACAGCATCCGGCACGGCGACCAGTACGACACGCAGCTGCTGTGGTTCCTCATGAGACACATGAGGAACAGGCGACCCCAGAGGGTGAGTGTCTCTGCGTCTTGTTCATGACCCAGGCTCGCGTCAACCGCCTTTGTTCCCTTCGACTCTTCTCTTCCGGTTCGCAGCTCAGTGATCACTCTCTCTCTTCCCATATCTGTTTTGCTTGACCGTTTTCTTTCCCCACTGCGCGCTGCGATCTTGGCGTTTCTTGCGTCCCCAAGGAAAAAAACCACTCCGCAACGGTAGCGATGCAAGAGGTTGCGGGAGGGGTTCGGGGCAGATTTAGAAGTCACACGATCGCGGACGGCCATCCGGAGAGCCAATTGTTGTTGTTTTGCTTCTCCACACTTGTGTCTCTCTCAGGCCCGACGGGGTGAGGCCGGGGCGGGCGACGGCGATTCGGACGAATCGTGGAGCTCGGCGGACTCCTCTGACGAAGACTCCACGGGTCCCGATCACGTCCAGTGCATGTCCTCCTGAGAGTGACCGACCGCCTGACCGACGCCCCTCTGACCCAGAGACTGACGGACAGGCTGTAGCGCACACACACACACGCACCAACTGACCGCCTCGCACCGTCTGACTGACTCGCACACACCACACACATACGCACACATTTTTCCGTCTCGGTGGCATCTTCCTATCGACTCCTTTTTATTTGCTTCACTCTGCTGAAATGAAACTTGACGTGGGGTGAGAGGAGACAGAGACCCATAGCAAACAGCTTTGGCACTTTAAGATTTAAAAGAGGAGCACCCCGTGGCTCATCAAATCCTTTCTGTTGTTGGGACTCTTTTTTTTTTTTTTTTCAGGGGTTACTGTCTCGGGGGTGTGGGGGGGGGGCGTTTTTCTAGGATCTGTTCCCTGATTGGTGATGAACTGACTGTCTGATACATTGACTGCATGGTCGACATACTAGAGTGACACCCTGCCTGTGCCTGCTTGTCACACCAGATGGTCTGACCGCCCACACACACACACACACACACACAGATGTTTCAGATTCGCCGCCTGACCCAGGACTGCTGACGCGACGCCGGGAGAGGAGCAGAGGAAGGGAGGAGGAAAGGAAGACTGTTTTTTTTCGTGCCCACAACCAGCACCCTTCTCTCTGCCTGTAGCTGCTCGCGCTCACCGTCTCTCGAACTGTCTTTCTCTGCCGCTCTGGTTGTGCTTGGAGGAGTTACGCGTAAGTGATTGGCGCTCGTCGTAGAAGAGACCTGCCACCCCACCCCACCCCATACTCGGGCAGCGCTGTCCGTCCGTTCGTTGATTCTGGACCTGGCTGCCTTGCCGCCTTCTTATTTGCTGTTGTTTTTTTTGAGTCTCAACTTCTTGACCCCTTTTCAGTTTTGCTTCTCAGTCACCCCTTTCCCCGTCTTCTCCGGGGCCTGACTCTCGTTCGAGGGCTGCTTTAGGCCTCTGGCTCTGCAGAGGGGTCCGTCGGCTTGCCTCCTGGGTTTCAACCCCCTGAACGTGCCCTGTGGAACAGGATGCACCACCCCCCCCCACCTCCACCACCACCACTCTCCCAGAGACACAATGACTTATTTTCAGGGGAGAGCGACTGTGGCGAGGCCGCCCAGAGACCATGCAGGCTTTGGGGTGCAGGCAAGCGGACCCTCGCTCTGTGCCTGCGCCGTGACGGCCAGAATGGAGCCCGTTGACGGCGTTCGTTTCGAACCTGCGGGCGGTGGTGGGGGGCTTGGCCACAGTGCCGCCTGTGCTGCGCCGGCCTGAAAACAGTGGGGGGCGCTCGGACTTGGCGTGGTGGCAGAGCTCGACCGCTTTGCTGAACCGGCGATGCCAGCGTTTATTTTTTTTTTTTGTGAAGTTGTGGATGAGCTGTACTGCCTTGCTTTCCAAAATTTTACAGATGTGATGACGGCGCTTATTTTGAGGTGACAGGTGAGTGTTGGATGGGTTTCTCGGTTTTCTTTCTTTTTGTTGCCTCAGTTCTTTACGGGAGTGTGATTTTTTTGAATGTCTGGACGAGCCAGTTTCGCTGCAGTATTCTGATGGATCTGACAGTAACTAATGTGTTGAATTTGAATCTAAATATGACCTAGACTGAGTTTCTCTTCAATATTCTGTGGATCCATAATGTTCATCGGACATGACAGTAATTCCTCTCGGTACTTCGCCAATCCGCTGACCTGGGCGGTTTTGATTTCAGGTTAACTTAGAGAGCACAGACCCAGTTCAGAAAGTTGAAGAAATGGAGGATATCGGGGCTGAATTCACCAGCACACACATGGCACCCCTGACTACTGTAAATATTGTCAGTGCCATTGAATTCACTCCCTCCGCGATTGGCCCTGAATTCACCAGCATGCACACTGTGCCCATCTGACTGATGTAGATACTGCTAATATTGCCATCTTTCTCCTCTCACTATCTACTGGACTGACCAGCGCGCCCACATTGCGGCCCCCTAACTATGGCCGATACTGCTAGTTCTATTTGCCCATCTCTCTCTTTTCAGCCCTGAACTCACCAGCACACACACACTGTCACACCTGACTGTACTGTAGATACTACTTAGCGCCCTGCTCTCCCAGTCGTATCCTTGCCCAGTACTGTTTCAGATGGTGGACACTCAGGAACCTTTAAGGAGCACTTGAAGAAACTCAGCCTAGTGCCGTAGCTACTGTTGGAAACTAATACTGAGACCATCGTCTGGTAGTTCTGCCTCTATACAGCATATGCTTTTTTTCAGGCTTCTGCGGTTTTGATTGAATGAGACCTTCTGAACACACAGGAACCTGAAATTTGTCAGGAGAGGAGGGTCAAAAGGGGAATAGTGAGGTCGATTGCTTATGAAGTTTTTCTTCTTCTTTTTTGGGAGGGTGGGAGGGGGTTTGGAAAAACCTTTTGTACAATAAAACATCAGAAAAATATATATACATGTAAAAAAAAAAAGACTTTACCTAATGATGTTTGTCATTTAAAGTTAAAATTCATCACAGATTGATATTAATGTATAAAAAGGAAAAGTTTATATTATATATAAGGAACAAAGTGAGTTTTAAATGAAAACAAAATACATATACCTTTGATATGGCTCTCTGACCATTTTGATGCATCCACCTAAATAGTTAATTGAACTTTTATTTTTCTTTAAGCGTTTGATTTTCACGATGGCTCCATTCAGATCTCACTTTCTTTCCTACAGTTTATTTAAGCTGCTTAATTCTGTGTTCTATCCTTTCCGTTTGAAACATTGTACTTCTCGCTCAATAAACAGGAGAGAACATGCCGTGTGCTTCTGGGAGTGTTTTTATTCCGATCCTTCGGTGAAGGGGGTTTTCTCGAAAGTGAAGGCAACAGCGGGACAGGAGAAGAAAGCGAAAGGTGATGATGGAGAGGGCAGGAGACGCAGTGACAGAGATGAGTTGTGGAGAGGCAGGGGTCTGGTGTTGAGACTTCATGGTGGACATCTGTCCTTCCCTGCAGAACAAGAGCCAGGTCAGGTAGAAATTGAGCTCCGTATCAAGATATCATTGAATTATTATTTTATTTTTTTACTGCTGGGGTGTTTAGAAATTTGCTTGCAGCTCCTTAAAAGGTCAAATGGTAACCGATCTCAACCCTGTAGCAGTTTCTGAGCTTCAGCACTCTGCCCTCACGCAGCAGAGACTGAAATGATGCATTTCTCCTTTCCTTTGCTCATTTCCTTATTGTATCCTTTGTCGGTATGACTGGGGCGGAGCAGTGACACTAAGGCTAAGGATCTGCGCCTGTGGCTGGAAGGTTGCCGGTTCAAATCTCGCGACCAGCAGAGGAATCCTACTCCGTGGGGCCCCTGAGCAAGGCCCTTAACCCCAGCTGCTCCAGGGATGCCGTATAAATGGCTGACCCTGTGCTCTGATCCCAAGCTTCTCTCCCTGTCTGTGTGTCTCATGGAGAGCAAGCTGGGGTCTGCAAAAAGACAAATTCCTAATGCAAGAAATTGTAAATGGTCAATAAAGTGATCTATCTAGTATATAGACAATTTTTCATCTGCTAGTGTTTCTTGTTCCTAGTAGAGGGCAGTATTGGAGGGGCCTTAGGTTTTCACCCTTACCTTTTGCTCCTATTCAATGATCGTCATCTCTCCACAGATGCTGTTCTTCATTATCTGTGGATACACAGAGATTGTAATACATTTTCCACCAAAGTTTCCTGCATGAGAAAATGCTTAGTATATATTGAAATAATAGCTATACTTCAATATGCTGGAGAAGCAGTTTCCCCCCATGTGACGTAAGTCTCTGTCAGGGACTTTAGGTAGAGAAGAGGACCCCCTGCACAGCAGAGCAGTTGAACTAAGGGGGGAACTTTAAGGAGACCTGGGGTGGCACGGTGACGCAGTGGTTGGCATTGCGGCCCTGCAGGCTGGGGCCCCAGGTTCAGTTCAGTTAATGGAGCGCGTTTGTTCTCCCCATGTTTCTGTGGGTTTTGCCTCTGGCTGCTCTGCTTTCCTCCCACAGACCAGAGACAGGCTGGTAGGTTCACTGGCTTCTAGGCAAATTCCCCCCAGTGAGAGTGTGCGTTTGCCCTGCAATAGACGGGTGTTCTGCCCGGGGTGTACCCTGCCTTGTGCCGTTTGTTTGCTGGGGTGGGCTCTGGCTCCCTCTCGCCCCTGCACTGGATGAAGCAATTGGAAAAAAAAATGGATGGATGGAGAGACAAAAAAGTCCCGTTGGTGTTCGGTGGGCACTAGTGTTTTCTTCACCCCCCTCACCTCAAATGAAGTCAATCCCATTGAGGGAGGTTATGACATTGATTGTATGAACAAGATCGTTTTAGCTGTTTACACACTTTCTTCCAAAACACACTTTTCTTGGAGCCATTCAGGATGTGCTGTAGTGTGCGATTCTCACTGCCTTAAGCGAGGGCTTGGTGGAGTGTCGATGGGGCTGTGCACCCCACCAGAGGGCAGTTCTAACCTCCTTGCGTTCCGTTTTATCTTGGGTCACACGCAGACACCACAGCATCTTGGTCAGCGCAGCTTCGGGGGTGATGTCAAATCCAGACAGGACACCTGCCTTCTCCAGACCCTGAGAGAAAGAAACAGAGGGACTAATAGGGACACGGACACTTGGACAAAGAGAAACGGGGACTGATAGGGACACTGACACACAGAAATGAGAAACGGGGACCAATGTGGGTGTGGACGCATGGACAAAGCGAAATGGCGGGACCAATAGGGACACTGACATATGGACAAAGAGAAACGCAGGGAGCAATAGGGAGATGGACACATGGAGAAAGAGGAAGTGGACTTACTACAGACATACTGAAAGTGAAATCTTGTACATGCAGAATTAGTGAGACAGAAGCAGTTAGAAGGGGTTACGCCAAAGACACCAAGAGACAGCTGGGAGTCGTACCGTTCCAGTCTCGTAGATGGGGCGCACGGAGCCCTTGTAGACCTGCGTGCAGTTGAGGATGAGGACCCCTCTGTCCGTCGCTGCTTTCAGGGCGTCGATGAACCAGTCATCGTCCGGGGCGTTCCCACTACCGTAAGTCTCCAGAATCACCCCTCCGTCGCCAGCCAGGACACACTTCACCTGCAAGACAGGCTGACTTACTTTACACCATAAATATACAATTCTGCGATTGTCACATTGCACAACCCAAAGACAGGTCTCCAGTACATTATAAGAGGGCATTACTTCTCCTCAAAGGGGAACCCAATTTCTCAGACCGGTTTTAAATCTTGATAAAATAAATGTATTGATGGTATAGAAAACATTTACAAATTTCGAATTAAGTACAAAATTGTGAACCTTGTGAAAGTACTGTATGGTCGCCATTGTTGTCGAAAAACCCCTGGTCTTGCCATGGGCAAGAGCGAGAATTCCCGTGAATTGCGATGTGATGCAGCCCTTCCTGCTCATTAGTCACTATAATGGCTCATGTAATGCGATTTACAAGTAAATAATTCCAGGTTGTGTAGCAAACATTTCACTGCAGAAATGATCGTATGTGATCAAGTTATCAGTTATCAAGTAATTATGCATTTTTTATCGGCACGAACAGCACAGAGTTGAGAGCAATACTTCTATTGGATTAAAAGAGATGTATTCACAAGCCTGCTTATTTACAATGTAATAAAGACTGAAAGGCGTCACCAGAAGTTTGGTTGTGCTGCCATGTTCTGAATGGCAGAACATGGCACTGCGCATTCCTGGAGGTTTTGTCTATTTTGTGATGTAAATTGGAAGTTGAACAAGTTTCTGTTTTTGTTTTATGTTTATTGTGGTTTGAAAAGCACTTACCATTTCTGATTACTTTAGAATCCAGAAATATAAAAGTACTGTAGCATTGCAGTTCCCTTTTAAACTTTGCTACTGCAGACTGTGAACTTTGCCCGACGATGCAGTAACTCTGGCCTATTGTGCAACATTCTGAATGTGTAAAGGAACAAATAAGGGTTTATTCCCTGCTGAAAAGAGAAGAAAAGTAACAACGTTTTGGCTGTGGAGTCTTCTTCAGGTGTGTCTCCACAGCCAAAACGTTGGTTCTTTTCTTCTCTTTTCAGCAGGGAATAAACCGTTCCTCTGCAGCTCCCTACGTGAACTAATTCTGAAAGTGTATCTGTACTAGGGGCAGAAGGAAACAAGGGCTGGCCGAAAAGTGGCAAAGAGGTTAGGTATATGGATCTCCATCACTCCGTCAAAAAATGTGCATCTACACTCACGTAATTCTCAGTGATCCCAGGGAAAAGACGCAAGATCCGAACATCTGGAAGTGAATCCCAGTCACAAATGGGCAGCCAATTGTTCGGAACTGGGAAGGGCCTGGCATTCACTGCAACACAGACAGGCAGACAGTTGGGAGAGGTTGTGGTTGTGGAATAAAACCGTTCTAGGATATTATTATTGATATCCTGGATATCGCAGGAAAAAAACAAATCCGTTTGATGGGTTAGAGGGAACCTCAGGCAGAGTCCGAATAGATTCAGGAACTAATGTTGCTCGTCCACTCTATGTCTTGCACAGACAGTCCTTCCCCCCGATGTGACCTTTGTTGAAGAAAAGATCAAATTGACAAATAATCAAATCCTAAAAAGTGCTGAGAAAGCAAACCCAGCAGACTATTTCACCATCAACAATGAGACAAAGAATCTAATATAAGCTTGGAAATGAAGAGGAAGTTAATTTAAGACTGAAGTAATTCTTTAGACAAAGGGCAGCTGATGTCTATAATAAGCTGTAAAATGCGCTGTTGGAAAAAGAGATGGATGAATGAGACAAATTAACTTAATTGGCCTAAGTGTAGAATTTCTTCTTGCCATTTGCAACTTTTTCATTAGTTATGTTCCAACTCTTATTGGTCAAAAGTAGTATTTCGAACCCTTAATGGCACTGGTATGCATCCAGTCTCTAACTATTCCTTCCAATTCAGGGTCATGGAGGTGGCCAGAACCTATCCCAGTAAGCAACAGGCACAAATCAAGTTACACCCTGGATGTGGTGCCAGTCCAGAGCAGGGCAGCCACAGATACAAACACAGTCACACCAGGGCCCATTTTCCCAGAAGCCAATTTAATCTACAAGTATGTCTTTGGACTGTGGGAGGAAAGTGAAGAAAATCCATACAGAGAGAACCTGCAATCTCCACTCAAATAGCCCTCCAGGTCTGGCATTAAGCCCAGGGCCCCAGCACTGCAAGATAGCAATGCCAGCCACTGTGCCACTGACCTAGTCAACCCAATGACCCTCTTCAGACTCATGCATATGCAGTATGTATCTATATTGTTTCATATAATGGTATGGTTTGGGGCAGAAAAAAATAAATTTGTGATTAAATGGACGTTCAGCAATAACAGACACTCTTTCCACCCATAAGTCGGTTAAACAGAGGGGTTGCTGTATGTGACGCTCCATTACTCGAGGCAGAGCTGGAAAACGCCTCTGCCAAGACGCTGTGTGAGCTAAGAGGTTCAGCCCGCGTCCCCCGCCACACAGGGGCCTCGGTAACTCTCACCCTTGATGGTGACCCCCATCTCCACCAGCGGCTCCACGTTGGGGGAGTTGAAGGCGTCGAAGGCGTCGCAGTCGTACTTGGTCACGCGGTTCCCTTGGAAGAGCCGGTGGTTGAAGAACACGGACACCTGTAGGGGAGGGAAAACAGATTCAACAAACACGGGAAAGTGCAGCGGCTCCTCTTTCTAACCACGCGGGCGCAGGGGGATGCAGCCCAGCCCTACGGCAGAGTCTTAAACTTCTGCCAATCCCAAACTGGGTGGGGCGGGTATGTTGAGAATCAATAATCGTGCCCAGAAGGAGAGAAAATGGAGCTCCAAAGGGCAGAAAGTGCCAGTGGAAGTCTGGGAAGGAAGAGAAATAAAGAGAAGAGTGTGGAGGAGAGACACCGTTCCTCTCACCAGCTGTAGTGCGGGGTCACGGCAGTATCCGCCTGCGATCAACAGCGCCCCCAGGATGTTCTCCACGGCATCGCTGCGGGGCTCGAACAGGGACCTCTGCCCGGATTTAAGGGTACAAGCACACGGGAGAAACAGCAGGTGAGCTGGACACACTCGTCTGGCTCTTCTGACTGACTGACCTCATGTCATGGTCCTGTCACAGCCACACGCCATCAGACACAAGCCCCTTCTCATTCCCGCGCAGATGAATGAACTGATCATCCAATCAGTCACCACCGCGCCAGAGTACGTTCACACCATCTCAGTGCTCAGTATTGGCTTCCCCACTGAAGCTCCCTGCTTTAGAGATTCCTTGCTTCCTGTCCGCGTTTTGCTTCCTGATCCTCCGGCTTACTGACTCGAGTTTTCTACGGCTACGACTTTGGATACTCCCTTTGAATAAGTACACCTGGCTTTCATTAAAAACCTGTTCCTCAGGTTAAACCGATCACCGCAGAGGGTCCAACCATAATTTTGGCTTTCGCAATGTTACAGGTCCTAAACTAACCCCAGACCTGAACTGAGCCCCAGAACACCTGCAGAATGGTTTTCTCACCACGTGACAGCGACAGTATTGCCAACAAAGTGCTTGTGAAAGTTAATTCTGAGGAATATAAAGTGGTAATCCTCTGCCATCATTTTCTTTTCATTTTATAGGTAGAACAAGGGGTTTATAATTTCCGTTCTCAAGTGCCAGGTGGGGGAAGCGGGAGGGGAGTCTTGTGGTATCCCTTCCAAACACATTCATTGCTCGGTTTATGCCAGTGAAGGCCCATCTCTAGCCCTCAGGCAGGAAGGGAATTTTCAGACACATATGATACATACCCCAAACTGAGCTTTCTTACCTGGGCTCCTGTCACCACCACCGGCTTCTTCAGCTCCCGCAGCAGGAAGGACAGAGCGGAGGAGGTGTAGGCTAGCGTGTCCGTGCCGTGGAGGAGGACAAACCCATCATACTCCTCTGCATTTTCCTGCAGGAGAGATGACACCGGCAGGGGCAGAGGTCAAGGGACCTGGAGAATCTGGCTACATAAGTCCATAGTCTGACACCTGCTAAACTACAGTGCTGCAGTGTCTCCACTGAGAATAACACACAGGACAGGGACAGCAGTGACACTAGTAGTGTCTGCAGTACAGTCAGGTGTGACAGTGTGTGTGTGTGCTGGTGAGTTCAGGGTGACTGTGAGAGGACAGGGACAGTAGTGACACTAGCAGTGTCTACAGTACAGTCAGGTATGACAGTGTGTGTGTGAAAGGAGAGACAGCAGTGACACTAGTAGTGTCTACAGTACAGTCAGGTGTGAGAGTGTCTATGTTCTGACGTGTTTAGGGCTGACTGATCTACCAGGTAGATAAAAGTGTAGGAAATTTCAGTTTACTAGCTGTAGTACCATCATTGGTTCTACAAATCACTCATTGCACAGCTTTTCCAGACAGCACTCTCGGAGTACATTCTGAAAAACTGTTTTTAGGGGTCAGTAAAGCAATAAAGACATACCTGAAGGCACGGAAGTAGTGTGTGTGTGTGTGTGTGTGTGTGTGTGTGTGTATTTGGGAGTAGAGGGTGACAGGAGGGTATTAGAATGGGGTTACCTTGATTTTGTTGGCAAAATAAACCCAGAGATTGGGAGTCATCTTGGAAGAATCAATGGGGTTGTCTTCCTCTTCCACTTTATAAGAAACCTGGAGTTTTGCAGGACAGTCATCTGTGGCCAAAGGACTGTAACGAGAAGGAGAAAAAATGATAATGAACATCACTAATGGCCATTCCATGTGACTACCAGTAACAAAGACAACATTGATCATCATGATGATGTAATCATATTCCTGCAGTAAACTGTAGTACCATTGTAGGACAAGGGCCTGCAATGCTATTTAAAGGATAACCACAGTCCCCATATATCAGACGAGTTATTAAATCTTTGCAACAACATGAACAAATTGTGACATAATGAGGCCCTTCCTGCTCACTAGTGACTATAATGACTATTATACTGGGATGTATGAGCAAATAAGTACAAGTTGTGCAGCAGAAACCTCACCACAGAAATGATCCAATGTGACCTGCGTGCAGGGTTAACAAATAAGTAATACCTGTTGGTTAAACCGTCTTGAAGTCAAGAGCAATATTTCTATTGGATTAAAAGAGATGGATTCGTAATCCTGCTTCATAATTCCGCTTCGCCTCACCAGAAGTGTTGTTGCCTCATTCTGAATCGCAGAACATGGTGCTGCTCACACCTGGAAATTTCATCTATTTGTTTATGTAAATTGGAGGTTTTACACAACACATTTTAACTTTTATTGTGGTTTGAAATGCACTCATCAATGCTGACTCTTTCCAGCCCCCAAAATATAAAATAGCCTTGCATTTAATTTAGCTTGATATCAGTAATAGAGAATAAGCATTTGTATCCTTGTTAGGGAGCTGTAATCTCTAACAGTATTATTGTAATGTTAACAATGTCTTACGGCAGCAGAAACCAGCCCCCATCCTTCTTGTAGAAGAGCTCGGGATGTCTGCGGAGCTCCTTGGTGAAATCGCCCTTCTTGGCTGGATGTTCCCCTGGGACACAGGAGACAGGAGCACTGGCCTGTAACCCCAGCCTGGTCTGACGCCAGCGACAGTGGGGTTGGGGTTCACCCTGGGAGTCGTTTTCCACCCTGCTGCGCTCTCGGTTCCACAAATGAACCCTGATCTGACCCAACAGCAGACCGATTTCGCCCTCTACAACCGTCTTCAGATATGAAATATCATTTAACCTTTAACCACTCTTAACCACTTTTTTAACCCCAGCAATGCAGTGATGTAGCACTCACATGCCCAACTTTCCAGTAGACAGCAAATAACTTGCAAAAGGTTCTTAAAGAAGCAACTCTATTCCAGCTCAGTAAAGAACTCAACCTAGTGTGTCCATGCCTACATGTCTACTGATCTCCCAGCAATGTTCCTCCTAGACAGCTGCTCAGCACAGCAATGGCAGCAAATTACTGTGAATGGCTGAGCTTTTACACTCCTCGCTGGGGATCCAGTCCCACCTGCACAACATCACCAGGGCTTCCCCTAATCCTGCAGCTTTTCCTGGACCTGACAAGTACCCATAACATTATCCCTGGGAAAAGGGTGAAATTAGCCAATTAAGATCTAACGAGACCCATTTAACTCTCGAGCATTTGATGATTTGAACCACTTGAACCACTAACCATTTGTTAGACCACAAGCTAACATGCTGGCAACACAGATCCCCTGCCTGAAGACCAGAACCCTGAACCTACAACATCAGGTAGCTGCTGTAGAAATCTGGATCATTACTCCCAGACGTGGCTTGAGTGCTCTCTAAGCAGGCACCTGCTGTATGTGACAGGTCAGAAATAACTGAAACGCAGAAGTAACATTTTAAGGAACAGCCACTGGGCCATAAGTGGAAGTATGTTCTATGAGTCCAGTACGATTGGTAATGGTCTCCCATAAACCGCCATTCATGGTAATAATATGGGGTGAGCATGGCTGTAGTCAGACTATAGAACTCTCTGTAACACTGTTGGAGTTCAGGACATTGTGGGGGATATACCTTGTGTGTGTCTTCTCTCAGTGTTCTCCTGTAATGGACTATTGTGTCCCAAATCAAAATTCATCTCCGATCTTCACTGACCTGCACTGTGATTTCTTGCAGCTCTACATTTTGGCGTAGACAGCAGGATACATCTGTGTGATTTTGGTTGCTTGTCCGATTCCTATCCCCAGTTGAGGGTAAGTAGACATTTCTGTCACAGATTAAATACTACCCTCTCATAGGCCATGTGGAGGCTGGAATTAATACTAAGAACTGATAGGTTTATCTCAGAACTATACGGATGATGTCCCTGTGTATTTCAGTGCTGCTTGGAAAAGAGGCAGCCAAACAATAAATAAAAGAACAAGTAATAGGTTTATTCCCTGCTGAAAATAAAAGAAAGAAAACACAACGTTTTGGCTGTGGAGCCTTCTTTAGATGCCACACTTGGCTCCTCGGCACAATACTGTTTCTCATTAAAAGAATCCTGTTTCTTGAAAAGAGTAGGGGTGTTACCCCCGTGTCCTGGCAAAATTTCCCCCTGGTCTTTACCCATCATGGCCTCCTAATAATCCCCATCTCTCAACTGGCTTCATCACTCTACTCTCCTCCCCACTGAGAGCTGGGGTGTGGTGAGAGTGTACGGAAATATTATTATAACACATATCATGAATTGAAACAGGCAGAAATACAATCATTAGTAGGAGAGATAAGAGTAGATGTTGAGGATTTGTAAACAAAGAATATATGGAAGATGAAGTGCCGTACATGGAAATGAGATTGTGTACAGTGGATTGTGAAGAAATAGAAAAATAGAGAAAGGAAAAATAAGCTGTCCCGCTACAAATTAGGCATGACTGCTGAGGCTAGTTGAAGTCAAGTTATAGATCTGACAGTTTTCAGTAAAAAGGGAATTAGGGAATATAAGACCTAAGCAATCTTCAACTGCATGCTGGGCAAAAGCTGATCAATTAAAAGAATTATAGCCTGACGTCCAGAGATGGGTGTGTACAGGTTTAAGACGTGCAGGGCAAACCGAACAAACAGCATTTAAAACTACTGTATATAATTGTCACGATCGCTAACCCCTCCTCTTAAGGGCCCTCCAGCCCTTCCTTGTTTTCTCCCATTACCTGCACCTGTTCCCTATTTCCGTTCCCCCTTAAAAGCCAGACGCAGACTCCACTCCTGGTTCCTCATTGAATTCTGCTTTGTGAGAGCCTAGGGTCCATCTGCGTCTGGCTCCGTTATGCTTTTAACCTTCTGTTCCTGTTTCCCCGCCCCGCCGGTCCCGACCCGGTTCATGGTTTTATTCTCTGGATGGATCCCCTAGCCTTGGACTCTACCTTCTGTCTTGGATTATCCGTTTGGAATTTTTCATGGAACGTTCGCCCCGGACTCACTCCCCCTGGACACCTGCACCCCTTGGACACACCCCCTGTCTCCTTACCCTCTCCTGCATGACTGTCTCCCCAGTGTTTCCTCACTAATCCGGATTGTGTCATCTGCATAGGGCCCGGAAAGAACTGTTTGTGACAATAATATAGTCTCCAAAGGGCAAATTGGTGCTAAACTGGGCAGGAGGAAATTATATAAAACTTATATAAAATGTCTAAAAATTAAGGAGATAAGAAATGGCCCAATAAAATGCTAGAAAAATCATTCAAATATTAAAAAGGGTTTAGATATGGGATCACAATGTGTCAGGTCAGTGAGAGGACCTGCAAAAGGCAAAAACCTCAGAGCGACAATAACAATGTGTTAGCTGTGTCCAAGCAAGATACTGAAAGAGGCATAGTAACTTTAATAATTAGATAAACAAATATAAATTTCTTCACTAAGGATGGGATTACCTCATTTATAAATCATACTGCAGGTCATGAATCCGTTTCAGTTAAAGTAAAACCAAATTTAAAGGTACACAATTAATGCTTGTGTGGTTCCAGAGCTCTGGTGTCTGGCATTTGTGTCTATTTATCTTGTGTGTTAGAACGGGGCTGAATATGTTTAGCTGGCAAAATATCAGTTCCGTTTCACCAAACAAAGACGTTTAAGAAAGTTTCGTCTCGTAAATGATAAGACATTAAGGAAGTGTGCAGTTGAGAGACTTAGTAAAAAGGTAGTTGAGTAATAAATAGAGGGGGAAGTATGAGATATGCAAGACTTCAATTGGGAAATTACAAACTTGCAGATACAAATAGTAGTGCATAGAGTAATATATTGATATCAAAGACAAAATGCACAGGAAAGGAAGGACCCTGGGAGGGTGATACACCTTGTGTGTGTCTTCTTCAGTGTTAATCCTGAAATAGCCTTTTTGTCACAAATTAAAACTCATCTCCAACCTTCACTGTGACGTCTTGCATCTCTGCACTGCTCCTTCCCTAATTTGCTATTGGCTTGCTGAATACTGCCAGTGGAGAAAAGGTAATGCTCATTAGTCCATTTCTAATGCAATAGCTGTAGCAATTGCAATAGCAGGCTATGCTATACTGTCAGGGCCTGACACCAGCAGAGTAGAGTCCTGGAGCTCCGAGTGAAGCCTCCCGCTCGGGGGTAGTGGTGCTCACTGTTGCAGGATTGGAACCCAACAAGCTCGCAGCAAGTAGGTGACAATACTATTACAACAAGAGTAACAGTCAACACAACTAGAGACATCACATCAAGGAAAAGAAACACTTAGAAAACAGTGCAACACGACAAAAAAATCATGGAAGGGACGACAATAAAAAGAGAAAGAAACTCCGAAGTCAAAGAAAATGACAAAAAGAACAGCAATAGAAACAGAAACAACCAGAAAAACAACATTAGGAAACAGGACAACAACAGAAATCAGATCAAGAAAAATAAGAACTATTCCAAAGAAACAGTATGAAACCACAAAACAAGAAAAATTGAAACCATTACAAAAAACCCCCAGGTCAACGGAAAGAAGCACAATAAAAATAGAAAGGGTGACCAAAAAAACAACAAGAACAACAGAAAGTTGGACAATTACAAAAAAAATAACAAAAAGCTAGTGAGAACAGCAATGACAAACAAGAACAAGCAGAAACACAACGACAAGACTGGTAAGAACACAAACAACGATATCAACAAAACAACGAAAATGACAATAACAAACAAGAACAAAAACACAGCTTAGGAACAAGGTCAAGTTGTCGTTAGTGCGGTACACAAGTACACAAGACTGAAGCAGAGATGTGCGCCCTCTTACCATCTGGCCCTGGTACCATGCCAACAGTCCCGCCGGTGTAATAGACAAACACTTTGGCCATCTCTGCGTCTTTCTCTCTCCGGTTGGCGGTGGTGGCAGGCGGGGGGATATCACAAGTTGTGACAGTGTTTCTTCTCTGCATCGTTGTGGCTTTATAGGAGATCTCCCTGCCCACTCTCTCACTCACCCATTTCCATAAATGTGTTTTCTGAGAAGTGTGTCATGCGGAGGAGGCATGTTCTAGAGAATCCAGGTGTGAGGCGTGCCGGTTCTGCATCGCTTTTAGCTCCACGCACGAGGACTGCGTCTGCAGGCTCCCTTTTGAGTGACTCACCATGAGCGTGTAGAAAATGCACACTCTCAGTCAGGTTCACTGCGAGAAAGGCACAGTGAATTTCTTATGTACGCAAACAGAAATTGTTGGCCACAGGAGCCGGAGTCAATTCAAACTACAAGCTGAGACTTTCCCCTTCATACTGTATGGTCAAGCATTTACACAAAAAACAAGCACAGAGGAGGAAGCGTTTCTTGAGGAGTGGTGACACTCCAAGGGAATAGTTATTAGTTAACATACTTGTGCAGTAAGGCATTAAGCAGAGGTATTGCAGAACAAAGACAGCTTATTTACAACTCCAGATATCCACCCCCCACCAGTCCTTCCACATTCTTTTTAAGTCCGGCACAATTTCAGCTCCGCAAATCTTATCTGATAGCTTCTGTTACTCCTCAGGCAGTTTCTCAGCCCAACTACAGCTAAGAGCTCCAATATGCTCCTAACCCTTTCCTTCAAGTGGTTGAACCATTAACTTGAACCAAGACCTAGCAGAAACCAGATTCTGTTCCCCAAATGTTTGTGTGTTAGTGGACACTGGACGGCTACAGCTGGACATTTTACTGGAGCTTTCTACAGGGTGAAGGGCCCTGCTCAGGGGTACAACGGCAATGCCCCAGCTGGGATTCGAAACTACTGCCTTCCTGCTCGGAGGTCAGAGTTCAACAACGGTACCAAAAGCCAGGAAGTATAATAACAGCTATAACAATAACAAAGAAAAACTGTAGCAATGAAACATATTAGATGTATTGTATGTGGTTTAGAGTGTCTAATTGCCTATCCATAATAGGAGGTCTGTTGCTAGGGCAGTTCTAGACTGGAGGTGACTTAATAAGTGAATGTCCAGTCCTGTGAGGTCCAGATTGGCGTGTATGGTCTAAGAAAACTTATATTAATGTCAGTGGCAGGAAGGTCCCAAAGCAAGGATTGCCAATGCTGGAGATCTATAGGTTTTTGATCCAGGTGGGCTTGTAGTGACCCAAATCAGATCATTATTGACCTAACTATTGACAAGCCAGCAGCCATATCACACTGCAGCTCACAACCGACAACCCCACTGAAGCTCAGCAGGTGTGAGCCTGATCAGTAGCTGGATGGGAGACTCCTGGGAAAGCTAAGGTTGCTGCTGGAAGAGGTGTTAGTGGGGCCAATAGGGGGCGCTCATTCTACGGCCTGTGTGGGTCTTAATGCCCCAGTATAGTGACAGGGACACTGTACTGTAAAGAGGTGCCGTCGTTTGGATGAGACGTCAAACCGAGGTCCTGACTCTCTGTGGTCATTAAAATTCCCAGAGTGTTTCTCAAAAAGAGTGGGGTGTTTCTGGTGTCCTAGCCAAGTTTCCCCCTGGTCTTTTCCGATCATGAACTCCTAATAACCCCCCACTCTGAACTGGCTTCATCACTCTGCTCTCCTCCCCACTGAGAGCTGGTGTGTGGTGAGAGTACTGGAGCATCATCCAGGTGGGGCTGCACACCGGTGGTGGTGATGGAGGGGATCCCAGTTACCTGTAAGGCTATTTGAGTGGAGTGTCCAGGAAAGAGCTATTTGACAGCTGTTCCACCACCTGGTCAGGTTGCCAACTCCTGGTCTAGGGTGAAGCTGGTCTCTCTTGCCTTTCTCCCTCGGGACCACAGGGGGTCTCACTCTGGTGAGTGTTCACAAGTACACAGAGCCCAGGCACCTGCTCTTCAGACTAGGTCTCATGGCCTGGAACAGTACTGTGACATCTGGTCACGGAAGAGGCTGCACCAGATCTCCAGGCAAAGCGCACTGTGTTTCTGCAGTTAGAGGAAGGAAGATTTTCTTCCTGTTTAGCTTGACCTTTTCTCCGAGACGCATTATCTGAAGTCAAGCGAAACGAAGCTCCAGACTGCATGTCGTGGTGGAGAGCAGGCTGTTCTGGGGAGGGTCTGTTGCTCTTGGGAAGCCGATATCTTCGGTTGTTACCTTCAGTGGCAGGAAAGTTGAGGGAAGACTTGAACTTTAGCAAGAGTCTGGCTTCTGGGCCCAGTCCCCTTAGAGAACTGCACCAACCCACAGGACAGGGGAGGCCAGAACATTTCTTCTAACGAAGGATAAGTCAGGGAGCTGCAAAGATGCAGCTAAGGCAGGGTTGTGGAAATGAGATGTGCAAGCCAGCACATCCGACCTCCCTCTGAACTTTTGTTTGATTCTCCAAATAGACGATAAGACCACATCCTCATGGACTCACTAATTTCTCTGAATTTGTTTCGTAAGAAATGTTTGTCATTAAAAATGTGTGTGTGACATACTGTTTCTCAATTACTTTTAGTTCCTTGTCAATGGGTGTCATGTATACAGGTTCTAGGAAGAGTGACTAACCACGATCATCAGTTAGGATTGTGTCACTACTGAATTCTGTTGTTTACTTGTTTTAATACTTCTGACTAAAAACCAACAACAATGAAAGGAGAAAAGTGGGAAACAAACAGGGAAGAAAAACAGGAATTTCTACATAGCTGCCCAAATAGAAGATGATTCCTCAGCCAAAAAACTGCACACTGTACAAGATGCAGTGAGACCCAGAGGGAGTCACTCCCCACTCAGCATCAAGGGCACAGCAGTGGAAACTGTCGGCTGCTTCAGGTTCCTTGGTCTGCAGATCTCCACCGACCTGGCTTGGACCCACAACACTGTAGCCAGTCTGAAAAAGGCACAACAGCACTTGCGCTTTCTGCGGTGCTTCAGGAAATACGGATGGGGAAGCAGTTGCTCATGAACTTTTACCGCAGCACCATAGAAAGTGTCCTCACTAGTGGCATCACTGTGTGGTACAGCAGTGCTACCAGGCATGACAGAGATGCACTACAGAGGGCTGCGGCTCAATGGCTCAGAGGATTATAGGATGTAATTTACCATCAATCAGTGAGATCCACACCATCCACTGTCACAATAAAGCCCTGATCCATCATTCAGGATCCCAAACATCCTGGCCACAAACTGTTCTCCCCCCTGCCCTCTGGCAAGCGGTACCGCACAGATCACTAGACTCAAGAACAGCTTCTATCCCACTGCAGTGCAAATCCTCAACAGCTGCCTGCAGGGCCTTAATACACTTCAGCACTCTGCACTTTTTACATAGTCTATCATTTTCTTTCTTTTGATCTCACTACTACATATTTATTTATACTCATTGTTCCTGTCATCTACATTGTGTGGTGTTGTCTTTTGTACTGTGTATGTCCCGAGAGATCAGCACGATCAAGAATTCCAAGGTACATCCACATAAGGCAATAAACTACTCTACTAAACACACCTTTCACGAGAGGGAAAGGAGACACGCTGAGATAGAAGGTGGAGTCCCTCAGGAGTCAGCGCAGAATAGAGGCAGGGAGAGAGAGATTGGAGAGGACGAGCAAGGAACAGTTGACACAGACAAACCCGTCTCTCTCGTGATCGGATGGCCTTCGCCCTCTGTTGCTTCAGAAATTCGGACACCAGCGACAGCAGTGATGGCATTCAATGCCCAGTCACTCCACCCTGGTCCAGCAAAAGCCATCTTTGGCTCTTGCCAAAGAGCGGTGTTGGGAAAGAGTGCTTTCAGCAGATAGCACAAGCATCATCCATCATCACGGGGCTCATGACAAGGAGGTCTGAATCTAAGAAAGACTGTCCAGAATGTGGCTCTGGGAGGTGCCCTGCGATAGATTGACATCCTGTCTAAAGTATATCCAGCTTTGCCCCCATCCCTTGCCAGGATAGACTCTGGGTCCCCCTGCAAGCCTTCCTGTACTGGATAAAGCAATGAGAAATTGAATGGCTGGATGTCCAGCAACTGAAGAATTGATTTGATGGTATTAGCAGCAGCATTCATTTTTCAAATGTCTGTGTGGTATATTAAAAGCTATATTAAAATGGGATTCTATGGTGGCTGAAGACAAAAAGAGTCTTATTGGTTAGCATTTTCTGTAGTCCTGTCCCTTCGGGGGCTGTTGGCTAACTTTCTCATGAGCTCTTGACTCGCTAGAGTGGTTCTCTGCAGCCTCTCCACTTACTGGACACACCCAAGATAGGGAAAAAAGAGACAAAGCCCAGCTGAGTCTGCTGCGGTCAGGCTTTATTGGGATTCTTGCGGTGGAGGGGCGTATTAGCGTTGCCAGGAAATGAGAGACTGGGCATGTGAGTGGGGACAGGAAGAGAGGTTCAGTGATGCAGTGGGGTTGCTGGTGTGGTTCGGAAAGAGATCTCCAGAGCGGACGGCTTGTCACTCCTAGAGGGAGAAAGAGAGATTGTGATGAGAGAGTTGCAGCTGTCCCCATGCTTGTCTGTGGATATTCAAATTGGGGTGATGTAATTTGTGGAGTACAGCAGGGCTCTGTTTTAGGACGCTCCTAATTTACATCAGTCTCTCACCTGGGTGTCACGTGTTACTCGATGACGGTCATCTCTCCACAGATGTTCTCCTTTATGATCTACAGAGAAAGAGAGATGGGGCTCATGAATAGGGGCTCACAACACTCACAGCTCTACACTCATTAAGCTGTTTCCACTAACAGCTGTGGACTCGTGCTAATGTGGGTTCAGATTATTCTTGAAGATGATCTCAGCAGATATTTTGTACATCTCCCACCCTTTCCCCCCTTGTTAGTTCCTCTCTCTGACCGCACGAGTGTGTGGACGTTGGGTGCTCTCTATAAAAAGGGGGGCCGTGGCAGCTGGGGGGGTGTAATCACATGGTTGGGACAGCTGGGGCAGTGGTGCCGACCTTCTTGCGGTCCTTGGGTTTCTCGAAGTCGTGCAGGCACCACAGCATCTTGGTCAGCGCAGCTTCGGGGGTGATTTCAAAGGCAGACAGCACCCCGGCATCTCTCAGACCCTGAGACAGAGAGAGAGAAGGAGTCACAGACACTGAACTCACTTTACCATTGTGTGATAGAGGACCAGGATCTGTAACACAGACACACAAAGAGACAGAGAGCCCCGCAAGGGTAAGGAAAAGATCAGTACGCAGAAAAGTGGACAGTAATGGGCCAAGACACTGCATATGCCCGTAAACATGGGTGTAGATACTGCTTAAAGCAGTACATGCACACAGCTTGTGAGGCATAGTGGTCCAAACACTCCATTGCATCGGTGGCTATCGGGATGTCACAAGCTCTGACTGTCATCCTGGTGGGTATTTCATGGTTCATGGTTCAGCCAAACCCTAGTTAAGGCAGAGAAGAGGTGTGACTCCGATAGTGAGCTTTATTTGGGAAAAGGCCTGGCTAAGGAGAACAGCAATCCAACCCACAGGATAGGGGAGGCCAGAACATTCCTTCTAATGAAGGATAAGTCAGGGAGCTGCAAAGATGCAGCAAAGGCGGGGTTGTGGTAATGAGATGTGCAAGCCAGCACATCCGACCTCCCTCTGAACTTTTGTTTGATTCTCCAAATAGACGATAAGACCACATCCTCATGGACTCACTAATTTCTCTGAATTTGTTTCGTAAGAAATGTTTGTTATTAAAAATGTGTGTGTGACATACTGTTTCTCAATTACTTTTAGTTCCTTGTCAATGGGTGTCATGCATACAGGTTCTAGGAAGAGTGACTAACCACGATCATCAGTTAGGATTGTGTCACTACTGAATTCTGTTGTTTACTTGTTTTAATACGTCTGACTAAAAACCAACAACAATGAAAGGAGAAAAGTGGGAAACAAACAGGGAAGAAAAACAGGAATTTCTACATAGCTGCCCAAATAGAAGATGATTCCTCAGCCAAAAAACTGCATACAAGATGCAGTGAGACCCAGAGGGAGTCACTCCCCACTCAGCATCAAGGGCACAGCAGTGGAAACTGTCGGCTGCTCCGGGTTCCTTGGCCTGCAGATCTCCACCGACCTGGCTTGGACCCACAACACTGTAGCCAGTCTGAAAAAGGCACAACAGCACTTGCGCTTTCTGCGGTGCTTCAGGAAATACGGATGGGGAAGCAGTTCCTCATGAACTTTTACCGCAGCACCATAGAAAGTGTCCTCACTAGTGGCATCACTGTGTGGTACAGCAGTGCTACCAGGCATGACAGAGATGCACTACAGAGGGCTGCGGCTCAATGGCTCAGAGGATTATAGGATGTAATTTACCATCAATCAGTGAGATCCACACCATCCACTGTCACAATAAAGCCCTGATCCATCATTCAGGATCCCAAACATCCTGGCCACAAACTGTTCTCCCCCCTGCCCTCTGGCAAGAGGTACCCCACTGTTAAAGCACGGATCACTAGACTCAAGAACAGCTTCTATCCCACTGCAGTGCAAATCCTCAACAGCTGCCTGCAGGGCCTTAATACACTTCAGCACTCTGCACTTTTTACATCGTCTATCATTTTCTTTCCTTTGATCTCACTACTACATATTTATTTATACTCATTGGTCCTGTCATCTACATTGTGTGGTGTTGTCTTTTGTACTGTGTATGTCCCGAGAGATAAGCACGATCAAGAATTCCAAGGTACATCCACATAAGGCAATAAACTACTCTACTAAACACACCTTTCACGAGAGGGAAAGGAGACACGCTGAGATAGAAGGTGGAGTCCCTCAGGAGTCAGCGCAGAATAGAGGCAGGGAGAGAGAGATTGGAGAGGACGAGCAAGGAACAGTTGACACAGACAAACCCGTCTCTCTTGTGATCGGATGGCCTTCGCCCTCTGTTGCTTCAGAAATTCGGACACCAGCGACAGCAGTGATGGCATTCAATGCCCAGTCACTCCACCCTGGTCCAGCAAAAGCCATCTTTGGCTCTTGCCAAAGAGCGGTGTTGGGAAAGAGTGCTTTCAGCAGATAGCACAAGCATCATCCATCATCACGGGGCTCATGACAAGGAGGTCTGAATCTAAGAAAGACTGTCCAGAATGTGGCTCTGGGAGGTGCCCTGTGATAGATTGACATCCTGTCTAAAGTATATCCAGCTTTGCCCCCATCCCTTGCCAGGATAGACTCTGGGTCCCCCTGCAAGCCTTCCTGTACTGGATAAAGCAATGAGAAATTGAATGGCTGGATGTCCAGCAACTGAAGAATTGATTTGATGGTATTAGCAGCAGCATTCATTTTTCAAATGTCTGTGTGGTATATTAAAAGCTATATTAAAATGGGATTCTATGGTGGCTGAAGACAAAAAGAGTCTTATTGGTTAGCATTTTCTGTAGTCCTGTCCCTTCGGGGGCTGTTGGCTAACGTTCTCATGAGCTCTTGACTCGCTAGAGTGGTTCTCTGCAGCCTCTCCACTTACTGGACACACCCAAGATAGGGAAAAAAGAGACAAAGCCCAGCTGAGTCTGCTGCAGTCAGGCTTTATTGGGATTCTTGCGGTGGAGGGGCGTATTAGCGTTGCCAGGAAATGAGAGACTGGGCATGTGAGTGGGGACAGGAAGAGAGGTTCAGTGATGCAGTGGGGTTGCTGGTGTGGTTCGGAAAGAGATCTCCAGAGCGGACGGCTTGTCACTCCTAGAGGGAGAAAGAGAGATTGTGATGAGAGAGTTGCAGCTGTCCCCATGCTTGTCTGTGGATATTCAAATTGGGGTGATGTAATTTGTGGAGTACAGCAGGGCTCTGTTTTAGGACGCTCCTAATTTACATCAGTCTCTCACCTGGGTGTCACGTGTTACTCGATGACGGTCATCTCTCCACAGATGTTCTCCTTTATGATCTACAGAGAAAGAGAGATGGGGCTCATGAATAGGGGCTCACAACACTCACAGCTCTACACTCATTAAGCTGTTTCCACTAACAGCTGTGGACTCATGCTAATGTGGGTTCAGATTATTCTTGAAGATGATCTCAGCAGATATTTTGTACATCTCCCACCCTTTCCCCCCTTGTTAGTTCCTCTCTCTGACCGCACGAGTGTGTGGACGTTGGGTGCTCTCTATAAAAAGGGGGGCCGTGGCAGCTGGGGGGGTGTAATCACATGGTTGGGACAGCTGGGGCAGTGGTGCCGACCTTCTTGCGGTCCTTGGGTTTCTCGAAGTCGTGCAGGCACCACAGCATCTTGGTCAGCGCAGCTTCGGGGGTGATTTCAAAGGCAGACAGCACCCCGGCATCTCTCAGACCCTGAGACAGAGAGAGAGAAGGAGTCACAGACACTGAACTCACTTTACCATTGTGTGATAGAGGACCAGGATCTGTAACACAGACACACAAAGAGACAGAGAGCCCCGCAAGGGTAAGGAAAAGATCAGTACGCAGAAAAGTGGACAGTAATGGGCCAAGACACTGCATATGCCCGTAAACATGGGTGTAGATACTGCTTAAAGCAGTACATGCACACAGCTTGTGAGGCATAGTGGTCCAAACACTCCATTGCATCGGTGGCTATCGGGATGTCACAAGCTCTGACTGTCATCCTGGTGGGTATTTCATGGTTCATGGTTCAGCCAAACCCTAGTTAAGGCAGAGAAGAGGTGTGACTCCCATAGTGAGCTTTATTTGGGAAAAGGCCTGGCTAAGGAGAACAGCAATCCAACCCACAGGATAGGGGAGGCCAGAACATTCCTTCTAATGAAGGATAAGTCAGGGAGCTGCAAAGATGCAGCAAAGGCGGGGTTGTGGTAATGAGATGTGCAAGCCAGCACATCCGACCTCCCTCTGAACTTTTGTTTGATTCTCCAAATAGACGATAAGACCACATCCTCATGGACTCACTAATTTCTCTGAATTTGTTTCGTAAGAAATGTTTGTTATTAAAAATGTGTGTGTGACATACTGTTTCTCAATTACTTTTAGTTCCTTGTCAATGGGTGTCATGCATACAGGTTCTAGGAAGAGTGACTAACCATGATCATCAGTTAGGATTGTGTCACTACTGAATTCTGTTGTTTACTTGTTTTAATACGTCTGACTAAAAACCAACAACAATGAAAGGAGAAAAGTGGGAAACAAACAGGGAAGAAAAACAGGAATTTCTACATAGCTGCCCAAATAGAAGATGATTCCTCAGCCAAAAAACTGCACACTGTACAAGATGCAGTGAGACCCAGAGGGAGTCACTCCCCACTCAGCATCAAGGGCACAGCAGTGGAAACTGTCGGCTGCTTCAGGTTCCTTGGCCTGCAGATCTCCACCGACCTGGCTTGGACCCACAACACTGTAGCCAGTCTGAAAAAGGCACAACAGCACTTGCGCTTTCTGCGGTGCTTCAGGAAATACGGATGGGGAAGCAGTTGCTCATGAACTTTTACCGCAGCACCATAGAAAGTGTCCTCACTAGTGGCATCACTGTGTGGTACAGCAGTGCTACCAGGCATGACAGAGATGCACTACAGAGGGCTGTGGCTCAATGGCTCAGAGGATTATAGGATGTAATTTACCATCAATCAGTGAGATCCACACCATCCACTGTCACAATAAAGCCCTGATCCATCATTCAGGATCCCAAACATCCTGGCCACAAACTGTTCTCCCCCCTGCCCTCTGGCAAGCGGTACCGCACAGATCACTAGACTCAAGAACAGCTTCTATCCCACTGCAGTGCAAATCCTCAACAGCTGCCTGCAGGGCCTTAATACACTTCAGCACTCTGCACTTTTTACATAGTCTATCATTTTCTTTCTTTTGATCTCACTACTACATATTTATTTATACTCATTGGTCCTGTCATCTACATTGTGTGGTGTTGTCTTTTGTACTGTGTATGTCCCGAGAGATCAGCACGATCAAGAATTCCAAGGTACATCCACATAAGGCAATAAACTACTCTACTAAACACACCTTTCACGAGAGGGAAAGGAGACACGCTGAGATAGAAGGTGGAGTCCCTCAGGAGTCAGCGCAGAATAGAGGCAGGGAGAGAGAGATTGGAGAGGACGAGCAAGGAACAGTTGACACAGACAAACCCGTCTCTCTCGTGATCGGATGGCCTTCGCCCTCTGTTGCTTCAGAAATTCGGACACCAGCGACAGCAGTGATGGCATTCAATGCCCAGTCACTCCACCCTGGTCCAGCAAAAGCCATCTTTGGCTCTTGCCAAAGAGCGGTGTTGGGAAAGAGTGCTTTCAGCAGATAGCACAAGCATCATCCATCATCACGGGGCTCATGA
Organism: Lepisosteus platostomus; assembly: GCF_059453375.1. Taxonomy (NCBI): domain Eukaryota; kingdom Metazoa; phylum Chordata; class Actinopteri; order Semionotiformes; family Lepisosteidae; genus Lepisosteus; species Lepisosteus platostomus. The sequence goes on from NC_142616.1 coordinate 9,273,355, forward strand.
CAAGGAGGTCTGAATCTAAGAAAGACTGTCCAGAATGTGGCTCTGGGAGGTGCCCTGCGATAGATTGACATCCTGTCTAAAGTATATCCAGCTTTGCCCCCATCCCTTGCCAGGATAGACTCTGGGTCCCCCTGCAAGCCTTCCTGTACTGGATAAAGCAATGAGAAATTGAATGGCTGGATGTCCAGCAACTGAAGAATTGATTTGATGGTATTAGCAGCAGCATTCATTTTTCAAATGTCTGTGTGGTATATTAAAAGCTATATTAAAATGGGATTCTATGGTGGCTGAAGACAAAAAGAGTCTTATTGGTTAGCATTTTCTGTAGTCCTGTCCCTTCGGGGGCTGTTGGCTAACTTTCTCATGAGCTCTTGACTCGCTAGAGTGGTTCTCTGCAGCCTCTCCACTTACTGGACACACCCAAGATAGGGAAAAAAGAGACAAAGCCCAGCTGAGTCTGCTGCGGTCAGGCTTTATTGGGATTCTTGCGGTGGAGGGGCGTATTAGCGTTGCCAGGAAATGAGAGACTGGGCATGTGAGTGGGGACAGGAAGAGAGGTTCAGTGATGCAGTGGGGTTGCTGGTGTGGTTCGGAAAGAGATCTCCAGAGCGGACGGCTTGTCACTCCTAGAGGGAGAAAGAGAGATTGTGATGAGAGAGTTGCAGCTGTCCCCATGCTTGTCTGTGGATATTCAAATTGGGGTGATGTAATTTGTGGAGTACAGCAGGGCTCTGTTTTAGGACGCTCCTAATTTACATCAGTCTCTCACCTGGGTGTCACGTGTTACTCGATGACGGTCATCTCTCCACAGATGTTCTCCTTTATGATCTACAGAGAAAGAGAGATGGGGCTCATGAATAGGGGCTCACAACACTCACAGCTCTACACTCATTAAGCTGTTTCCACTAACAGCTGTGGACTCGTGCTAATGTGGGTTCAGATTATTCTTGAAGATGATCTCAGCAGATATTTTGTACATCTCCCACCCTTTCCCCCCTTGTTAGTTCCTCTCTCTGACCGCACGAGTGTGTGGACGTTGGGTGCTCTCTATAAAAAGGGGGGCCGTGGCAGCTGGGGGGGTGTAATCACATGGTTGGGACAGCTGGGGCAGTGGTGCCGACCTTCTTGCGGTCCTTGGGTTTCTCGAAGTCGTGCAGGCACCACAGCATCTTGGTCAGCGCAGCTTCGGGGGTGATTTCAAAGGCAGACAGCACCCCGGCATCTCTCAGACCCTGAGACAGAGAGAGAGAAGGAGTCACAGACACTGAACTCACTTTACCATTGTGTGATAGAGGACCAGGATCTGTAACACAGACACACAAAGAGACAGAGAGCCCCGCAAGGGTAAGGAAAAGATCAGTACGCAGAAAAGTGGACAGTAATGGGCCAAGACACTGCATACGCCCGTAAACATGGGTGTAGATACTGCTTAAAGCAGTACATGCACACAGCTTGTGAGGCATAGTGGTCCTTTTCTACTCCTGAAATCCCAGTAGTTGCCACTAGAGCACACAGGAGAACCAAAAACCACGTCCCACTTCCAGTACTTTGACAGCCTTGTGTGAATCCAGCAGTAGTGAGATGACTGGCAGCTGCGCCTCTGGATAGAGGATGCTATAAAAGATGCTCACATGGGCACTTCATGTGTTCACTATAGAACCACACCTAGGGGTAGAGCGAGAGACAGGTGTAATTCTCCTTTTTCTCGCTCGCTTGGGCCGTAAGATACTGCCCGGCAAATTATTGAAAACCACCTTAAAACAAGCGCAAGAAGATCCCTGACTATCTCTAAGCAGAGGTATCGAAAGAAGACTGTTAAGGGTGCAGCCCTGTCTTCTCCCCAGTCGAACGGTGTTCTGGTGTTCTGTCCATAGAAAGAAGGTGAACACAGCCCTTGTACAGATGCTGTTTGACAGAGTACATGAGAGAGAGTCTTTTTGGGCCAAACAAGTGCATCAGGTAACAGAAAATAACATACTGTAAGAGGGGTGTGTAGAGAAAGAAGAGTAACAAATGCTTCCCAGTGTGTTATCCAGTACCTGGGCAGTGCAGTAGGTGACAAAATTTTTTTTATTTCTTTCTGTCTTAAAACCGATTTCCTCAGAGCTACCAGAAAGCGTCGGAACACGTGCGTGCTGGGTTTTTTTGTCATTTTTTAATTGACCACGTAGCAAAGCGAGACAAGTGACTGAAAACAGTCACAAACACAGAATAAACTTAATTCTTCCAGTGAGTAGAGTTTTGATCCATGCATTATCAGAAAGCCCACTAATCCTGTTAGAAATCACAGCTATGTGGAAAATTAACTTGGAATGACACGGAGTGAGGTAGGGCGATGTCACAGGTGGATGCCATTTTATCGTAGGATGCGTGCAATTTAGAGACCCCAGTTCACCTATTTCACATGTCTTCTGTGCTGCCTGCTGTAACTGCATCTGACTGCAGTGTCTGATTGTGTGTGGTGAGTCAGAATACTTCCTTCAGGTACCTGCTGATGCGAACAGACTGTTCCAGGCTCCCAGACAGATCACTTGAGGTGAAGGCTCCTGCCCTGATGCAGATTGAGTTCTGTGATCCAACCTGACGTCTCTGGCTACAGCAGAGAACTGGCAGGCCACACTGTCAAGCTGCAAACTGGAGCTCAGTGCCTCTGGGGATTCTGGTTTGTGTTCGGGTGGTTTGGGATGGGTCAGACAAGGTCCTTCAGGCAGCACAACAACCTCTCAGCCAACTGGAGACGAACCTGCTTCTCAGGGTTGGGAAGTTTGTGATGGGCTACAAGATGACCAGACCGATGTTGGGTGGGTAGTGGGAGTCTGTACACTTCCCCAGTCTCCCAGGTTTTGAGTAAAGGTAGCATGAATTATCCTTGACAGGATAGCACCAGAAGCCCATCTCCACTTCCCCCTCTGTAACAGCCTTCAGACCTGTGACTGGTAGACCTCCTTGATCCTTGATTTTACACTGTCCATGATACTTTGGACCATAATGCCCTGGCTTTAAACCTGCTATGTTTCCAATCACTGGTGCTGGACTGCCTTTGCCTGCAGAACTCTCTGCCTGTTCCCCCAGCCTGCAATGAACCTCAAGTCTGCTACCTGCTCAGCCTCCCTGTGTGTGCAATTCCTGCCATTTCTCGGATTCTCTCAGCTGTCTCGCCCAGCGTGTGGATTCACCTTCCAAAAACATGCCACTGTTTATTCCCCCACAAGCAGCTGGATACAACATCACCTCGGAGGCCTTCTTGACATGTTGCTGGTTCTTACGTCTGATCCAAGATGACGTGAAAAACCAGGCGTGATGGCTGATTCCAAATCCAACAGGAACATAGGGAATAATAGGGAAACAATCAGTTAGAAAAACAATTCAGACTGCGTTCTACTGTATCCTTTTTGCTCAGGACACTCATGGACACTGTGGTCCATTAAAATTTGACTGCTCCCAACAGTGTGAGCATCAGGTAGTATTGCTCATCATCACACCTACTCCAGATACCGAGCAACTTGGTTAAGCTGAGGGGGGAGATTTAGGGAGATTTCAAGGAGTTGCATCCTTTGATACACTATGCACTCTAAAAAGGCGCTACAACTACTTAGTGCCCTGCATCGGATGTCACATTATGAACCAACCAGCGTTTTGGTAGCTGTCTCCGATCTCCGACTGCTGCTGTGCTTTTCCAATCACACCATCAGCAGGGCAACTCTCTGCCCCATTTCCAGAGTAGCCCCAGCACAAGATGAACTCTATCCAAGGAAAGCTGTCTCATCAAAACCCTGTCAGTGTCTAAAATAGATGCAGGTGGTGACGTTGTGCTTCCCTTTTCCTGCTTAAACAATGATCTGGTGCTATTTGCTTTGCTAGCCATTGGTTAGACTCCCTCCCTTGCGGCACATCGATAACGATGATAGCCCAAAGAATGGGGAGAGTCCCAGATACTTGCCAGGGTGAAAACGGGACAACAGAATGTCTAAACGCCACATGAAAAATTGTGCTGAAGCAAAGTCTATCAACACACATTCAAGGTGACACACTATCACAACTGACTGTACTGTAGACACTACTAGTGTCACTGCTGTCCATCTCCTCTCACACTCACCCTGAGCTCACCAGCACACACAGTTGATTAACACTGTTAGTACACAATATACATACAGTTAGTGTTAGTGCTGCTGGTCATCTTCTCCTCTATGGATCTGAAATGAGCACACTCACATTGTGCACACCTGAACTTGAAACACGTGATGGACAATTGCGCGTAGCCCTGTCAACAATAAAGCTGATGGCAGTGGTTGTGCATGTTTCTGGGATGTTTCTGGGATGAAGCGTGTGATGTAACGCAGACCATGGCACTCAATCAACAATCAACAGATGTGCTTAAATCAGCCATTTTTGGAAAGTCGGGTGTACCTAACCAGACGGTTAATACCGTTTCTGAGGAATCTGTTGTCGTTAGTTTGCGATTCCCTGTGGTAGGGCTCAAATCGATTGACAAGACAAACAAGGTGACACATGAATCACACCAATCTTGGTATTATGGGATGCATGACTTTTTCCCCAGTGTTTCCTCACTATTTCGGATTGTGTTGTCCGCATAGGGTCCGGAAAGAACTGTTCCATTACAATGGGAGACTTCAATTTTCCTCACGCGCATTTAGAAGAACCATCAGAGTTGTTAGCAGCCGAGACCGAAATTCTCCACACGGCTTTCAGCTGTTCCCTCACTCAGTCTGTCAGAGCCCCTGAAGGAGGGAATGAGGTGAAGGAGTGTGATGAAGAAGGGATATCACAAAGGCCAAGGGACAGAATGGAAGCTTGCCATAATACTGCAATGGAAGCTACAATATATGCAATAATATATGCAATATATAGCTACAGTATTTATATGAGACCTAATACTTCTTACTGATGTTTCATTTAACAAGCTGTTTTTTGCTCTTGCAAACTGGGCCCTTGTAAAGCATCACAGAGATTCTTCCTTTGCCTGATGATGACTTTACTTTTATTTATCACTATTTTTTATTACACTTCAACTTTTTTTATAACACTTGGCTGCTGTGTGTAAACTGCATACGGTAAAGGGCTAGTACCTCATGTTTATGCATTCACTTCTGACTGTAAGGGTGTAACCACTGCACTGTAAATGAGCAGTAGGGTGATTGTTTTCCTACCTTTTGTTTATGCATCTGCTAATGACCTTAAGCACTGGAATAATGAGCCAGGGATGTTACTGTTTTCAGACTGAGATTCCATGCTGCGCTGTTTTAAGATGAAGTGTGGATGCTTAAGGGAATTAGTCTGATTTGTTTTTTTTTTTTAGTTCTGGCACCAATCACAGATGATAACGCGAGAGGTGATGAGACCTAATTCTCTTTCTAAGAGTTTTCCTGCAATGCATGACATAACGAGAGAGCACTGTATTGCTGCATTGAAGGAACACGAAAGGGTGAAGTCAAGTATTTCAGAAAGAAAAATGTGCAATTCTAAATAATGAAAAGGAAATAAATAATGCCCTTATTATGCGGTATATTTTCTTTTTAACCAAGAAAAAACAACAACAGGCCAAAGAAAGACAAAGGTCTGTATTAAGTTGTATTAGCAAAGAAAGGAATGCATACAAAACTATAGTTTTAAATCTGATATACAGATAGACAGAGTCATTGGTTTAATAACTAATGGTTTTGTCCCCACTGAGGGCAGGAAAACCAGCAAGGATGAAATAAGGCTTTTTTCTTCCTGGTGAGAAAAGCTACAGCTCATTTTACAGTAGTAAAAACCCAGCAGACTCACACAGTGGGGAGACAGACATTTAAGAGAAATGCAGACAAACGTCTGTAGAGCACTTGCATTCGTCAGTCTGAAGCCGTTCTTCTGAGGATTAAGCACATGATAATAGGATGGGAGATCACAGAATATCCTTTAATATTAAAGAAAAAAAAGGATAGGGGACACACTGAGTGAAGAAAACACAACAGTGTGGGAGATTGTGCTGGCTTTGGGAGACAGGCGTTGACAGGGAATCTGATGATAATGAACAGACACAGCAGGACAGGAGGGAGAAGGTGACATGATCAATCCAGACTGCACTAGGCCAGTTCATTGGAAACGTTAACGACAGCCGGTGCTCTTCGGGCAGACTCTGCTGGGGTGTGTTGCTGAGGTGCCGATCTGAAGTAAAAGGCGGTGGTGTGTTATTCTGGGTCACAGCTGAGCATCTTTTCCCACAGGAGGCAGGCGGCGGGGAGGTCCTCTGGGCTTGCTACTACACGTCGGTCAGCGGTGGGGTCCTGCAGAGAAGGAGAAGGGGAAGAAAACGAGCTCACAGTCAGTAGAAACATCCTGAACCGCGGGCCTCGAGCTTTGGGCTTGGGGGGGGCTCCTCACCCTCTGTCGGATTCCCCAGGTGTCGTCCAATCAGCGGTTCAGCTTACTTCCTAATTACAAGGGTGTGAATTAAAGCGGTTGATATAAGTAAGCTCTATCGGGGAGTGGGTGAGAAATGGATCTAGGGCTTCAGAGGATCCAGGTGGAAGATGTGTTGTCCTCTGTGTCTGTGAGGCTCTGGCAGAGGGGAATCTTACATTTTTTTTTATTTCTGGTGGGGAAAAAAAAACAATGTGAACAATTTCAGACAGTACAACCACTTGGCACTTGGGTGACAATTAGGAAGTGTTAATACACATGACCAGCTGAGCTGAGTCTGCCCCCCCGAGTCCTCATGTCAATTCATTTATACAGTGCCTTTGGAGGTGAAGATCCTTTACAAAGCACCGTAGGCAGAAATCGGGCGGCATGGTAGCGCAGTGGTTAACATTGCTGCCTTGCAATTCTGGACCCTGGGGGTGGAATTTGGTGTGGAGTTTGCATGTTCTCCCCTTGTTCACGTGGGTTTGCATGTTCTCCCCTTGTTCACAAACCAAAGCCATGCTGGAGGGTTGATTGGCTTCTGGGAAAGCTAGTCCTGGTGCGAGTGTGAGTGTGTCTGTGCCTATACTCGTGTCTGTCTGCCAAGTGATGCACTGGTGTCTCACACGGGGTGTACCCTGCCTTGTGCCTGTTGCTTGCTGGGATAGACTCTGGCTCCCCCCTGACCCTGAGCTGCAAGAAAGGATTAAAAACTGGATGGATGTACATTGAAATCAGTTCATTTACAGCAGTGTAAGAAAACAGACTTGACTGTCTGTGGAGGTGTTTTGAATATTTTCCGTTATTCCCTTTTTGTTTTTTGTTTCCTGTAGTGGATTCTTTTTTTGTGTGCAAGCAATTCCCCGTCTGCCAATCTTTCCTATCCCCTATAGGGGGCGCTGTTGACAAAGCCTTGGCTTTCTCTCACCTTTTGCTCACTGACAGTCATCTCTCCACAGATACTCTTCTGCATTATCTGGAAAGAAACACGCACAGTGCACAGTGATCGGCAGACGGCAAGGCGAGCAGTGCCTGAAACGCAGAGATCAGAGCGGTGCGGCTCTTCTCTCCGGCCCTGCTCAAACTCACAAGGCAATGCACTGGGCCAAGATCAGATGAGTGCCATGGTCAGCCAGCAGCTCTATCAGCCTGGCTAACAGCTGGATGTGAGGTCTCCTGGGAAAGCTCAGGGCGCTCATTCTGTGGTCTGTGTGGGTGCAAGGGCCCCTGTATAGTGATGGGGACACGTTGATGTAAAACAGAAACAGCACTGTCCTTCAGATGACACATAAGAGCGAGGTCCTGACTCTCTGTGGGTGAAAAATCCCAGGGTGTTTCTCGTAAAGAGTAGGGGTGTTACCCCAGTGTCCTGGCCAAATTTCTCCCCTGGTCTTTACCAATCGTAGCCTCCTAATAATCCCCCTCTCTGAACTGGCTTCATCACTCTGCTCTCCTCCCCACTGAGAGCTGGTGTGTAGTCAGAGTACTGGCGCACTAAGGCTGCCATAGTCATTCAGGTCTGGCTACACACTGGTGGTGGTGTTGGGGATTCCCCATTACCTGTAAAACGTTTTGAGTGGAGTGTCCAGAAAAGTGTTATGTAAGTGTAAGGAATTATTATTGTAATGCATACGGCCGACATTACAGGTTGTGCGAGCCGGCTTGCCAGCATGGTGACATCACTGCCCTTCCCTGTGAGTAGCAGGGACCTCAGCTGCTGAGTTGAGGGGAGATCTCCCTTTAGCTGAGCTGGCTGGTTCCCTGTTGAGTGACACTAGAGGCCTGGGTTTGAGTCCCCAGCAGTGGGGTGCTGACCTGAGGTGGCAGTGATACCCACGTGAACCCAAAAGTGCTACAGTATTATTATTATTGCTGTTACTGTTGTTGTGGATAAGAGAACAAGTCGGTGTCTTTAGCAAATGCTCTGGCCTGAGTCAGAAACAGACTGACTGCTGTGACCACCTCTGGCTCCCCCTACTGGGCTGACCTGAAACTCCATTTGAGCCCAGGCAGAGTCTGTACCCTCATGCAATATGGCCAGCAATAACAAGGAAGGCAGATGAAGTAACAACAGCAGTACATAGGAAACACAGGTGAGTATTAAGCTTGCTTGTGTGGATGTGTGATGGTGTGTGTGGATGAGATGTGGCTTCTCGAGAGGTCCTGAGAAGATCACATAGAACTGTAAGACCATAGCAAAGCGAATACAGAGGCCAGGATTTACAGTTAACAATACAGCATCAAAGACCAAAATGACCAAGTTCTCTTACCACAGTAAACGTTCCATTCACAAATGGGTGACAGCGGTGACGGTACTGACCTTCTTGCGCTCCTCTGGAATTTTGGTCACTTGCAGGCACCACAGCATCTTGGTCAGCGCAGCTTCAGAGGTGATGTCAAACCCAGACAGCACACCTGCCTTCTCCAGACCCTGAGGGATAGAAACAGAGGGGTGGACACAGGGACTGAGAGGGAGAATGTCACAATTGTAGTCCCTCCCCCTTAAGGGCGCTCCGGCTCTTTCACTTTTGAGTTGATTTTGTGCACCTGCTCCCCATTCCTGCCTCCCTATAAGAGCCAGACTGGGATCTCAAGCGTCTGGTCCCGTTCCCCCCTTTTCCCCCCGAGCCTCCACCGGATCCCACTCCGGTTTTTAATCCTGTTTGTCCTCGTCTCGGATGGACCGACCAGCTTTGGACTTTTTGCCTCGTCTTGGATTTCCCGTTGGACTCTGTTTTGAATTGTTTGCCCCGGACTCACCCCCCAGAACACCTGCGCACTATGGACACGCCCCCTGTTTTCATTCCCGACTCCTGCATGCTTTTTTCCCCGTGTTTTCCTCACTCATCCCCGGATTGTGTCGTCTTCACAGGGTCCTGAAAGAACGCTTCGTTACAGAGAAGTGTAACACAGCGATAGAGAAATAGAGGAAAGAGACACATGGACAAAGAGAGGAGTTAATAGAGAGAGTAACAGAGGACACAGAACTATGGACAAGGAGGGGAAGAATTAATACACACAAAGAAATAGAGGACACAGACACATGAGACACATGTAGAAAGGGGGAGAGGGGCTAATACTAAGAGAGAGAAACAGGAGGGTGGACACAGAATCCTGGTGGTGAAAGAGGAGTAAATACACAGAGTACAGAGTAAGAAAAACAGACACAGGCCAAGGAACAGAGAGAGAAGATCAATACGGACACAGAGATTCGGGACAGGGCTGTTTACACAGATGCACTGTGATAGAACAAGGAGAGTTACACAGAGACAGAATCATGGACAGCGGGGGATGGATAAAGACACAGGGACAGTGGAAGTTTGGACACTGAGACAGGGACAGTGAGAGAGAAGGGTTGACACGGAAGCTGGTGAGAGACAGCTGGGAGTCGTACCGTTCCAGTCTCGTAGATGGGGCGCACGGAGCCCTTGTAGACCTGCGTGCAGTTGAGGATGAGGACCCCTCTGTCCGTCGCTGCTTTCAGGGCGTCGATGAACCAGTCATCGTCCGGGGCGTTCCCACTACCGTAAGTCTCCAGAATCACCCCTCCATCGCCAGCCAGCACACTTTTCACCTGCAGCGCAGACTGACTTACTCTACAGCACCTGGACTGTCCTACACTACAGTACACCCGTTCATCTTAACCCGCTATGAAAGATCTGTGTGAACTCGGGCTAAAGCAAGCAGAAATGATGGTTGATGACTCCTCTCATCCAGGATGCTGTTTTAAAAATTCACCTCGGGAAGATGCTACTGGTTGAGCAAAACAAAACTGGCACCAGAACAGTTTCTTGACCCTGCTTAAGCAGAACAAACGAACACGGGTGAGGTGTGTGTATATAACTGTGGACCTGTGCATGTTCTTTGAGTGAAGTGGTACATATATTATTGAAGTCTGTCAATAATACAGGACACAGGTGGTTTCCTGGATGAGAGGAGTCATCGACAATCATTTCTGCTCTCTTCTTTGGGAATTATTTAATATTATTGAAGTTGTTCGAGCAGGGAGCTGCCTGAGCTGCAAAGGAACAGGTAAAGGTTTATTCCATGTTGAAAGGAAAAGAAACTAAACACAAAGTTTCGGCAAGGAATAAACCATCACCTATTTATTATTATTATTATTATTATTTGCTGTTTTATAATGCATTGTGCACATTTTGAGAAAGTGTTTTCTATTGTACTGTACATGACCCAAGAGAACAGCACACATTGGTATCCCAATGTAGATGTACGTAAGGCCAATAAACTCTCTCTCTCTTTCTACGTTTTTGCACCAAAACACCAGACCAAATCCTCCGTGCATGTAGTGTGCTTGACAAATAAAGTGATTCTGAGGCTGACATTGTTCCACTCATGCCCAGTATTACTGTACAACACTGACGTGTGGAACAGTACTGGCTTAACACTAACGTCTTGCCCTCTAAACTGTGACACACCCACCTTCCAGCGCAATGACCCCAGAAAGTGACAGCAACAGGACAGCTCGTTATGTCCTCCATGTCATATAAACAGGGACTTGCATCTTCGATGGGGAGTTATTTCCAGTATCGGGAGACAAATCCCAAACCGGAGTGCAACATCTGGACAGCAGGGACAGAGGGAGGAAGCAGAGGGAATAACTTCTGGAAGAGGGACAACAGTGTGGGACTCGAGCTCTGACACTCACATAGGACTTCTGGATCCCGGGGAACAGACGCAGGACCCTGACGTCGAAACTCTTGACCTTCAGAGGGGTGAGTGGCAGAGAAGATTCCCCGCTGTCCAATGGGGGTTTGGCATTTACTGTAACGCAGACACAAGAGCCCAGAGGGAGAAGACCAGGGGTTGCCAGTGGAAGCACTCAGCTGCTGGTATAAGACAGCGTCGACCTGCACAGACCCTCGCTGACATCCCCCCATCTGTGTTCTAACCTCTTCTAACAATTCAATGACTGGGGGGTCACTGGAGCCTATCCTGGCCAGCCACAGGCACAAGACAGGGATCACCCTGGACAGGACGCTAGTCCAGCACAGGGCACACACACACAAAGACTCACAATCTCACACCAGGGCCAGTTTTCCCAAAAGCCAATTAACCCACCAGCCTGTCTTTGGACTGGGGGAGGAAATCGGGGCAGTTGGAGGAAACCCACATGAACATGGGGAGAACACGCAAAGTCCACACAGACAGCTCCCCAGGTCTGGCATTGAACCTGGGGCCCCAGCACTAAGAGGCAGCAAAGCCAACTGCTGTGCCCTTCGCTGATACTCCCCAAGGAAACGGACGATCTCTTTCTTTCCCGGGAGCATGGGGAGAGCAGTTTTGGAAAAACTTCTCATGCTCCCTGGATAAATGTCACCACGACACCCCTGGTGTCTACTTCCTCAGTTTGTAAAGTAACTTATAAATGCCCAAAACACCACTTCCACCACAAACTCCAAAATGCTGATCTATTTGGCCGGACTAGATGGTACCCACTAGACCCTGAAGCAAACAGACAAATACACCTGCAAAGGAACAGATAAAAGGTTATTCCACGCTGAATAGAAGAGCTGTGGAGCCTTCTTCAGGTGTGAGGGAGAGAAGAAAACCGTCAGTAGATAAAGCAGGGGAGAACAGAAGCCGGGAGTGGAGAGGAGGCAGGAGCAGGAGAGGAGCAGAATCAACACAGACAGGGGGTGTGAAGTCGCGAGAAGAGAGGAGTGAAGTCCAAACCTAATAATCCCCATCTCTGAACTGGCTTCATCACTCTGTTCTCCTCCCCACTGAGAGGTGGCATGTGACGAGAGCACTGGTGCATCATCCAGGTGGGGGCTGCACACTGGTGGTGGTAGTGGGATTCCCCATTACCTATAAAGTGCTTTGAGTGGAGTGTCCAGAAAAGCGCTATATAAGTGTAAGCAATTATTAATTATTATTAATTAATTAAAAACCTGCAGATGAATAGAGAGGATTGGAAGGAAACGAGCCTGTCGTGGAGCGAAGGGGGAAGGTGTCGTCCTAGTTTCAGGATCATTTTGGTTTTTCCAAAAGCCACACGCCGGCAGGAGGAAACGGGCGAGCTCACCCTTGATGGTGACCCCCATCTCCACCAGGGGCTCGGCGTTCGGGGAGCTGAAGGCGTCGAAGGAATCACAGTCGTACTTGGTCACGCGGTTCCCTCTGAAGAGCTTGTGGTTGAACAACACGGACACCTGGGATCGGGCAGGGAAACCCATCTTGCCGACATCAATCAATCAATCAAGGTTTATCAAGGCACGAACAGAACAGCATACAGCAGTGCTGTTGGCAATGAAATGCTTTATCCGCAAGCTCGTTAAGAGGGACAGAAGAGTAAAAGGACAGACGTTTATAGGAATTAGGTTAAGATTAGGATACAATAAACTATACAATTGCAATTTACAATCCATTTTACATATTGTGCGAAAGTAACACAAGGAGATATGGTTGGACAGGAGGTATTAAGCACTGTTCATATGTGTCCTGAGAGTGCAAAGTGATGGGAGGGTGGTATTCAAGTATTGAAGGTATTCCAGTACTGTAGGTTGCTATTCGCCAGCAGCTGTTTGGGTAACAGCAGGTGTCTGCTGTGGTCGGCTGTTTAGCAGTCTTATTGCCTGGGAGAAGAAGCTGTTTCGAAGCCTGTTGGTCTTGGTCTGTATACTTCAGTATTGTTTTCTGGATGGTAGTGGAGAGAACAAGGTCCCTGAGGACAGACCTGGCCTTCTTGTTGGGTTCATCTCACAGAGTAGATATCCTCGATGTTCGGTAGCGCAGCCGGTAGTGTTTTGAGCCAGTTTCACCTCCAACTGGAGTGCCTTGTGCTCTCGGGCGGAGCGGTGACCGTACCAGGCAGTGATGCAGCCCGTTAGGATGCTTTCAGTGGTGCACCTGTAGAAGTTGGAAAGGATGTGTGATGGCATGCCGAACTTCTGATGTTCAGAGAGAGGTTGTTGTCCTGACACCATGCTGTCAGCGTTTCTACTTCCTCCCTGTACGCGGACTCATTACCATTCGTGATCAAGCTGATGATCGTTGTATCGTCCGCAACCTCAATGCTGGAGTTTGTTTTGTTCCTGGCGACGCAGTCGTGGGTGAATAGAGTAGAGGAAAGGGCTGAGCACAGCCGTGGGGGAGGCCGGTGTTCAGAATTAAGGTGGAATGTGTATTTGTGCCGACTCTCACCACCTGTGGTAGAACCATCAGAAAGTCCAGGATCCAAATGCAGAGAGCAGAGATTAGTCCTAGGTCCCGGAGCTTGGTGATAAGCCTTGAGGGTACAATGGTGTTGAATGCTGAGCTGTTATCAACAAACAGCATTCTCACATACGTTCCTTTCTTATCCAGGTGTGAGAGGGCAGTATGGAGGGCAGTGGCAATGGCATTTTCAGCTGATCTGTTTCATCTGTATGCAAATTGCAGTGGGTCTAAGGTGTCAGGCAGTGAAGAGGTGATGTGTGCTTTGATCAGCCGCTCGAAGCATTTCATGATGACTGATGTGAGTGCAACAGGGCGGTGATCATTCAGACAGCTGACTCTGGTTTTCTTGGAGATCGGGACAATGGTGGTTTTCTTGAAGCAAGAGGGGATTGTGCATTGAGTGAGGGAGAGATTAAACATGTCCCTGAAGATGTCTGCCAGTTTGACCTACACAGACCTCCAGGACATGACCAGGGATAGCGTTGGGGCCAGGAGCCTTGCGTGGATTAGTCTTTTTAAAGACTTTGTACACGTCAGCTCGGGAGAGACAGTGGGTATTCCCCCTGGTTTACTGGGATTTCCTTCGCTGGGTCTGTGTTATAAACTTTGAACCGTGCGGATAATGAGTTTCGTTTCGTAGTCTGTGATGGTGCGGATCCCGATCCATATTCCGAGTGTCCCGGTGATAGTGCGATTCCAGTTTTACCCTGTAGTTATATTCGGCTTTTCCGAGATCGGATCTGGATTTTCTGTATGTGTCCTTGTCTCCAGAGTTGAAGGCGGATGTCCATGCTCTGAGTTTAGCTTGTACTTCGCCATTTACCCACGGTTTTTGATTTGGGTATGTGCGAACAGTGATCCTGGGGACAACATCTTCTATGCATTTGCTTATGTAGCCAGTAGTACTATTAGTCCAGGTTAATCTCATTCCAGGCAGCTTCGCGAAAAATCCGCCAGTCAGTGATGGCACAGCATGTACGGTAGACATATTTTGCCTCTTGTAGAGCACATTGTATTTAATGTTTCTGGAGAACGATTTATATCGTCTCATATTTCAACTACATGGAGAAGTACTGTATGTGATATACTATGAGAAACTATAAGCCTGCCAAATCTATCTAGTCAGTATTTAACTGGTAACCCTGCTTTGTGTTCAATGGGTTTGAAGACGTTGATACACACTTCAAACTCCATGTGGAGTATTAATATGTAGGTGGCGGAAGATCGGTGTGCCTGCTGTTTTTTTTATGTTCCATCTAAGCTCTTTGATAATCACTCTTGCCAGCAGATCTTATTACTTGGTCGTCTGGCTTGTTGAGGCATTGTTGACCTTTTCTCTGCTCGCTAGAAAATTGAAACCCATGACTAAGTACGGGACTGGAACACAGACCGGGAGGACACCGGATGAAGCTGCACCATTTGCATTATTCTCGAAAAAGCCTTTGCATCGTCTAGGGTGAAAGATCAGAAGACGGACAGATGGGAAGAGTTTGTAGGGCATAGATTATGCCTCTCACCAGCTGCAGCGCGGGGTCCTGACAGTAGCAGCCGGCGATCATCAGTGCCCCCAGGATGTTGTCCACAGCATCACTGCGCGGCTCAAACAGGGACCTCTGTCCAGATCACACGCAGACACACACACAGGACACAGTTAGTGAGCCAGACAGAAGTCCTGGCTCTGCAGTATTACTGACCTCACAGAGGAACCTGCTCCAAACTCCAGAATTATAGAACAGCAGTAGCTTTTAACGGTCTTTCATTTTCAATTCATTCCAGAAATAACATATAAACACCAACGTGTTCCTCCATTAACAACTTCTCACTCACTGGAAGTCCGAGACTAGATGGGACTAGAAGTCCCCTACTATGTCCAACCTCCTTCTCAAAAATCCCTACAAACAAATATGCTCAAAATGCCTAGATAATATTGACAATGACCTTTGAACTCTGTTACAGTGAGAACTTGCAAGCAATTATCTTCAGTACTTCGAAGAGAAAAGGAGGCCTCGTACCTGGGCTCCTGTGACCACCACTGGCTTCTTCAGCCCCTGCAGCAGGAAGGACAGAGCGGAGGAGGTGTAGGCCAGAGTGTCCGTGCCGTGGAGGAGGACAAACCCATGATACTTACTTGCATTTTCCTAGAGGAGAGAAGAGTCCCAGGAGAGTCCACCTAGGTAAGTACACACTCTGACACCTGCTACAGTACAGTGCATGAGGGGAGCAGTTTCTCTAGTCAGAGCAGTGCACAAGAGAGAGACAGCAGTGACACTAGTAGTGTCTACAGTACAGTCAGGTGTGACAGTGTGTGTGCTGGTGAGTTCAGGGTGAGTGTGAGAGGAGAGGGAAAGCAGTGACAATAGTAGTGTCTACAGTACAGTCAGGTGTGACAGTGTGTGTGTGTGTTCTGGTGAGTTCAGGGTGAGTGTGAGAGGAGAGGGACAGCAGTGACACTAGTAGTGTCTGCAATAGTCAGGTGTGACAGTGTGTGTGCTGGTGAGTTCAGGGCAATATTTAGGCAATATCTAGCACAATTCACAGATGCAGTTTATTTACAGTTCTCCCAGTCCCCCACACCCAAAAACAAAACCCCAAAAAGAAACCAAACTAATTCTCCAAATGAAGATAAATCCTTATTGCTTTCCCTCTGTTTTCAGTCACACTACCTGATATAACAACCATCAACAACCAACTCCATTTTAGGCTGAGGAGCCAGCTTAAATAGCTTGTAAGCCCCTCCCCCTCTGGAACAAACCATTTCTCCAATTCGAAGTGGTTTTTCCCATTTCCTTAAATAACCCTTGAGAAGTGGGGGTTAGGTTTGGCCTTCTGAGGCCACCATAGGCTGACCCACCCTTGAAGTAGTGACACCAAACAAACAGTGAGTATCATCCTTTGAGAGCGCTCTCCATTCACACCACAGTACTCACTCATACCTGTGTTTAAGTATGTGAATGTATATGAAATTAAGTATGTTTATGTATGTGAATGTATATGAAATTAAGTAATACGAGTTACTAGTCAAGCCCTGAGTGTGCACCCTCCGGAATTTATCTAGCAAACGCTCAATGGAAGGTGTATGAATGTTGTATTTTCTGTACTATCTGTACCTCTTGACAGGCTCATTTGTCACAGGGAGAGAATTTGAAAGTTCTACCATTTACATAAAATCTGTCCAAGCAAGACCTTCAAATAGTTACATTTAATGTTAATGGAGTACTTAACCCTATTAAGAGAAGTAAGATTTTGTCTAAAATGAAGAAAGGGGCTCAGATTGTTTTTTTTTTTACAAGAAACACTAACTGTATTGGAACATGAGAAATTAAGGATGATTGGTTTCTCAAAAATCTATTTCTCTTCATATAAATCTGGCAATAGGAGAAGTGTGGCTATACTGATATCTCAAAAGGTTCAATTTGAGTTGCTTACAGAAGTTAAAGATAAGGAGGGGAGATATGTATCATTATTGGGGGAAAATGGAAGGGGAATTACTAATGCTGCTTAATGTATATGCCCCACCTGGTAGTGATTTTAATTATTAAAAGATGTTTGATTTGATGGTTAATGCACAAGGGATACTGATTTGTGGAGGTGTTTGGAATGTGCGTCTTAACCCCAGGCTTGATTCTACAAATATATCTTCTCACAGGGCTAAGTCATTGCATAAAAAGATTAATGTACTGATGGGGGAAATGGGAATAATAGATCTTTGGAGAGATTTCTATCCAATGGGGTGAGATTACACTCACTATTCCTTCCCTCATTCAGTATATTCCAGGATTGATTATTTTTTTATACACAAGAGAGATACACATAGGATTCAACATTGTGATATTGGTAGAATTGATTTTTCAGACCACGCTCCTATGTCATTGTCCATACGATTAAGTAATAATCGTTGAAATACAACATGGAAGATGAACTATCCACAATGTAAAGCACAGATAAAACAAGAAATAAAAATAGTTTTGGAGGAGAATGATAATGGGGAAATGGGACCAGGGATGATATGGGACATATTAAATGCCCCCATCATGGAGAGAGGCCATCATCTCAGTTATCCCTAAGGAGGGGAAAAATGGATAAGATTGTGGATCGTTTAGACCAATCTCAGTCCTTAATGTGGATTATAAAATTTATACAGCAATACGGACTAAATGAATTGAAAAGATTCTCCTTCATTTGATACACTATGATCAAACAGGGTTTATTCAAGATAGACAAACCCATGATAACATTTGACGCACATTGCATATCATGAACCATATACAGCAATATAATTTAGAAACGTCTTTGATGAGCCTAGATGCTGAGAAAGCTTTTGACTCTGTGAGGTGGAAATACCTCTACAGGGTCTTACGTACAGTAGGTTTGGTTTTTGTGAAAATATCAAAGCTATTCAAACCTTATTATAGACCAACGACTAATTAAAATAGTTATCTGATAGTATAACTTTAGAACAAGGGACTAGACAAGGCTGCCCTTTGCCTCCATTGCTTTTTGCTCTCTATATAAAGCCACTAGCCCAGTGGATAAGGCAAAATAAAAGGTATTTCTATACAAGAGAATGAGCTCAAGATAGCACTATACGCAGATTGTTTTGTTATATCTGGAGGATCCCACTAGTTCATTTCTAGAAGTAATGAAACTCTTAGATAGCTTTGGCTATCTAACAATTAATTATGGACCCCCTTATAATTAAAGCAGATATATTGAAATGGAACCTAATCCCCTTTATGAGTTTCAGTTCTAGAATTGAATCTGTAAAAATGAATCTATTGCCTTGATTACTCTTCCTATTTCAAGCTCTCCCTGTAGAAGTCTCTGAAAAACAATTTTCAGAATGGGATAAGATGATTTCTTGATTTATTTGGCAGGGGAGAAAACCTAGAACTAGATTCAAAACATTGCAACTTTCAAAAGATAAAGGGGGTTTGGCTTTACCAAATGTGAAAGATTATTTTTATGCATCTCAAGTTAAACCTCTCATTAATTCTTGTAATCCAGAATATCAAGCCAGATGGAAAGATATTGAATTATCCCTCGTAAATAGCCCCCCAATTCAGGCATTATTAGGTCATAGGAATTTAGACAAAATTACTGAAAAAATATTCAATCTATAGAAAAGGTTTCAACTAAGGACATGGAATACGATCACAAAAGAGTATAATTTAGGTGAGGCAGTAAAGATACTCAGATGGTGCTCCTATGATACAGAGTTTAAACCAAATAAATTGGATAATAGATTTAAAATTTGGATCACAAAAGGAATAACTGCATTTTGTAATATAATGGAGAAGAATCAGTTGCAAAGTTTTCAATATCTAAAGGAGAAACTTCTGGAGAGAGTTTTGCTGGAAAAACATTGTTCGATTTTTCATTACTGTGGGTCAGAAGGCGCACCATACTGAGGAAAACTCTAAGTGTTGGAGACAGTGTGGAAGCCAAGGTAATCATTGGCATATATTCTGGAACTGCCCTAAAATAAGGCTTTCCTGGAAGGAGTTGCATGAGAAACTATATTTGAAAGGAATGCACCCTTTACATTTGAGGCTTTATATTTTGGTAAACTGGATTTTGATTGGAGGGGAACTGATGAATACTTGTTCGGAATCCTCATATCAGCAGGGAAGAAAGCTAAAACAAAAAAAAAGTGGCTTCTCCCAGAATTACCAACAATGAATGGCTGGATTGAATATAAAAGGAAAAATATATAATGGAAAAAATTACATTTTCACTAAAATTCACCCAGCGCCTTACAATCATTCTGAAAAGTTAACAGTTTGTTAAAGGGGTTACCTGAATTTTGGAGGCAAATTTGTCCCAGAGCTCAGGAGTGATCTTGGAGGAGTCAATGGGCTTTTCCTCCTCCTCGACTTGGTAACGAACTTGAACCTTCCCAGGACACTCATTGGTGACCTTTTTCCTGTGTGAAGATGGTAGAGTGATGAAGATGATGATTATAACTTCTGTCTTCTCACCCTGCTGGAATAGACCGAGCGAGATGATGCTTATGAATCATTTACAAAACGTTCTTCAAAGGTGACCTCACTTTGTTGACCTCAACCAGGCTCACTGAGGTGGACACGGCACACACGATTTATGATATATGGCTGACAGCTCATCCTTCAGGTGGCCAGGTAATGGGATGCACTATGTTGGCATGCTGGAGGTTCAGTCCTGTTCTTCCTGGACTAATCTGTAGGACATCCTGTTTGACTATGCCAGTCTGTTTCATATGGTTCTCAAAACTGACAGATTCAGTTCAGGACTCCAGGCCAATCATGTTATTTCACTGATGAGCATTTGTGTAGGATTTTCGTGGTTTTATGTATTTATTTTTTCAGGCACGGTCAAGATGTTACAGTGCTTACTGGGTTTTCTATGTTTTTCGATGCGGCAGTGAATCAGGAATATAACATGAGTTATATTTGCATTTTCTGGTGTGCGTGGGAGTGCTATTCTAGTTCAAAGGGTCAGTATTGTTACTAAGGAGTGGTTATAAAAATAGAAATTCCAGAAAATACTGAAATCGATAATAAGAAATTAAAATGATCCTAACAAAATTTGTAAAGACATGGCAAGGATATACCCGAGCGGTTGGTCTAATGAGAGGCACTTTAAATCTCGGGTCTCTGACAGAGTTCTGGCAAAGAAGTAATAAATCAGGCAAATGGCGATAAACAAATATTTAATAACAATAGCTCAACCTAATCAACATATAACATACAAGTTACCCTATTTATAAACAAATCTCAGAGGCCTACGTCCTGACCAGCCAGAAATACAGCAGAATGCTGCTGAGTATTCAGAAATTCTATCTGACACCTAAAAAGCCAACAAAAGAGATAAACCGGTGTACTAAATTATACAGACACAACCCAGAGCTAAATCTTTCTTCTTATAAATCCAGCTACTTCAAACTGAATGGGACCCTATCTCTCTATTCTAAAAAATGCATACACCAACCAAGAGAGAACATTTGTAGCCCGAGAAATCCTTAAAAAAAGAAATCTGGGTTTCCTAAAATAACAGAATGGCAAGCTCTTGTAAAATAAGGTTCAGCTACAGTCTGGATTTTAAGGTTAATTCGAACATGGTCCTCTCGCCTGGCACACTACTCCTCCTCTCACCCTTGGTGTCTGCCTACCAGTCTTCTATCCTGGGTTTCTCACTGATGAAGACACTTAATGATTTATCAAGGAGTTGATTAGGGTAAACAAGAAGATTCATTTCAGTCTATGGTCTCTACAGATCTACAAACACCTCAGTCTTCTATCATCATATCAATGTTATGAGACATATAACTGAATCTTTCCTAATTCATATTTTAGAACACAACTACTGCAAGACTGCTCACTTGAAGCATTTGGTTTTGGTCTCGATTCTTTGGTTTGATTTTGGTCTGGCAGTGTGGGTCACAACACAGTTATGGGCTACCATTCCTCTCAGCTAGCCAGGTATGTGGAAATGGGTCTGTTTTTTTCATATTTCCTGAACTCAGTTCGCACTTAGTGTTTAAGCACTTGTTCTGTTGCTGTAGAGGCACTTAACATTTTTTTTTTACATTCTGTCTTCATCCTATTGATTATGCTATCCATTTGACATCCCTCATTTCATTCTCTTAAGAGCTTAAGAGCCTGATGGGATTATACCAACTGTTCCAAAAGGAACAAGATGTTATTCCTAGGATGTTAACAAAACTCTTCCTGGTGAGACAGAGCAAGGACCAGCTGACTGGATGATTAGAACTGCTTTATGCAGTGTCTATCCATGAAAAAATCCAAACCAATAACGGATCGATAATTTTTACATATCCCCCCTGCAAGCCCATAGAAACGAGTTTAAATTTGTTTCTCGAAGACTCGAAGATCATGCAATGGCAACTTGTGGGGTTAAATAGTATGTAGGGGATTGTTAATGGGTTAAATACCATGGATGTAAAACATCCATGTTTTTTTCTAACAAACTTTTTGAAAGCAATTTTGAACAACCAAATAATACCACAGTAAAATAAGGCACTTTTGAGAGTGATGATTTGAATCGCTCTTGCCACAATTCGTAAGCATGCTGATGTCATCTTACGGTAAAATAAACCAGCTCTTCTCCTCCTTTTCGAAGATTTCGGGATGTCTGTGGAATTCCTTGGAGAAGTCGCCTTTCTGTCCTGGCACATACCCTGGAACACAAGAACCATGCCCTTTGACCCCCTGGTTTTCAGTTCTCTGCTCTCCATCCACAGGACAGAGCGTGGGGAGGGGGCTGATTGGAAAGTCAACCCCCCTTCAGTCTTTACAAAGGGATCATCCGAGTGCCGGCAGTGAGGTGGCCTGGGATAACTCAGGGTCCAAAATGCAGACTTGGAAAGAAAGCAGAGCTGGACATACCAGTTGTTCTAACTAAATAAGAAACTCATCTGTTTTAGATGAGGGATGCAAGTTCTTTGGTCATGCCTGGATAACCGGATAAACTAAGAACGCCCAGCCGACAAGTGTGGGAGACCAGGAAACTAAATGAATCAGCTCTTGGTCTCTGGAAGTTGACCACGTGGACTGGCAAGGTTATGTAATAAACCGGTTCTCGATGCTTCAGAATTCAGGTGGCTATTTCATTCCAACAATCTCTGCTGTGCAAGGAAAAAATTACACTAGATCACTTATTACCAAGTTACTGATTAGGCACACCGAGATCAAGGTTCCTCCATGTTTACACGTTTGTCATCAGGCACTGTTGGATTTAAACTTATGCTACAACACCACAGGCAAAAAAGGAAAATAACCGAATGGGGTCTGCTGCCAATGACGTCTTCATTCCCTCCTCCTCTTTCTTGGTCTTCTCGTCTTCTTCTCTTTTTAGGTAACCTGCCCTGCCTGCACCATTGCCTATCCATCACTGAGGTCATGTTTACAATGTGAGATACTGTCACACTCCCTCCCGCCAACACCGACTCTCCTCCTCCCGCACTGTCACACTCCCTCCCTCCGGCACGACTCTCCTCCTCCCGCACTGTCACACTCCCTCTCTCCAACACCGACTCTCCTCCTCCCGCACTGTCACACTCCCTCCCTCCGGCACGACTCTCCTCCTCCCGCACTGTCACACTCCCTCACCTCCGGCACGACTCTCCTCCTCCCGCTCTGTCACACTCTCTCTCTCCAACACCGACTCTCCTCCTCCCGCACTGTCACACTCTCTCTCTCCAATACCGACTCTCCTCCTCCGGCTAGACTCTTCTCCTCCCGCACTGTCACACTCTCTCTCTCCAACACCGACTCTCTTCCTCCCGCACTGTCACACTCCCTCACCTTTGGCACGACTCTTCTCCTCCCGCACTGTCACACTCTCTCTCTCCAACACCGACTCTCCTCCTCCCGCACTGTCACACTCCCTCTCTCTCCAACACCGACTCTCCTCCTCCCGCACTGTCACACTCCCTCACCTCCGGCACGACTCTCCTCCTCCTGCACTGTCACACTCCCTCACCTCCGGCACGACTCTCCTCCTCCCGCACTGTCACACTCCCTCACCTCCGGCATGACTCTCCTCCTCCCGCACTGTCACACTCTCTCTCTCCAACACTGACTCTCCTCCTCCCGCACACACAGTCTCTCTCCAACACCGACTCTCCTCCTCCCACACTGTCACACTCTCTCTCTCCAATACCGACTCTCCTCCTCCCACACTGTCACACTCTCTCTCCAACACCGACTCTCTTCCTCCCGCACTGTCACACTCCCTCACCTTCGGCACGACTCTTCACCTCCCGCACTGTCACACTCCCTCACCTCCGGCACGACTCTCCTCCTCCCGCACTGTCACACTCTCTCTCTCCAATACTGACTCTCCTCCTCCGGCACGACTATCCTCCTCCCGCACTGTCACACTCTTTCTCTCCAACACCGACTCTCTTCCTCCCGCACTGTCACACTCCCTCACCTTTGGCACGACTCTTCTCCTCCCGCACTGTCACACTCTCTCTCTCTCCAATACCGACTCTCCTCCTCCCGCACTGTCACACTCCCTCTCTCTCCAACACCGACTCTCCTCCTCCCGCACTGTCACACTCCCTCATCTCCGGCACGACTCTTCTCCTCCCGCTCTGTCACACTCCCTCTCTCTCCAACACCGACTCTCCTCCTCCTGCACTGTCACACTCCCTCCCTCCGGCACGACTCTCCTCCTCCTGCACTGTCACCCTGTCACGACTCTCCTCCTCCCGCACTGTCACACTCTCTCTCTCTCCAACACCGACTCTCCTCTTCCCGCACTGTCACACTCCCTCCCTCCGGCACGACTATCCTCCTCCCGCACTGTCACACTCCCTCACTTCCGGCAGACTCTCCTCCTCCCGCGCTGTCACACACCCTCACCTCCGGCACGACTCTCCTCCTCCCGCACTGTCACACTCTCTCTCTCCAACACCGACTCTCCTCCTCCCGCACTGTCACACTCCCTCACCTCCGGCACGACTCTCCTCCTCCTGCACTGTCACACTCTCTCTCTCCAACACCGACTCTCCTCCTCCCGCACTGTCGCACTCCCTCACCTCCGGCACGACTATATCTCCTGGTTGTTTCAGCATGGACTGCTGGGCTCTGATCGCAGGAACCTCCTGGAATTCTTCCACAGTCTTAAACGGCAGATTTGAGAGACCTGCACGCATCCAGTTAACTTACACCCTGCTGAGCACGTAAGGACGAGTCAAACCCCTTACAGATTTAGAAATCGTGAATATATGCAGAGGTGTTACTGGACCAGAAGTATTAGAATTCATTTCTCCCAGTTTGAGAAACCCGATGAATAGGACAGGCAACTAGATGGCAGCACAACCATAACCAAGACGTGCCATAGCAAAAAGCAATGAGCTTTAATATCACATGATTTTTAGAAACGGGGATTATTTGCCATCTTTTATGGGGAAAAAAATGTTTTTTTCTTGACTAATTGGAAACCCCCCACCTGTTAATCCACTCAGGCCTTTGCTACCAGCCTGCCTGGAGAACAGGAGGAGGGGGTGGCAGCTGAGATCAGGTCACTGTTCCCTCTGCAGCACACACAGCAGGCGGACCCCAGCCTGGAGGAGTGGCAAGACACTCAGGCAGAGACACGGACTGTGCCTTTCACACAAGCGCAGGACAGCCCCTCTCTGAGGGAAGATCTTGGAAATCATCTTAATAGTCAACAGGTAGCACGCCTGCCCACTGGACCAGAAACTTCAAACCAGTGGAACAGAGCAGAGACATTTTATTGTTCTTTTGCTGTAACAGGGATCTGTACATGGTAGACAATCTGAAAAAACAATCACGTATACCCACAGAAAAAGAGGAGGTATGCCATGAAAATAACAGCAGAACACAATCTTAACATCGAAAGGCGCTTCGTTTAATTTTGCCCGATGTTGATGTTTAAACGGCAGATTGAGGAAAAATCCCGCGGAATGAGGATACATAGCTGATCACAGAGCTGCGATCGTTCTGATCTATAAAATGGAAATACTGGACTGTCCTGCAGCATGGCAATGCTGGTCATTGCTTTGATGCACACATCACAATAATACAGCATATAGAACTCCTTCCCAGTGTCCTCTACAAATTGAAAGAAAAGCATTACAGTCCACCTTCAGCATGCCGTTCCGCAACTGCCTACTGGATCGCTTAACAAGAACAGTGGCATTACTCTTACCAGCCGACCCGGGCACCATGCCCACAGTGCCCCCGGTGTACAGGACCAACACCTTCTGGATCTGGGGAGCAGGACTCGGGGTCTCTGCCATCGTCCTGGCTGCAGTGAGGATGCCTGGAACCCGGCAGCGCACACTGCCTCTCCTTCGGGAATGTGCCACTGTCAGCCTCACTCACCCCCCTCTCCTCCTCCTCCTCCTCCCTACTGAGCAACACTTTCTGTTTCACTTTCACAGGACAATCTTCCTTAGTTTCTCGAGGCATTGCTGCTTTCACTGATTGTTCTATAGCCTCTATCAAAAGGGTGACACACACTCTGTTTCTGTATTGTGGATCGAGACACGACACTGGGAAATGTGCTGCTTCTTGAGATTAGCTGTACGTAATTATAGTCACATGTTTAATTGGCATTTTTATTTCCTTTTTTTTTGGGGGGGGGGGATTTAAAAAATCCATCTGACCCCCGATTGCAGGACAGGTTGAAGGCTCATATCTCCAGGTTGCTTCAGCATCGACTGCTGGGCTCTGATCGCAGGAACCTCCTGGAATTCTTCCACGGTCAAAAACAGCCGATTTGACAGACCTGCACGCAGCACCTGCACGCATCCAATTCACTTACACCCTGCCGAGCACGTAAGGACGAGTCAAACCCCTTACAGATTTAGAAATCGTGAATATATGCAGAGGTGTTACTGGACCAGAAGTATTAGAACTCATTTCTCCCAGTTTGAGAAACCCAATGAATAGGACAGGCAACTAGATGGCAGCACAACCATAACCAAGATGTGCCATAGCAAAAAGCAATGAGCTTTAGTAGCACATGATTTTTAGAAACAAGGATTATTTGCCATCTTTTATGGGAAAAAAATGTTTTTTTCTTGACTAATTGGAAACCCCCCACCTGTTAATCCACTCAGGCCTTTGCTACCAGCCTGCCTGGAGAACAGGAGGAGGGGGTGGCAGCTGAGATCAGCTCATTGTTCCAGCAGCACACACAGCAGGCGGACCAGCTCTCAGTGGGGAGGAGAGCAGAGTGATGAAGCCAGTTCAGAGAGGGGGATTATTAGGAAGCCATGATTGGTGAAGGTCAGGGGGAAATTTGGCCAGGACACTGGGGTTACACCCCTACTCTTTTCAAGAAACACCCTGGGATTTTTAATGATCACAGAGGGTCAGGACCTCGGTTTTATGTCTCATCTGAAGGACAGCGCCTGTTTACAGTATAGTGTTATAGTGACCCCGTCACTATCCATGACTGGGGTTGCCCTCCCATCCATCCAGGACATTTATGACAGAGGGTGCTCGAGGAAAGCTCTAAGTATCATCAAAGACCCCACACACCCCAGCTACAGACTGTATGACCCTCTGCCATCTGGAAAACGGTACCGGAGCATTCGGGCCCTGACTACCAGACTCAGAGATAGTTTTTACCCCCACACTATTAAACTCCCAGCCTCTCTCACTCTCACCTATGATCTGAACCTCACAGTGCCTTCTTTCTTTCCAAAAACTCACACATTGAAAATCTCTCTCTACCTTACATGTCAAAAAGCTCACTCCCCATAATTTCTATCCTTTTATTTCATTCTGTTGATGCATGTTTTTGCACATCTGATGTTGTTTTTGCACATTACCTGTTGTCTCTGTCTTTCTTTTATTATACAATTGTATTGTTGTTGGTTTTTTTTGTACTATGTATCGTCTGAGAGCTACAGTAGCTAAATAGCATTTTGTTTTACCATATACCTGTATATGAGTATAATGACAATAATCTTGAACTATACTGGGGCATTAGGACCCACACAGACCGCAGGTTGAGCGCCCCCTGCTGGCCCTACTAACACCTCTTCCAGCAGCAGCCTCAGCTTTCCCAGGAGTCTCCCATCCAGGTACTGACCAGGCTCACACCTACTGAGCTCTTGTGGATTTCACGTTGTGAGTTGCAGGGCGGTATGGCTGCTGGCTATAAATAAAATGTCATGCATGGAGAATGTGTGTGATAGTCAAGAGATTCCAAGAGAATAGGAAAATATTGCGTGTGCTATTTAGTCAGGGTCACCGAGGAAAGGATAGAGAAGTACCTCTGACACATTTTTGAACGTTCAAAGTTAGAAAGCAGCAATTAAAATACTACTTCAGAAGATTGATTAGTCCCATTATGAGTTCAAGTAAACCATAACATGGAGAACTATAAGCAGACCACACTGGGAGTCCCAAGCAGGGACAATGGAACACAGAAGTCACAGTCCAGCTCAGTGAAGGTATGAGATGAGTTTTAATTTGTGCCGAAAAAGACCATTTCAGGACAACACTGAGAGAAGACACAAGGTGCATCCCCCCTCACTGTCCTGAACTCCAACAGTGTTACCAAGAGTTTTATAGTCCGACTACAGCCATGGTCAACCCATGTTATGACAATGAATCGGGGTTTATGAGTGCCCATTACCAATCGTACTGGACTTCCACTTATGGCACAGTGGCTATTCCAGATAACGTTATCCCCGGCTTTGCAGAAGCTGCATGTGACATCAAACAGCAAATTGTCATAAGCAGGAAGTCTAGCATTTCATCCCACACTTGGAAAGAAAATGAAATCTGGCCCCACAAGGGAACCAGTGAACCGCAGGCTGTGGGAAGAAACAGAAACAAAAAAATTGTTCATCAAAATATGATGGTTAACCAGGAGCAGGGATCTCCACCTCTACCTTACGGGATAACCATTTTGCAGATTTGGAGACAGATAATAGCAGGCTGTCGCCACCTGCTGGAGAACTCCTGAAACAGCAGCCAGTGAAGGCCCGCCGGGTTGCAGAAGTGCAGGGATGCCCTAACAGGTAGCACTCCTGCCCACTGGACCAGAAACTTCAAACCAGTGGAACAGTGCAGAGACATTTTATTGTTCTTTTGTTGTAACAGGGATCTGTACATGGTAGACAATCTGAAAAAACAATCCCATATACCCACAGAAAAAGAGGAGGTATGCCATGAAAATCAGTGCCCAGGTCCGGTCCAAACGTCATTGTCTGAGCGGTCTTCACGGCGCAAGTTTGTGTTCTTGATCACAAAGGGTTCATCGCCACGGACAGACGTCAAGCAGTCTCTCATGTCCCCTCGCGAAGGCACACGCTGACTGGCTAGAAACTACTGCTCGGCCTCTCGCCCGCGTGGATCTGCTGATGTCTTTTCAGGACGCCGGACTGACTGAAGCTCTTCCCGCACAGGGCGCAGCAGTAGGGCCTCTCGCCCGTGTGGATGCGCAGGTGCTTCTTCAGGTGCCCCGACCGGTTGAAGCTCTTCCCGCACTGGCTGCAGGAGTACGGCCTCTCGCCCGTGTGGATGCGCCGGTGCGTCTTCAGGTCGCTCGACTGGCCGAAGCGCCGGCCGCACTGCTCGCAGCTGTAGGGCCTCTCCTCCGTGTGGGTCCGCTGGTGCTTCCGGAGGTTGCCCGTGTCGCTGAAGCTCTTCCCGCACTGCGCGCAGCAGTAGGGCTTCTCCCCCGTGTGGACGCGCAGGTGCTTCTTCAGGACCTCCGACTGGCTGAAGCTCTTCCCGCAGTGGGCGCAGCCGTACGGCCGCTCCGCCGTGTGGATGCGCTGGTGCTTGCGCAGGTTGCCCGTGTCGCTGAAGCTCTTGCCGCACTGCGGGCAGCGGTAGGGCCTCTCGCCCGTGTGGATCCGCTGGTGCCTCTTGAGGTTCTGGGTGTGACTGAAGGTCTTCCCGCACTGCCCGCAGCAGTACGGCCTCTCGATGGCGTGGGTGCGCCGGTGCTCTTCGAGGTGGCCCGGGTGGCTGAAGCTCTTCCCGCACTGGGGGCAGCAGCAGGGACCCGCTCCCGAGAGACGCGGGGGAGGGTCTTGAGGGCTCGGCGGAGGGCGGCGACCCTCAGCGCAGCCGTTCGGCTCCCCCTCCGGCGCGTGAGCCTCCTGGTGCGACTGCAGGTCCCCCGCTCGGGCGAAGCACTTTCCGCACTGGGCGCAGCAGTAGAGGACCTCTTCCGCGTGCTCCCGCTGATGCTTCTGAAAGCTTTCGGGCTCAGCGGAGCTCTCCCCGCTCTGTCTGCGGCGGGACGGTCTCTCCCCTTGAGCCTTGCTTCTAAGGTGCCCCTTGAGGCTCTGCGATTTCCGGGCGGTCTTCCCGCGCCGCGCGCAGCGAGAGGACCCCCGAGCGTTTCCGGCGGACTCCGCGGGGGCAGGGCTCGGGCGCGCCGAGGAGGGGGCAGGAGTGACCGGAGATCCAGACGTCTGCTGCGTAACCTTTGTCGAGCTGCTCTCGCCCCCTCCAGCCGGATTTCGGCCGGGCAGCCCGGGCCCCAGCTTGCACAGTCCCTCCATCACATTCTCGAGCCCGAGCTTGAGGAGCCTCTCCTGGAACCACGCCGTTCCCACCTCGACGATGGGAGCTCTCTCGCGCCCGCCGGCCTCTGGATTAACGCGCTCGGGCTCCGGGCCGGGTGGAGGGCGAGTTTCGATCAAACTCCCTTCTCGGCTCAGGGGAGGCAGCACTCCAGCCCGCTGGTCCGGCCCGACATGGCTGGGTTCAGCAGGTTCTGCTTTGACTCGGACGGTCCCTAAGAGGAGTTCAGAACCAAGCCCGAAGCCGCCAGCATGGAGAGACTGTGTCTTGGAAAGATCCACAGGGCTCGTGGGATCCACATCAGGGTCACCTCTGACATCGGGGGTCATGGATTTTGACCCTGCTGCCTCAGATATAGGCGTAGTAGGTCTTTGGGGCTCAGGTTCTGGTGGGCTGAGTCCTTGTGTAAGAGACTCAGACCCTACATCTGCCATGTTAACAGATTCCAATCGACTGAGCGGCTCTTCACTGTATCTGGTCCTGGGCCAATCAGGCACCCTGCCCTTAATTTCAGGGCTACTGGGTTCCAACTCCTGCCTTGGACTGCGATCCCACTCTGTCTCTGTGCCGCTGCTGAGCAGTCGTCCTTTCTGCAGTGTCTGAAAGACAAATAGCCTGAATGGTTCCTAAGGTTATGGCAAAGCCAGAGACAAGACTTTAAACAGCAGGACTGAGAACGAACCAGGATCACGGGCACCAATAACGCATCCTGACAACAAGGCCCCCAAATCACAGATGTATGAAAACAACCACACCCTTCAACTGCTCAGGACATTGTTAATATAGCAACACCATGCTGTATCATTTTAATAGAATTAAGCAGGCCATTACAATGACAATTTCAATAGCCCCTTAACTTTAAACATACCCATAAATTCATTATTCTGAAGGTGGTTTTGTGTAGTCTGATAGAATACAAAATGGTCATGTGTTAAATGTTTTTTTATGGAGCGGGTTATTCAAAAGCTAGGGTAATCAACACTTGTAAGGATACATTCTCTCCTGTAGAAAATCATTCCACTATCGGCCAAATCACAACAAATATTAGTCACTACTTATTATATGAATCCCTTCACTGCAATGGCAGTCAGCTACACAAGACCACAGACCCAGCAAACTTTCCCCTCACACACGAAAAGATCAACAAAAAATAAACCTCTTAGAAGGAATATGCAGTCAGAATATACATGGCCACAGACAAATTACATAGCCTATATAGTTCTCACAACATATGACAGAACATCTTCTATACTGACCTTACTCCATTATTGAAGTGCCGTAGGAAACACTGAAAATCTGGTCTTTAAATTAAAAAATGCTTTGTCACTTGGTGGACAGGGTGGTAAGCTGCTGCATCACAGCTCTTGGGTTCCGGGTTCGAATCAGCCCGCGGGAACCTCCAGTGTATTGTATTGGCCAATAAAGTGATCTTATCTTATGTTCTCCAGGGAACTGGGCTTTCCTCTGGACCAGGAGAGCCCTAACCTTCCAGGGCCATGTCTAATGGGTTTCCCAGCATTCTTTAACTGTCCAGCTTTTCAAGAGCAAGGAAGTGCTCTTGGCTGTGTCCGATTCAACAAATGCATGTTCGGTCAAACGTTCTATTAGCTCATTAGGGGCCTGGGCAGACCTCCCTGGCCAGGACTGGAGCTGTGTCCCTCTCTGCTCTAGAGGTTGCACGTTCTTCCCACTCGCATGCAGACAAGAAGGTTCAACGGCATCTGTAAAGCCAGCTGGCGTGCAACTGCGAGGTGGACAGCTGGCTCTAGTTCAGTGGCTTCATGCCAACTCCGAATCACAAACTCTTACGACACACAAAGCTCTTATATTCGCTCGAGATGAAATCTTCAGAACTGGAGGCGTGTCCCACACTCACAACGTCATAGGCCAGCAGTTGCAAGCTAAAAGTGATCACGGCATAACTAGGGCGCATCATTAGGATGGAGCAGTGGCCCTGTGGCTAAGGCTCTGCGCCTGTGGCTTGAAGGTTGCCAGTTCAAATCCCGCGGCTGGCAGAGGAATCCTACTCCATTGGGCCCCTGAACAAGGCCCTTAACCCCAGCTGCTCCAGGGGTGCTGTATAAATGGCCGACCCTGTGCTCTGACCCCCAGCTTCTCTCACCCTGTCTGTGTGTCTCATGGAGAGCAAGCTAGGGTCTGTGAAAAGACGAATTCCTAATACAAGAAATTGTATAGGGCCAATAAAGTGATCTTATTATTAACTAAACTAGCTTGGGAGAAAAGTGAGCCAGTGGGACAAGGGTGAGCACAAGCCAAGACAGGGACAAATTCCGAGAACACTACAGCAGGGGCGAGAAAAGAAAGAGGAAGCAGACGAGGAGAGGATGCTGGGGGCTGGGGAAAGGCTGGCGGTACAAGCACTGGCAGCGAGACACCTGCAGGTCCCGACACCATGAACGCCAACGGCGATCAGTAGTTCTGTTCGGTTCTGTGTGTCCGGGTTTGCGCAGGCCAGTTAGGGAGCTATTTCATCACCTCAACGCTGCTCCCTGCCGCCACCCCTACACACGCGCACGCACACGCACACACACACACTCCTTGAGACGGCCCTGTCATCAGCTTACGTACTTTATTGTCCCAGAAGGGAAATTTGCTTCGCAGGCAAGTAAAGACATAACACAATATAGTTAACAGACATAACGGATTACACAAAAACATTTATCAGAAGTTTGATGAGAAAGAAAATAAATATATAAAGTAATGTACAGTTACTTGTTCAAAGTCAAACAAAGCAGGTTGATAGCTGTGGGAGAAAGGTGACTTAGTTCTGTTGCTCTTGAGTCTATGTTGTCTAAGATCACTTTATAAGACCACTTTATTGGCCATATACAATCTCTTATCTTAGGAATTTGTCTTTTCACAGACCCCAGCTTGCTCTCCATGAGACACACAGACAAGGAGAGAAGCTGGGGGTCAGAGCGCAGGGTCAGCCATTTATACAGCACCCCTGGAGCAGCTGGGGTTAAGGGCCTTGCTCAGGGGCCCGCCGGAGTAGGATTCCTCTGCTAGTCACGGGATTTGAACCGGCAACCTTCCAGCCACAGGCGCAGATCCTTAGCCACACAGCCACCACACCGCTCAAATTGATCCAGGTGGAAAGAGCTCACATTCGCTGTGCAACGTGCTTTCGTCTGGGGCTACATGTTCAATTGGCTTTGAGCCTCGTATTTGGCATCTGAAATGCAAGCCATCGGATCTTTTCAGAAGCAAAAAGAAAAACAGCGGTTTGAAAGCTTCTGGCACACTGCCACTCCCAGCTGGTGATCGGCCGTCAAGACCCGGGGAGTCCGAGGTCAGAATAAGCAGGTGGAAGACGGGCTGCTTTCGGCTCGGTGCGCTGAAGCTGGGGGAGACGGCGGTTTCGACACCGACTGCGAAAACAAGCTAACCGGCAGTTTAACCCAGCGCGCAGATCCAATACAAGTCATCAACTAGCGCCGGAGATCAAAGATCTTGACTGGACCGAAATCCCCTGGATAGCACCGGGATCTGAGAAGCAGTAATCTAGGTCAACATGACCCTTAGCAGGAATATGCAGCCGGTAACATAATTGAATAAATCTTTTTTTTTCTCTCTCCCCTCAATGAACGGGCATAACAAACGGGAAAACGAGATTCTTGCTTATTGATCTGGGGTCGTTTTATTGAAGTTTGAGCACAGAGGCACGAATCACAAAAGATATGTATGCGTACGTATGACAGACTGCAAACCAGTGAGTGACCTGGAGCAGTGACAGATCGGATAGTGACAGAAACGAGTGCTACAGTCACTGGAAAGTTCCGATGTTACTTTTTGTTTCCCGATACGTACTGGCAAAATAAGGTCTAAGCCGGCGAAACCATTAATGAATTAACCACCGCCCTGCAGTCCCCTGGGCAGTTCGCAGACAGCGCGCAAGCCGCGGGACTCCCACTGTCTCCGCCTCGCGGACTGCTGCTCTGCCGTTTCGTGTTTCCACCACATGCCGATCCACGATCATACCCGGCCGCCGGCTCCGCGCTGTCCTGCACGGCTAAGTCCTCCAGAGCTCACCTCGGTCCTGTGTTCCTAGGCCAAAGACGTGTTTGAAAACCCCTCTTTGGCAATTAGGTAAAAAAAAAATGCGACATGCGTGGTGCTCTTACCTCGATATCCCGGTCTTCCTAATAATTTCCCGTGCATTTGCTTTTTTTGATGAGGGCTACATCCTGATGCAACGGATCAGGTTCCCCCCCCCCCCCCACAGCACAGAACAAAAACATAACCACATGAACTGCCTCTGTCTCGTCGTGCTCACCTTTGACCTCACGGCCGCGGTCATGTGACGAGGGCGAGACGCGTTGCCATCGTTGCCGAGGGAAGATGTGCTTACCGTAATCATCACAAAAAAGGAGCGATTGCTTTTACAATGTGTGAACGTGCTGCCCGTGATAAAGTGGTAAAACGTGTAATCGAATTGTAAAGCAGTTCACATAGACACAGAGGTCGATAAATGGAGCAACAAATTTATCAGATAGGTAAAACAATTATTTTAAAAGCTATTTTCTTATTTGTTGTAGATTGTAGGTGCATAACTCCAAAGCCCACTATCTAGGTTTTCGTATTCATTTTCAAATTCTACAGCAGGGCTCCTTAAATCATCCACAAACGAAGACCTTTGAAGAGTGTTAAATTGGTCCCATTAAGCTAATGGATAGCCCCATTAATTATTCATTAATTAAGAGCAGAGGTGGAACGGAAATCCACAGAAACCATTTAATAATAATAATTGCTTACACTTCTATAGCGCTTTTCTGGACACTCCACTCAAAGCGCTTTACAGGTAATGGGGACTCCCCTCCACCACCACCAAATGTGCAGCATCTACCTGGATGATGCGATGGCAGCCATAGTGCGCCAGAACACTCACCACACATCAGCTATCAGTGGGGAGCAAAGTAATGAAGCCAATTCAAAGAGGGGGATTATTAGGAGGGCATGATTGGTAAGGGCCAATGGGAAATTTGGCCAGGACGGCGGGGTTACACCCCTACTCTTTTCGAGAAAAGCCCTGGGATTTTTAAGGACCACAGAGAGTCAGGACCTCGGTTTTACGTCTCATCCGAAGGACAACACCTGTTTTACGGTATAGTGTCCCTGTCACTATACTGGGGCATTACGACCCACATGGACCACAGGGTGAGCGCCCCCTGATGGCCCTACTAACACCTCTTCCAGCAGCAACCTTAGTTTTTCCCAGGAGGTCTCCCATCCAGGTACTGGCCAGGCTCACCTGCTGAGCTTCAGTGGACTGCCAGTTGTGAGTTGCAGGGTGATATGGCTGCATTTCCCTCCAGCATCACAATCATGCTTCACCGTTTGAGATCTCTGTCCTCCCTTGTGCTGATACTCACTCATCTCCCTCCAGTCACTGGGGAAAAGCTCCTCTCGTCATCATTGTAAACAGCACTGCCGTTATTGCCACTAATACTGTAAGACCTCGTCAAAGAGCTGTGTGACTCGTACCGGAGGTCCTGATTGGGAGGGTCAGTCTGTCTGGGGGTTTTGTTTTGAATTCCAGCTCGGCTCTTAACGGCTAATCGATTGTATTGGCTTTAATTTAATGATTTATCCATGGCTCAAAGCTGTTGGCTTGAAGATACCCAGACAACCTGCAGCTTTACCATCCCTTCCTGGATCAGGATACAGAGATCTCTGGTAAGTGATGGGCAGCATGGTGGTGCAGGGGCTACCTCACAGCGCTGGGGTCCTGGGTTCCATTCCTGGGGTGCTGTCTGTGTGGAGTCTGTATGTTGTCCCCAAGGTCACGTGGGTCTTCTCTGGTGCTCTGGTGCTCTGGTTTCCTCCCACAGTCCAAAGACATGCTGGTGGGTTAATGGGTAACCATTATGAATGTGTTTGTCTGTGTGTGTGTGTGTGTCCTGTGATGGATTGGCGTCCTGTCCAGGGTGTACCCTGCCTTGAGCCCACTGCCTGCTGGGATAGGTTCAGGCTCCTCCGCAACACTGTATTGGATCAAGGGGTTAAAAAATGGATGGATGGATTGCTTCGTGTTGATAACAAAAACAACTCATTACTGATTTCATGTCCGCACTGTGTGTGCTTTCCATTAAGGGAGGACACCAGACAAGACGGCTCGTGATTTTAAACTCCATTTATTTGTTCATCCCTAAAGTTTCTGGCCTTTCGGTATTAGTCACTACATGTTAGATGAATCCCTTCACTGCAATGGCAGTCAGCTACACAAGACCACAGACCCAGCCCACTTTCCCCTCACACACGAAAAGCTCAATACAAAATAAACCTCTTAGAAGGAATATGCAGTCAGAATATATATTGCCACAGACTAATTACATTAGCCTATATAGTTCTCACAACATAAGATAGAACATCTTCTATACTGACTTTACTCCATTATTGAAGTGCTGTAGGAAACACTGAAAATCCGGTCTTTAAATGAAAAGCTTTGTCACTTGGTAGACAGGGTGGTTAGCTACTGCCTCACAGCTCTTGGGTTCCGGGTTCGAATCAGCCAGTGGAACCTCCAGAGTCCGCATGTTCTCCAGGGAAATGGGGCTTTCCACTGGACCAGGGGACCCAACAGTCCCAACCAAGAGCAGTCACCCACGAATGTGCTATTTAAAAAAATAATTTATTGGAAGGAATGCGCAGTCGAGGTCCTGACTCTCCATGGTCTTTAAAAATCCCAGGGTGTTTCTCGAAAAGAGTAGGGGTGTTACCCCAGTGTCCTGGCCAAATTTCCCCCTGGTCTTTAACAATCATAGCCTCCTAATAATCCCCATCTCTGAACTGGCTTCATCACTCTGTTCTCCTCCCCACTGATAACTGGTGTGTGGTGAGAGTACTGATGCACTATGGTGCACTATGGTGATGCTGTCACATCATTCAGATGGGTGCAACACATTGGTGGCGGTAGTGGGATTCCCCATTCCCTGTAAAGTGCTTTGAGTGGACCATTGGAAGAGATTTATAGTTAGTTAGCTGGGACAGGTAGAATCACACCACGCAATCAGGAATACATTACTATGCTGGGGAAAGATGCTTTGAAAATATCGAGGTTCAGGAGAGCCAGCTCTAGGTACCAGAAAACACTGCTGCCTTGTTTTGGAGGGAAACGACATCTGTGGCTAGAAGTTAGAGGGGCTGTGGAGGCCAGCCCTTCACTGTCCCTCCAGTGAGCCGCAGTGGCAGTGAGGCTGTGCAGCAGGACCAGAAGAGGGCACTGTGCATCAGAGGCTTCTATCCGGTGCTGACTGGGCTGGAGTGGCAAACTGGGTGAACTCATGGTTGGAAATTTCTCCATGGGAGGCTTCTGAGAGGCTCAACCAGTAGAGGCCACAGGTTGAGCTCAAGGGCACCAGACATCGCCAATTTGAACCTGATGGGTCACTTTGTAACCTCGACCAGGATTCCCCAAGCAGGGGTTCGAGCTGGGGCTTATGGTTTTCTGGCAAATGCCCCCCTGCCTGCGACTTGCCAGGCCTGCAGGGACGTGTGGCCCATCCAATCAGGCCTCACTCTCCTATGAGGCGCAGTGGAGCTTGGGGGCGAATTAAATGTTTCCTGCAAGTGGGAGGAGCATGTCTGGCAGTTTTCACTTTCTCTTACTGTGAGAAAGTGGAGTCCTGGTCAAAAAGCCAAGTCTTAAAACCATTGGCGGTTTTTAAATCGAGAAGGCGCGTCCACCCACCATCTGCAAGCTGCTTATTCTGGGGGTAAGAAGGAGTCTCTCCTGGGAGCACGGCATGCCAGGAGGGACTGGGACCATTCGGCACAACCATTCAAACATAGTCAGCATGTCTCTGAGAGCTGGGAGGAAAACTCCATGGGAATACTCGTTAGGAACGAAAATCAGAAGGCAGTGTTCTCCAGGACCAGGGCTGGGAACCCCAAGTTCTAAAAGCTCGAAAAGCTGGGAATGAAATCGTGATCTACATCATGTCAGGCAAGGAAAAGCACCCCAGGCAGAACATGGCTCCGTTGTGTCACCTAGGTGCGCTATTGCTTTGTCACGTTGCCACCTCTCATCTCTCCATCAGACATCTCTCATGTCTTCCTTGCCATGACAGCATCACAACCCCAGAGTCCCACACAGACAGGGGGAAATGTCCCATTGGACAGATGCCTGAGGCCAGAATCAAACCCAGGACCCAGGAGTGAGCCAGGAGTTCTTGCCTTCACATCATCATTCTGTCCCAGACGGGTGGGTAGAAACCCCCCAAAATAAGAAGAATTGGTAACTGCAAACTTGAATGGACAGCAAATATTCCAAGTTGGGGGGTAAAAGCGTCCCAGATGTAGGGAAAAATAAGTACCTTGGACAATATTTGGGATCACCGTCCTAGTGTCCGGCATTTTCTCTCACAGTGCTGAGATTGGAAAGCAAATGGTGGGTCTGTGATCTCATTGAAAACACGACAGGTCTAGTGCTATCTGTACAACATTCAACAGACACATGTCCAGCCAATAATAATAATTATAATAAGAAGAACAGTACAGTATTGACCACCTTAAAAAACCATCACGTGACCCATCACATTAAAAGGCGTTAATAACAAGTTGTTCTCGTAACAATCTGCTGTATCTACCGTACAGTCTCGGCTCTCTGGCTGTGTCTCCTGTCCCGTGCCTCCTGCGTGGATCAGCCCAAGCACAGGAACAGGAGGCACAGAGAGAGAGAGAGAGAGAGAGAGAGAAAGAGCGAGAGGAGACAACCGACCAGCGAGCAGGCGATAAATAACTAGTGCTTTAAACGACTGATGAAACAGACTCTAGGAAGTGCTTGCAAAAGAAGGCACTTTGGTTATTGACCGACGTCTTTCCCCCCATATTCAAGACAACAATCATAACAATCGTCGTTTTTTTGTCTTCGTTTAGAAAGGGACAGAATCGAAGGCCAGAATGCCAAGAGGCGATCTTGGAAGGAAGTGCAATGTCAGCCCCCAATTATTATGATTAATTATAATATTAATAATTCCGATATAGAAATTACAGTAATATAAGATCCAAGCAGTCTGTGGTATTTTAGGCAAGGTCTCTGATCAGGGTATATATATGATGTAAATATTTATATTTATAATAAGCCATATCTTATAACTTACAAGATACAGCATATTGTGTTATATAGTTATTCTATTAAATAGAAGTCTCAACGTGGCATCCAGGCAGTCTCTATTATACATATTGGGATGAAGAGCTCCTGGTAACTGAGGGATGAGGGCAGTGCCTTTCAAGTCCTGTCTGGCTCCCTGACTGTCTGGCTCCGAACTGACCAGCAGAGGTGTGAGGCGCTGCTCCAGACAGCTCCTATCGCTCCAGTGCAAGATCTGCAGCAAGTCTGACCCCCCCTGTCGGGTCTCCCTAGTTTTTCGAAAATGGAGTCCGATGAAAACTACCAACCAAGAATCCATTCTTCTCGGCACAGAGCTACAGTGTTTCTACGCTCACTGTTTCCCTGCTCACAGCGAGAGACCGAGGTCGCTGGACCAGGCTTGATCAATCACAGAGGAGGCGAAACAGTTCAACAGTCTCTCCCAGCTCTGCGGAGGCTGCTTGTTGATTTAACCTGCAGACACAGCGCCCCCTACAGGACTGGGACTGAACCGCCCTGAGCTGGAATCTTCAAAAGGATGTCCTGCTAACCAGGCTTGCTTCGATAGCCTGGCGACTGAAGACTCCCCCAGCCTACAGCTCCTGAACTTTGAACTTTGAACTTTGACAAACGGTGGGTCTCGCACACAGAGATAAAAAAACAGAAGAGGGGCCTGTGTCCCACTGAGGCTCTTGGCTTCTGCACTGAATGAAAGTTTTATTGCTTCTTAACCGCTTGGTCAGTTTTGTTGCAGATTTGGACAGAAGTACAGGTTGTCTTGTTTAAACCCTTCCCCAGCAGGAAAGCAGATTCTTGCTCAGGAGCGAGAGAAACTGTTTGGATCTCATCCTCTTGTCTCTCAGAGGCACAATACTCGCTACACAACATGATTGATCCGAAATAAGATTGACTTCATGGGCATTACGAAGAAAATTATAAGGTGCACCATTGTATATATACAGGTTAAAGCAGTAGCTCATATGCTCTGCTCCATTCCATTGATATCTGTGAGTCTCCACAGTAGTAAACACAATAGGACAGGAGACACACCAAGAGAGAGGAGGTGACAGAGAATCCCTGTTATAAACACAAACAGAAGAGGAGACACAGTGAGAGAGAGGAGATAACAGAATCCCTCAGTAATAAACGAAAAACAGGACAGGAGACACAGTGAGCGTGAGAGGAGATAACAGAGAGTCCCTCAGGAATAAACACACACAGCAGGACAGGGGAGAGTGAAAGAGAGGAGATCATAGAGGATCTCTGAGCAATAAACTCGTACAAGAAGACAGGAGACACAGTGAGAGAGAGGAGATAACAGAATCCCTCAGTAATGAACACACACAACAAGACAGGAGACAGGGAGAGAGAGGAGATAGCAGAGAATCCCTCAGTAATAAACACTCAACAGGACAGGAAATACAACATTAAGGTCGAGGAGGTACAGAACACTACTGCCTTAATTGGTGCTGCTAGCGAGCTGAAAGTCAACAACTCCTTGTGTAGACAGGTCTCATTTTCAAAGAAAAAATCTATTTTGGAGAAAGAAAATATCTCCCACAGTGCTTTGCTTTTCCACACAATTCAATCCACAGTCTTCACTATATGTATGTATTATAATTATTATTAATATCCTTTGCTGACATTAACATTTTATCAAAATAATAATAATAAAAATTATAAAATAAAAAACGACATTTTTTTTTTAAAAGCTACACATTTCTACTGGGTTCCTATCCATTTATTGTTAGTGTTTTATATTTCATTTCTTTTATTTATTTTCTTCAAAATCTATAGACCTAGAAAGAAGGAGAAACGAACAATATAGCTTCGGCACCCCTGGGTGACAGTGCCACGCGAGTGCTGGCCAGCACTACGTTCTTTTCCCCGAAAGGAATGTTTGAGTTTCGGGTTTTTCTATTGAAATAAAAATTCCAAAACTTGATTTCCTGAATCTCACCCTTTCAACCCCTCTTCCACCACGCCAGTCTCTTTTCTCCTCCTGCGTGGGGGTGTGTGTGGGGGTGGGGGGGGGAACTTTGGGAAAAATCCAGTTTGCTCAGCTTATTTTCTAATTTTGAGAAAACAAAAAAAAAACAAAAGTCTCTTTATGTATTTTTTTTAATATTGATTCCTTTGATGTACATTGATGCTGTCCTAAATACTGGCACTTAGTGTAAACGAGAGAAAATGTCCCTTGTTTCATTTCTGTAACACTTCAACCCTTGTCCTTAAAGATGTCAGAAAACAAAACATAGTGTTGAACCTCTCCATGTCTTGCTACTGCAGAGGAAATGACCTGGGATGCCATTTTTCCTTCCCAGAGTTCATATCCCGACAACTTCCCAGGTAAACGGCAGGCGTCCTACTGTTTCCATGGTGGGTTCTCTCCGGTACATGGGGAAAAGGGTAGGACACCTGCGGTGTCCTTTAGCCTGGTTGAGAACAATGTGAATGTGAGAGAGACCAGCAATGAGGTATCCCACCAAACCCAGTGGAAGTTCCAGTAGTTCATTAATTGGGATCTACAGGTTTCCCATTCCAACAGGTCAAGACCTGCACTTTCCAGTTGCAACCATTTCAAAAAACAGTAGAGACAAGATTATTACAGCAAACCTTTGAAGGGGACAGTTCACATTCTGTAGGTAATCACTTGACTACTCTTAGACGTTCACTGTTGAGCGGAGTAAAGCAAGTTTTTTTCCAATAAATATCAGCTCTGACCCTGAGAAATCCGATGCTAACATCTACCAGAATTAACCACGAATCTTCACTGGGGAAATTCTGCTCCCAGACTGTTTTATAGTTGAACTCGGAACCAGAGACATCCCCGTGGCAATCACAGCCAAAACGAGGCTATGGATCTACTCTGTGGTCGTTTCCCAAGCCATTTCCGTACTTCCACTTGGACTTCACTGTCATTGTTGGAGATCTGATCTTGGAGAGCTGCCCCCATCAGGGACACGCTGCTGCAAATCCAGCACTGTGAGATTTCAGCTCTACATTGGGTGGAGGCAGAGGCACAGCCAAGCAAGGGTGATGCAGAAAGATGGCCTTCACCTCAGAAGGTACATCCTTCTCTCAGGGCAGATAGCATCATCGAAGGGAGATCCCCGATTTCAGAATGTCCCAGGGTGACAATGAAATGCAGGAAGAGCTCGGGAACTGTCGTTTCAGCACAAAGACCTCCAGAACTTTACAAAGGGACAGAAGGGGAAGTGGGCAAGGAAGAGACTTCCCCTCCTGGAAAGTATGTTGGGTGGGTAGCTCCAAAAACCCCTTTACTTCTTTAACCACTGTAGAAGCAACGGTTGCTATTTCAGACAGTATTAATCAACCCAAGGCATCCAGACAGACTACAACGCTCAACGATGAAAATCGCAAAGTTGACAGGCAAGTGCGAATCGCAATGAATGTAATGTAAATTGTCGTAGCAGGACATGGCGATCCTGTGCACGTCCTGGCTGAAATCCCATATCCGTGCAAGGGAGTGACTGGACAATGTGGATGGGTTTCCCTTTGTCCACGAGACAGAGGGCTGTCAGCTGCCTTTTAATTGAACCGTTGTCATAATATTGTATGAAACGTAACGCCAGTCAATGTCTGATTGATCTGCTTACTGGTTTTAAAAACAAATAAACAAAAGGACGTGTCTCTGTACAGGGAAGCTATCCAGAAGACAACAACATTCTAACACTGGAACAAGAAACTATATATATATATTTTAGCATTCTGCAGATCAAGGCACTGTCTGTCACCTGTAATGCCGACAGGATGAGGAGGAGGGCGTGGGAGAAAGAGGGACACATTTCTGGTTTCACACTAAATGAAACTAGGAAAACTCAGAAATCACCAAAAAGGCCTCCAGAATTCAGATTTAGGCAATTGTGGTTTTTACTTGGAAGTCTGGTGGAGAATATGGATTTTGAAGGACTCTCTGAACACCCAAACTAGGACTTTTGACTGGCAGGAACTGGCACTATGGCCTCTGCTCAAAAGCTTAAGCTAAATGGCCAGCAAAGTGATAACTTGTGACTAAGAGTAACTGTGAAACAGTCCTGTGAATCCGGCAAGAAGCTGGCATAAGGAGTCCTCTTCCCAAAGGAACTGCAGAGCCCCCAGTTTTCTGGAAAAGTCGGGGTAACCTCCAAATCTTGGAAACAACCTCTTCTGCCGTTCTGGAAGGTTAGGCAATGGTTAATTGGTGCTCACTAATCTCTAGATTCGTCATGGCTTTTGCCACAATTCATCCAAGCAAGCTCCTGCCAGCCAACCTCGTAGCGCTGTGCTTTTGCAGGGTTTTGACGGTTCTTCTCCGTAAT
Organism: Lepisosteus platostomus; assembly: GCF_059453375.1. Lineage (NCBI taxonomy): Eukaryota > Metazoa > Chordata > Actinopteri > Semionotiformes > Lepisosteidae > Lepisosteus > Lepisosteus platostomus. The sequence goes on from NC_142616.1 coordinate 9,316,401, forward strand.
ATGGAGGTAATTCATCTGAAGGGTAGGCAGGGTTCTTCCAGTTGTGCAGAGGCTCTTGGGACAGGTGAGGGCAGTGGAAGTGTGAGCTGAAACCAGTGGCCGGGGAGAGCCCTCCCAGTCGTCACTGTCGTTTCCCAGGATCCGGGTGGCGTGGAGGAGTGTCTGCAAGAGGCAGCTAAGAAGCGGAGTAGATAATCCACAAGGGAGCATGGTGACCATTCCTCCTCCCTGCCTACAACTCCCCCCTAACAGCTTCCCTCCCTCACCCCACCTCGCTTGTCCCGTCTCCCTCCAGAGACCCGACTAGTCGCCCCCGATGCTCTGGTCTTCTTTCGCCGATGGTAACTCTCCTGACCCAAAACCCAGAGAGAGATGGTTCTCTGGGGGCAGGACTGGACTTGGAGGGCTCCTCTCTCCCTGAGACGGAGACTCCCCAGTGCTGCTGCTCTGGCTGCTCTGTGCCTCCCGCTCTTCCTCTTCCTCCTCCTCCTCCTCCTCCTCTTCCTCTTCCTCTCGTCCTCCATCCCCATCCTCGAACTCCATTCCTTGGGACTCTCCTGCGGTCGGATCCCTGGGTGCTTGATCTCTCTCCAGGGGGGTACTGTTGGGGGCTGTTGTGCCACTTTCCTCCGGAAGTATCCCATTGGCAGTGGCTCTCTTCCGGGGGCGGGAGGGAAGGCCCGTTTCAGACAGCAAGAGGCGTTTCAAATCCTCCGTGGGGGAATTGCGGATGCCCAGCAAGGGGTCAGCCCAGAAATCTCCTCCCGGGCCCTGTCCCGGCCAGGGGGGTAGCGCCTCCCTCTGGGTTGCGACTGACCCTCCCAGGTATCTCCCCCGGTCCTTGCGCCGGGACTTACTGGTGTGGTTGACCTGCAGGTGCATAGCCATGAGCTCGGCGGAGGAGGTGCGGAAGGGGCAGAACAGGCACTGGTGCAGCGTCACCCCCTCCTCCCCGGGGTCCTGGGGAGGCCGACGGGAGAGATCTAGGGGTTCAAAGCCCCCCCCCGGCCAGCCCCTCTTTCCATTAGCATGGGCCGCCGAAGCAAACTTGCTGGTGCTCAGCGGTTTCCGGCGGGACGATTTGGGCACCTTGACTCGCGGCCCCTCGGTGGCCCAGCTCTGGAAGCCGGGGAAGGCTTCCTCTCCTCCTCCTCCTCCTCCGCTTCCTCCTTTCTCTGTCTCCGGCATCGCCAGCCAGTGCAGCCCTTCCTGCGGGACCTCCCGCGGGCTCCGGCGGGCCTCCTTCCGCTTCCTGCGGCTCGAGGACCCCGCCTGCCACGGCTGCTGGTGGGGCGAGAGGCTGCTGTTCCTGGGGGAGTCGCCGCCCGCCCCCCCGAGCCCCGCGAAATCCGGCCTCCCGAACGGCTCCCGGTGGGCCAGGGAGAAGGACTGAGGCGCCCTGGGAGAGGCGTGGTCATCCAGGAAGCCGGCCGCGGCCGTGGCGGTGGTGGCGGCGGCCGCGGCGGCGTTCCTCTGCTCCCGGTGGTGGCGCTGAAGGTGGTACTTTAAAGACCCGGACTGGGTGCCGGCGTAGTCGCAGTGTGGGCACTTGTAGGGCCTCTCTCCTGCCAACACAAAGATCATTACATAATAAGCACGACAGGCAAGAACGGGTCCTTCTGCCCCTATTCTATTTCTATTCTTTGCAAAATTCTACCAGGATAACAAAGGTCTTTTGGCAGAAGATTCAGGACAGGGTTATTGTTAAGACCCCTGATCCTGTTGTAAACTGCTTTTGCTCCAGCACCGTTCGCAGCCCAATTAAACCTCCTTTTTCTGTTTCTCTTGTAAATGTGTACATGATTTCACAGTTAATTGGTATGTGCAGGATGTTCATGCAGAATTCAATTCTGGTTTATGGGTGTATTAAAAAAAGTCCTGGGGAGGCTCAAGAATTGAGCCGATGCAGTTACCCTTGATATCCACTAGGTGGAGACCGCAATCTAAAAATAGATCTTTTGGCACAGCAACATTGGTTTCACTACACTGGGTTTGATATGACAATACTAATAATGTTCCCTGACCTGGAGAGATTTATCTACAATATCAGAGCATCATTCTAAATAATAATCAGAATGGTTGACAAAAAAAGACCGTAAGACAGAATCCCTCTGTAATAAGCTCGCAAGAGGAGAAGGCACTGAAGTGTACCCTGCACAGATATTTCCATCTAGCGGCCTGCAATTCATCTTTTCGACTGACACATTTCAATTCTTGTGCTTTAGAACTGTATGCATATGTGAAGTATTTCAATTTTAAATTGAAAAGAGTAGGGGTGTTACCCCAGTATCCTGGCCACATTTCCCCCTGGTCTTTACCAATCATGGCCTCCTAATAATCCCCCTCTCTGAACTGGCTTCATCACTCTGCTCTCCTCCCCACTGAGAGCTGGTGTGTGGTGAGAGTACTGGAGCATCAGCCAAGTGGGGCTGCACACCGGTGGCAGTTGTGGGATTCCCCATGACCTGTAAAGCGCTGTGAGTGATGTTTGCAGAAAAGCACTATATAAGTGTAAGGAATTATTATGATTCTACTGGCAGATTATGGTCATTATTATGATTATTATTATGATTATTATTATTATTATGATTATTATTATTATTATTATTATTATTTAAGGGCATAGTGAAGAATGAGAGCAGAGAGGTGGTAACAGTGATGATGATCATAATAATAATATAAATCAGGGGTGCCCAACCAGTCGATCCCTGGAGTGCTTGCCAGTCGATGGATCGCAAGAATGTTTGGCAAAAAATAAATGGGCTATTTGACTTTCTTTTTTTCAGCAGCCTAAAAATTCATTCAGTTCTGTGCATGTAATGTCATACATTTTACTGCCCCTGTGTGTGTTTAACCCTTGTCGAATGGGTTGTAAAAGTCTCTTCCCTGAGTGCTGGCTGACACTGAAAAATAGGCCACAGGAGCTATGCTGTGTGTGTGCGCTATACAAGAACAGTCTCTTGGTTATTACCGCGCGAACCCCACATTCGCTACAGTGCATAGTGGAGCGAAACAGACTGGCCGTGATGAATCCGCCAACAGCTTGATAGGTTTGATTTGATAGTTGTAGAGTTTGAGCGAAAATGATGAAACAGAGACCGAAAACTTACCGTTACCACAAGGAATGGGAGCATGATTATTTTTTATACTATCGCAATCAAATCTGCAATGCTAGCATCTACGCGAAAAAGAGAAATATAGAACAACGTTTCAAAACTGCTCACAAAATGTTTCATGTGGACTTTTCCCCGCTAATAGTGAGTTACGGAAAAGAAAAGTGGAAAAATTCAAATCTCAACTGGCAGCAGTCGGTTTTCACGAGGCCTCATACAATGGGAAAGCGGGAATCATCGCATCGTTCCGTGTGAGCCACGTCCTGGCTCAACACAACAAGTCATTCTGGGATCGAGAAGTCATAAAAAAAGCGTTTGCTGAGACTGCTGACTTGCTGTTTGAGATTTAAAAAACAAATATGTTTGGCGAGGGTTAGACAGCTGTTGCCTGAAATCAAAGAGTTTCTCAAGTCATCTAACCATGGTGAATATCCCCAATTAGAGGATGACCAGTGGCTTCTGGATTTAGCATTCCTCACAGATATGACTGAACTGCTGAATGGGCTGAATGTCGAGCTGCAGGGACAACATAAAAATGTCATCGACATGATCAGCAGTATCAACACCTTCAAAGTGATCTCAAGTAAGCTTCTCAGTGCCAATGCTCACATTAAGGTAGGCTATTATTTTTTCTAAAATGGAGAACATGACTGGTTCACTGTAGCACGAGTCACTTGCTTTTATTTGCTGTCATTTCAGTGATGGGTATCGTTATTGTGCTGATGTGGCCACAGTCTGTTTTCCCTATATCAGAGCTTCAAATTCACACTGGTAGATCGCGCTGGACTGGTAAATGAGAAAGTCGATCTTACAGTAAAAAAGGTTGGGCACCCCTGATATAAGATAAGATCACTTTATTGGCCAAATACAATTTCTTGCATCAGGAATTTGTCTTTTCTCAGACCCCGGCTTGCTCTCCATGAGACACACAGACAGGGAGAGAGAAGCTGGGGGTCAGAGCACAGGGTCGGCCATTTATACAGCGCCCCTGGAGCAGCTGGGGTTAAGGGCCTTGCTCAGGGGCCCCACGGAGTAGGATTCCTCTGCCAGCCGCGGGATTTGAACCGGCAACCTTCCAGCCACCAGCGCAGATCCTGAGCCACAGAGCCACCGCCCCGCCCCACAGCGTATAAGTGATCGGGCCGCAGCGGACCGGCTTTGCCACGCCGCCGCGAGAGCACAGGGGGCAGGAGAGCGGAGGAAGGACTCGGGCAGCCGGGAGAGGGAGAAGGCTCTGACCTGTGTGGACCCGCAGGTGCACTTTGAGGTGGTGGGAGGAGCGGAAGGTTTTCCCGCAGTAGGGGCAGTCCTTACCCCCGGTGCCCCGCACGCGCTCCCTCAGGGCCGGGGCCGGGCCCGGGGCCGGGGCAGGGGCTGCAGGCGTCCCCCTGAGCCCGTTCTCCGCTGAAGAGGGACACAGAGGGGAGGGGATGGCAGGGGAGGGGGGAGACCGATGGACAGTAGGATTGGGACAGAGGGGAGGGGACGCACAGGCACACAGAGGCAGGAAAGAGGGGGGGAGAGAGAGAGAGAGACAAAGGATTTAAACTGAACTGCACAGCCGCTGGAGTGGGGATCTGCGTGGGCAGGCGCAGGCTGCAAGGGAACAGGTAAAGGTTTCTTCCCTGCTGAAAGGAGAAGATGAGGGACACAAGGTTTCAGCTCCTCCTTCGGGTGTCGTGCGTCTTCTTCTGCGATACCCGAAGAAGTCGCCGCGGCCGAAACAGTGCGTCTCTTTCCCTTCAGCACGGAATAAACCCCAGCCCGCCCCTTCTCCAGCCGGTGCCGAGAAAGGTGTCACGCAAAGGACACGATCATCTCACTTCCTGTGAGCTGACAATTTCCCCCACCTGCACTCCCCGACTGCCGGCTCTTTGTGCTCATGACCTAGAGCGGCAGGTACTGCTCGCCTCACTTGGCTATCTGTGCAAAACTAAGACCGCAGGTCCGAAAGACGGACATCCTGCCTCCGGGACTGGTTTAGATCCAAGATGTCACTGTACAGCCTGGAGCGGATTAAAGCCTGATCTATTCCTCATCTGAATAATTCTACAGTGGATGTCCCAGCTACCTGAAATCTCTCTTGGCAAGCTGCCTCAGTTAGCCAGCTCAGTAGCTGGGCAACCTGTCCTCCTTGATCTACGACCTTTTTAGATGTTCAGTGTGCAGTTTTACCCAGGCTATTCCCGCCAGGAGAATCCCATACCTTGGAAATGGGTCAGCACAGCATGATATCCTCCAGATGACCCAGCCATCTTTCCGGCTACGCCCCCTCCTCCTCCTCCTCCTCCTCGCTCCTGTAGCACTCCAGCCTTGGGGTGGCTCTGCGCCCCGAACTCCAGCCCTCCGACTCCGCTCCCTCGCCTCTTCCCCGGCTGGGCCGCCCCCTCCTCCTTCTCTCGCTCCCTCGTCTTCCTCGGCCGCTGGGTGTGGACCCTGGCGTGGACCCTGGCGTGGACCACCGCCTGCTGGAGGGTGCGGAAGAGCTTCCCGCAATCCGGGCATTCCCAAGAAGACGCGGCCAGGTGCTCTTCCCTGGACACCAGCCCCCCCAGGTAGGCGCGGACTTGCTCGGCCTCCCCGGCCACAGAGCTCTTCTTCTGGAGCTTCGGCCTTGTCTGCTGCTGCTGCTGCTGCTGCTGCTGCTGAGCTTGCTGGGACGCCGCCAAGCTCCGGGCAACCAGGTGCCATACGGCTGCCTGGCTTGCCACTCCTCTTCCTCCTCCTCCTCCTCCTCCTGTCGCTGCACTGGCTCCCATTTCGGCTACTTGATGGGCAGCCGCCTGCAGCCTCTCCACACAGCTGGTCCCCCCTGCCGCTTCCCCCGGCAGGCCCAGGTACCCCAAAATCGATGCCTTGTTGCCACCGCCGCCGTCGCCGGTCCCACAATCCCCGGCTCCAGCCCCTAAGAGTTTCGCCAAGGCCTCCCTCTCTCCTCCTCCTCCTCCTCCACCGCCGGCTCTGGCCAGCAGGAGCCCAGAATAAAGGGCCCCGAAAGCCTGGTTCTGAATCGCCTGGTTTGGATCGCCCGGCCCGGCTCCCACTCCGGCCCCAGCCCCGGCCCCGCCGGTCTTCAGCCCCAGCTTGTTCAGGTGGACCTTCATGTGGTTCTTGAGGAACCAGGGCTCCTTGAAGCCCCGGCCGCACACCTGGCACTTGTGGTCCAGCGAGTCCTTGTGCTTGCGCATGTGACCCTTGAGGAACCAGGACTGGGTGAAGCGCTGGCCGCAGGTCTCGCAGCGGAACGCGGGCGGCGGGGGTGGCGGCGGCGGTGGCGGTGGGAGAGGAGGGGGAGATGAAGCAGTGGCTCCGGGGAGGAACGACGGCGATGCGGGTAGCGGGGATCCAGAGGTGGAAGCAGCGGCAGGGACAGTGGGGGCGGCAGTGGTGGGCAGGAGGGCGTCGTCGTCATCGTCGCCGTCGTCGCCGGCGCCGGCGGGGCCCGGGTGCTCGTCCTCCAGGTGGGCGGCCAGCGCCTCCTCCCGGCTGGCGGAGAAGGGGCACAGGGAGCACTTGTAGGGGTTGTGCAGGATGCGCACGTGCCGGGCCAGCTCGAAGGCGGTGCGGAACTTGCCCTTGCAGGACCGGCAGCGGAACCCGGCGGGGGTCGGGACGGGGTCATGGAAGGGGGCAGGGGGCCGGGCGGGGGCGGGGGTCTCCGCCAGGGCGGGGGGAGTCCCAGAAAAGGGGGTCGGAAGGGGAGAGGTGGGAAAGGGCAGGGATTCTGATCGGAGAGCCGGGCTGTCTTCCGCACCCTCCCTCCCTGCGAGAACGGGCTTGTCCGCGACTTCCTTCAGCGCGCCGGCCGGTCCCTCTCGGTGGCTCTTGAGGTGGGCGGCCAAGTCGGCCTTGTGCGCCGCCTGGTGGCTGCAGTAGGGGCCCGAGAAGGGCCCGCTGCCGGCGCTGTGGGTGCGGGCGTGCAGGGACAAGATGCTGTTGAACCGGAAGCGCTTGCCACACACGGGGCACGGGAACCGGCGGGGGCCCCCTCCGGGGCTGGGGTTGCCCACGCTGTCTCCCCTCTGCCCGTTGTGGAACAGCTGCAGGTCGAGCTCGTCACTCAGGCTGGGGTCCTGGGCCTCGGACAGGGCCGCCTCCAGAGCCCCGAACCCCAGGATCCGGTCCGCGCCGGGACCGGGCGGCTGGGAAATGGGGAGGGAATAAGGGAGAGGATCGGAATCATTCTCCTCCGGGATCGGGCTGCCCGGATCGGCTCCGCCCAGGAAGAGGGCGACAGCTGGGGTGGGGGAGGGAGGAACAGAAGGCTCTTCTTCTTCGTCATCATCCTCATCTTCTTCGTCTTCTTCGTCGTCATCTTCTTCTTCATCATCATCCGGAAAGGGAGAGGGGGAGTGGGATAGGGGGTATCCTGGAGAGAGGATGGTTGAAGGGGAAATGGGGGGATCTTCGGGGCTGTTGTCTTGGGACGGAGAAGGAGGGGGGGAGGCAACAGGGGGCTTAGAGAGCGTCGGGACACTCTCCATGGGTGACTCCATTCTCTGGGAGGGAGAGAAAGAAAGGGACAGTTAGCCTGGCTGTGATCTCCAGGATGGAGGGGCTCAAACTATAAAGGGACCCCGGCTGTGATCTCCAGTGTGGAGGAGCTCCTCCCGGAACGGGACCCCGGCTGTGATCTCCAGTGTGGAGCAGCTCCTCCCAGAACGGGACCTCGGCTGTGATCTCCAGCGTGGAGGAGCTCCTCCCGGAACGGGACCCGGCTGTGATCTCCAGTGTGGAGGAGCTCCTCCCGGAACGGGACCCTGGCTGTGATCTCCAGGCTGGAGGAGCTCCTCACGGAACGGGACCCCGGCTGCGATCTCCAGCGTGGAGGAGCTCCTCCCGGAACGGGACCCGGCTGTGATCTCCAGCGTGGAGGAGCTCCTCCCGGAACGGGACCCCGGCTGTGATCTCCAGCGTGGAGGAGCTCCTCCCGGAACGGGACCCCGGCTGTGATCTCCACCGTGGAGGAGCTCCTCCCGGAACGGGACCCGGCTGTGATCTCCAGCGTGGAGGAGCTCCTCCCAGAACGGGACCCCAGCTGCGATCTCCAGTGTGGAGGAGCTCATCCCAGAACGGGACCCGGCTGCGATCTCCAGCGTGGAGGAGCTCCTCCCGGAACGGGACCCCGGCTGTGATCTCCAGCGTGGAGAAGCTCCTCCCGGAACGGGACCCCGGCTGTGATCTCCAGCTTGGAGAAGCTCCTCCCGGAACGGGACCCCGGCTGTGATCTCCAGCTTGGAGGAGCTCCTCCCGGAACGGGACCCGGCTGTGATCTCCAGCGTGGAGGAGCTCCTCCCAGAACGGGACCCCGGCTGTGATCTCCAGCTTGGAGAAGCTCCTCCCGGAACGGGACCCTGGCTGTGATCTCCAGTGTGGAGGAGCTCCTCCCGGAACGGGACCCCGGCTGTGATCTCCAGCGTGGAGGAGCTCCTCCCAGAACGGGACCCCGGCTGTGATCTCAATAACCCCGTGACAGTTATGACCACCTCGGTTCAGAACTGCATGACGTCTCCGTCTCGTGTCCAGCTTGTCTGCTGTGCGGGTGAACAGGCCCGCCGGCGTCACGTCGGTCATGCCTGCCGTGTGTTTGCCCTTGCCTGAAAAGTGCTTCAGCAGCCCGTTCCCACTACAGCCCTCGGCGAGCCTACCAGTGCGATGGGCGGCCCATGCCCCAGGCTCTCTGGTCAGCGGCGAGAGACGGACTGAAGTGTCACGATCCTGTCTCTGTCTCTGTCTCCGATCTCCTAGGCCACCTCTGGCGTTCCTCTGCCCCAGGAAACACAACACACAACACAGGTCAGGGGTTCTGTCCTGCCGATATTGTAACAAGCGTCCCCCTCCTTTCAGTCAGCCCCACCTCCAGTTTTTGACCTGGCAACAGTTACATCAGCTTGTCTTGTCAGCACCCCTTTGCAAGAGAACATGGGGTATTAGTTCTTTGCACCTTTCTGGACACTCCACTCAAAGCACTTAAGAGGTCATAATAAATCCCACGCTCCCCACCAATGTTTCGCCTTCACGTGGATGATGCAACAGCAGCCATAGTGCACCAGTGCTCTCCCCACACACCAGCTCTCAGTGGGGAGGAGAGCAGAGTGATGAGCCCAGTTCAGAGAGGGGGATTATTAGGAGGCCATGACTGGTAAAGACCAGGGGGAAATTTGGCCAGGACACCAGGGTAACACCCCTACTCTTTTCGAGAAACACCCTGGATTTTTAATGACCACAGAGAGTCACCACAGGGTGAGCGCCCCCTACTGGTCCCTCTAATATCTCTTTCAGCAGCAGCCTTAGTTTTTCCCAGGAGGTCCCCCATCCAAGTACTGGCTCACACCTGCTTGGGGTACTCAGAACAGAGTGCACCGCACTCCCCCAGAAGACCCCAGGGAGACCCCAGAATACAGCTCCCGTCATTTCCCAAGTGCATGGAAAATCCCTGGGATAACTGCTGGCAAAGCCCAGGACACCCTTGGTGACCCATACCATAAGCGCCCAACTCAGGGGGGTCAATGACATAACCCAGGCCTGAGTCCCATCATATGTGGACAACTGGACTTAAGCTCTCAATCAGCATCTTTCACGTGACCCCAAAAAGCCCAGTCATAACCAGATCACTCCGAAGCTCTCTGTCTGACCCTCCCGCAAGACAGGATCAGGAAATCGACCAGGGACGATCAGGAAAAGAGGTCAGGATCGGTACCGCTATGCTCCTATTCCAGAGACCTGTAGCTACTGGGCGATACTCCCGCATGACGTAGTGCGATCTGCTCAACCTGTGCCAGCACGCTGAGATCATTCCTTTTTCTTCATCACAAACAGTTTCCTTAAATATAGCCCTGCTCTCATGTACCCAGAAGGATTTCCTCTGAGCTACTCACACTGCCCGTTTCATTTTAGACTCAAGGAATCTATTTCGGACGTTTCTACAGCTCCCTCTCTCAGGAATGCTGGGAGTATCGCTAAGGACACCAGGCATGCTGGTTTCTCCCCCCTGCCCTCTGGTGAGTGTTATAGGAGCAGAAAGACACGTACCCTGTCCGTCCAGATTCAGAGACACTTTCTTCCCACAAGCTGTCAGATGACTGAACTCCACCCCTCCACCCCTGGCTCACACTGGGGTGTTTTTTTCAAGCTGCATGTTATTTAACTTGCAAAGGAACAAGTAAAGGTTTATTCCATGCTGGAAAGTGTTATTTAACGTGTTGTTGCAGCTGCTGTTCTGTGTTTATGTTTTCAGTGTTTCCTTCATGTCTTGGTATTGGAGCCCACATGCAAATAAGCAAATAAAGCATTTTTGTTCCTCTGCGCGTTATTGAAAAGGAACAGCCGACGACCCCCCAGCGGGGCCCAGAGGGTGACGTCTTCGCGGGATCTGCGATCCCGAGCTGCGCGGGGAGGCCAGGAAGAGGTTAATGCACACAGGCCCCCCCAGACCGTCTATAGACGTGGGTCGGCACAGGACATTCGCTATCCCAAACAGGATGGGCGCGTGATGCTGCCGCTTCCCCACACACCCCTTCCTGAGCACATACACCAGCTGAGACAATGTGTGACGGCCGGAGACGCCACACGCCGCAGCTCTCGCCCGCTGGGGGCTTTCAGGCGCGGGTGGTGTTGTCTCCCTGCGGGGGGCTGCTGCTGGGGGCCAGGCCCCGGTCAGTGATCGATGAAGTGTTCAGCACAGTGTGTACAGTGACACAGTGATAGCATGCTGAAACAGGCATGACCAGTGTCAGTGTGGGAGAGTGAGACACAGCACTGTGAGAGTGAGACAGCGCAGTGACAGTGAGACACTGCACAGTGAGAGTGAGACACAGCGCTGTGAGAGTGAGACAGCACTGTGAGAGTGAGACACTGCACAGTGAGAGTTAGACACAGCACTGTGAGAGTGAGACAGCGCAGTGACAGTGAGACACTGCACAGTGAGTGAGACACAGCATTGTGAGAGTGAGAGAGCGGAGTGGGTGAGACACAGTGCATTAAGAGTGAAACACAGCACTGTGAGAGTGAGATACGGCACAGTGAGATTGAGACAGAGCACTGTGAGCGTGAGACACAGCGCAGTGGGAGTGAGACACAGTGCATTAAGAGTGAGACAGCGCAGTGAGAGTGAGACACTGCACAAAGAGAGTGAGACACCGTGCTGTGGGAGTGATACACAGCACTCTGAGAGTGAGACAGCGCAGTGAGAGTGAGACAGCACAGTGAGAGTGAGACAGTGCAGTGAGAGTGAGACACAGCGCAGTGAGATTGAGACACAGTACAGTGGCAGTGAGTGCAGTGAGAGTGAGACAGCACTGTGAGAGTGAGACACAGCAGTGTGAGAGTGAGACAGCACAGTGAGAGTGAGACACAGAACAGTGCAAGTGAGACACAGCGCCGTGACAGCAGTGTAGAAGGTACAGGCATTGCGGAAAACACTTCTCAGTGAACAGGCCCTCTCCCTCCCACTGCAGTCCTCTATCTGCTGTTGTTGTTTTCTCACTCTCTCCCTGCTTCCGCTCCCCTCTCTCCTCCCCCCTTCCTTTCACCCTCCTCTCTCTGCCCCCCCCCGCACAGCGTCAGCTGGCCCCCTGCCAGGGAATGCTGGTATCAGCTGGCAGGAGCAGGCCTGCCAATACTGACGACAGCGCAGGCGAGAGACGCACAGGAGAGCGACAGAGGAGACAATACAGATCGAGAGCTGAAACCGACACCCGGGGGAAAGAAGGAGTGAACAGAAGGAGAGAAAGAGAGACGGGGGAGAATCGCAGCCCAGACAAGGGACAGAACGGGCCTGCTGTACTGCTGGGACAGGGGGAGCGAGGGAAGCAGGAGGGGCTGGGGGAGCCCAAAACTGCTGCGCAGGTCTGGGCAAGCCAGCCCGACACTGATATGCTTCCCCACGGCACTTCCTGTTACATGGCCTTGGGCATTTTAAGTTGTTTGAGTTTCACTGGTGATTCACTGGTGCACAGAAAAGCAGCACTATCTCAGTAATAAGCACACAGAAGCAACAGAGCAGGAGACACGGTGGAAGAAAGGAGATCACATAGAATCCCTCAGTGATAAAGACACACAACAGGACAGGAGACACAGTGAGAGAGAGGAGAGCACAGAGAATCCCTCAGTAATAAACACACACAACAGGATAGGAGACACAGTGAGAGAGAGGAGAGCACAGAGAATCCCTCAGTAATAAACACAACAGGACAGGAGACACAGTGAGAGAGAGCAGAGCACAGAGAATCCCTCAGTAATAAACACAACAGGACAGGAGGGAGACACAGTGAGAGAGAGGAGATCACAGAGAATCCCACTGGAATAAACACACACAACAGGACAGGAGACACAGTGAGGGAGAGGAGGTGACGTCAGCGCCAAGTGATCCGTCGATCATCCAGGTGCACAGCGAGGAGAATCAGGCCAGGGCGGCGGTGGAGAGGCCCGTGCCAGCAGGGCTCTGGTCCTGGGCGTTTTGGGCCAGAGCGCGCGTGTCGTTGCGTGGGTGGGCCGCGGTTCAGCTCGGCATAAATCAGGATTTGAGGTTTTTATTTTTGCCACGGCCGCACGCCCAACCTCAGCGCGACCGGAATTAATTTCCTGTGCTTCAACTTTCCCTGAACCCTCTCTCTCTCTCTCCCTCTCCCCCCTTCCCTGTGTGTCGTGCCCTCTCCTGTTCCTCCTGCAGCCTTTCGTCTTGCTTTCTGCAAGGCATGCTGGGGCACACTCCGGGGCGGAGAAGGGTACGAGGGCGCCTGACCTGTAGACATCTTCAGGACCAGCAGGGAAGGACAAGGCTCTTCTTTATAATAATAATAATAATAATTGCTTACACTTATATAGCGCTTTTCTGAACACTCCACTCAAAGCGCTTTACAGGTAATGGGGATCCCCTCCACCACCACCAATGTGCAGCATCCACCTTTACACAGACGGTGGTGGGAGTGGGGAACAAGCTGCCCAGCCACAGCGTTGAAGACGATACCCCGGCTTCTCTCAAGACACTGCTGGATCTGCCAAGTCCGGACAAGAGGCGCAACTTTACACAAAGGGTGAGGGGTGGAACAAGAGATGCAACAGATTGAGCTTTGTGCCAACAGGATCCTAACTGGCAACCAGAAAAAGGCACTCGGCACGAGAGAGTGGCCACAGAGGGCGCATGCAGCCGGAGATCAGAGAGGACTTCCCAATCCTAAACACCTCTTCCTCGTGCCGATCTGTGTGCTGGCTGAGCTTTCAATGAGTTACTTATACAAAGTACAAAGTTACTTATATCACCTCGAACAACTCAATCTGAAACGGCCTACCGTTAGAGGGCAGAAAGAAAACATTAAAAAAATTCAAGGCCGCGGTTCGTGTTTTGATTAAGGGCCCCACTGTGGAACAGAGCATTCAGCTGGGTGGAAAACCAGGAGGCAGAGGGGCGAGGAGTCCGGTCATGTTCCTGGACAGCAGGTTCTGAAGGTCGCCATGAAATTCGCACTTTTGGAAGCCCGGGGGCAGGTTTAAGTTTAAGCGTGATGGACTGCAGGTCATACTGCGTTAAATTCCCCCCAAAATCATCTGAAAACGGATCGGGAGCAGAAACCATCAGCCACCAGGGCTACATTCGCTGCGCACATTGCTTCTTTCGTTGATCAATAACTTGCACGCCTGTCCAGTCTTTCAAACGAGATGGGTGAGGTCGATCTTGAGCTAGTCCTGGGGTGCTCGGACTAGCATTCCTCTTCCAGCATGTGGCCCTCAAGACAATGCTGTTTTCTACCTGTTTTATCCATACAACAGTGGATCCCAGTCCTGGTCCCAGTGACCCACACACACCTGCTGGGTCTCGTTCCAGTCGAGCCCTCAGTTCCTTCACTGATTTCACCATGAGATGAATTTGAACTGCTTGCTCCCAGCTCTTACACTCGTTATAGTTCTAACAGTTAATTTTTCGTAAGTGAAATGCCGTCCCCAAACTGGTGACGGGAAACAAAACACAAATATTCCAATGAAGCAACTTCGTATTTAAAGTGGGAGAGGGTGAAAACCAGCAGGTGGGAGCCGGAGACTATCCCAGCATGCAACAGGAGCAAGGCAGGGTACACCCTGGATGGGACGCTGGTCCCTCACACACCAGGGCCAGTTTTCCCAGAAGCCAAATGTCCTGCAGCTTGTCTGTGGACTGTGGAAACAAACTGCGAAGCTGAGACGCACATCTCATTTCATTGTTCGGTACCCAGGAGACAATTAGAACTTAAACCAGCGTGGTTAAGATACGGAGTTTGGGGCCTTCGCGGTCTCTCGCTAAGAGACAAACAGACGTCCGGACACTTTGCATCTTCTACTCCCTCCTCGTCCAGCTGAGCTCCTAATTGCATAATTAAGCCCCTTTGCTCAGCCACCCGTCTGCGTAATTAAACTTTTCCGATTGGCGTCGATGCTCAGAAAGTCGGGCAGTTCTACAGGCAGTCTATGACGTCTTCGAGACAGCTTGACAATTCCCGCTGTATTTCAGCGCTGAAAGCGTTTAGGAAGCATCTAATTACAAACGTAATTAGCTTGCTTAAGTAACGGAGAGCTCGGCTGGAACAAAGATCAATTAATTGGGGGCCCAATCCATCAAACCAACCTTTTCTAACTACTTTATCCAGTACAGGGTCGCCCAGGAGCTATCCCAGCAAGCAACGGGCACAAGGCAGACTACACCCTGGACGGGTCGCCTGTCCATCACAGGGCACACACACACACTCACACCAAGGCCAATTTTCCCAGAAGCCAACTGGCCCACCAGCATGTCTTTTAGACTGTGGGACACTGTGGGAGCACCCAGAAGAGACTCACACAAAATAGAGCAGAACATGCAAACTCCACACAGACAGCACCCCGGGTCTGGAATTTAACCCAGGGCCCCAGGGCTGCCAGGCTGAAATGCTCAACAATGTATCACTGTGCTGCCTGAGCCCAGTCCAGCCCAGGTCTTAATGCCCTGCGTCAGCTTGGTATCGGTCTGATCGGATCACATTAACAACTTCAAGCCCTGGTGCTTGAAAGAGATCTTGAAAACCTGCAGACACGCCACCTTCATCTCAGTCATGATCTCCTACAGGCCAAGGAAATACCGGACCTGAGAGAAATCAGACACTGGTGACCAACCGAGCTAAATCGGTGCTTGGGATGGAGCAGGTGTCGGAGGCATCACGGCCCTCCTGGGTCTGTAATGGGGAGCAGCCCTGACTGAGCTCCTGCCTCCTGCTACGGCCCACGAGCTCCCGGGCTTTCTTCCCCTTCACCCCAGGTTAAACTCTGAAGACCTTGCAACCACTTCCTGAGGTCAACAGGAAGTCCCGCCTCCCAAGACCTCCCTGAGTGACACCCCAAGCCCTCATCTCCTAGCACCGAATCCGCGGAATCCGCTCTTTCGTCGGCCCTCTGCCCGCTCAGCCTAGTTCGGACAGAGCTCGGTCCCCCCCCCCACCACCACCTTTCCAAGTTCAGACGCGCGTTTTTCGGGGTGCCAACACCACCGAACCTCGAATGCCATCTTCTTCATCTGTCCCGTTAGGCCTTAACTCCTAACTTCGAGCGCGGGCTTTGGTGGAAATAAAAACAAAATCTTTCCCAGTTAAGCCACATCCCGGAGTGCAAAGAGTGAGGAGACACGGGCTATCCCATGGGCTGGGACCGCCAATCTCCTGCCAACATTTCAGCACCAGGCAGATGGCACAGTGTGGCACCACCCAGCATGGCGCCAGTGCCCACCAGCCTGGGGGCTGTTCCAGGCCATCATTGTGCACAGGTGCAACGTGTCTATTTATTTCTGACTAGTCTGCGAGCAGCATCTCCGTTCCATCTCTTTCTCATCTCATCCCAGTGACCGGCTTTCGGCTTTCTTGACGTCTCTGTGACACGCACACCCGTGAAAGTGTGTTACACACCTTCGAACAACACGTACGTGTGTGTGTGTATGGGGGGGCGTGATAAAAAGATTCGTCTTTATCTTCTTTACAGCAGCTTCCTGCTGTTTCATCGCACTCTTTTTGTTTTGTTCTGTTTTTTTATTTTATTTTTTTTCAAGCCAACGAAAAGTTCGGCTTCCACTTCGGTCGCGTCACACGATTTAAGTGGGAACCATTTTCCAGCCCGTCTCTCTCTCTCTCTTCGTGCGCCATCTCAATTAATACGCACATCAGCTTATTAAATAAATAATCTACGTCAGCTGGCCCTAAACAATATAGAAGCCTTCTCACGTCGCAAACAACAACAGCTTTCTTGGGAGTTGCTGCTCACAGTTCGTGCCTTTTTTTTTTAACATCAGAAGTTAAAATGTCAACCGCCGCTGAGGTAACGCTCGCTACAGTGCGGTTACAGTGGGGATATTTTAATCTGTGACAAACGTTTTATTTTTTTCGGAAGCCGAGCGCCATTGTCTGCCGAAGTCAAAGAGGCAGGACACACGCAGACACTGCGCCTCCTCTCCTGATGAACAAAGACAGGGGGGAGAGACGGCGTGTCATCACGGGTTTCATTTTGAATATCTCCTCTCCGCCAATCTCGGCGACTCGACTCTGATCTGCATCCCTTTTTTGGGGGGGTAAAATAAATAAACGACACGGGTTTATCCCCCCTCCCCTGTTTAGAGCAAAAACCGCTACGACCGTCCATGAGGTCGGCCGGGGTAGGCTGGCAACTTGAGCGGTTATTTTTTATCGAAAGAAAGAAAGAAAAGCCACTTGTATTGTATCTTTCAGCAACCAAGAAAAAACTTTCATTCCACCGGCGGCGGCGGCGGCGGCTGCTGCTACTACAGCGAGTGCCGGCAGCCGAGCCAGGCGGGCAGGCAGAGACGGAGTAACCCGGGGTGAGGGGGTGTTAATGACCGTCCTGGACCAAGTTCAGGCTAAACTCCCAAAACAGACACACACACACACGTCATTGACAAGACCCCACGCTTTTTTCTTTCCTTTAGGAACGCAAACGCCAGCTTCCATTACTACAGATCTGTTTTAGGAGGGGGGCAGGAACTCATCCGGACTTTAAAAGTCCCCCCCCGCGCCTCTGAGCAGCTCCGATACCAAAATACCCATATGATTTGTTTTGGGGTGGGTTTTTTTTTTCCGCGTTTTAGCCGAAACATCTCCGGGGCTGTGACCCGAGGGAGGCTGGTGTTGAACAGACGTCCCAGACCACGTCGGGAAAGAAAAACTTTTCTTTTTTTAAACCCGTTCAAAAGTCCTCTCCCCTCTCCATCTGTCTCACCTCGCGCACACACACACACACAAGCACAACTTCAAACTTTCGTCTAGTTTGGTTGGGTCACCACCCCAAAAAAAAAAAGTTCGTGATACAGATGTTACCCCCGCCGCCGCCCCCCCCGGGCCGAGAGGGGCAGAAGATGTAGGGTGAGACGGGGGGAAGGGGTAAAGGGGTTGAGGTAAGACCCGCTTCAAACTGGTGGTCGCTACCGGAGTCGTCCCTAACCGCCCCCACCGCCCCCCGCAATCAGCTAACCCACCATCTCCACTGTACCCCCCCACCTCTAAAACTGTCCTAGTAGCGTTTCTGAACCGGCATCATCGTCTGTAGGCCCGGTCTTCACATATTTTTTTTTTCGTAGCAGGCTCGTCTATTTGCCTCCCCGTGCCCTTAAGCAACATTCATTTATTTTATTTTTTTTTTCTCCCTGCAGAAGCGCACGGCGGGCCGGCGAGCTACGTGCTGTTTCAATTTTTTTTCTCTCCTCTCTCTCCCCCCCTACCGCGGCAGCCCGGCGCGTTACCCGTCCCGGCCGTCATCGCCGCGGAGCGAGCGAGCAGGTTATCAAAAAAACAAAACGCGCAAGAAGAAGAAGAAGAAGAAGAAGAAGATCGATCGGGAGATAAAGAATTGGCGACCGGGACCGCGACGAAACCGGCCCGGTGCGAGATCCGAACCCCGGGGCTTGTTCGGTTTCCTCACCCCGGAAGGCAACAACACCACCAAAAAAAAAAAACCCAAGTCTGTTGAAGTCAGGTGTTTCTTTTTTGAGGGGGTGTTTTAAAAAAAATCTTCTAATTATCACCGTGCCCTGTTTTTTTTTTGGTGTAATTAATGAATTTGCCCGGAACGCAAAAGCGTAACTACAATTTTAACACCGACGTGTACGGTACGCACATGTATATGTTGAGAGAGATAGAGAGATGGTTTTTGTTTTAGGAAAAAAAAGAACATTTTTTTGTAATGAAAGTAAAGCCAGTGTACTTACGTTAGTGGCGGCGGGCAGATTAATGACTCGGCACGTCATGATTACGTTTCACTTGAATTAAATACATTACGAGAAGGGGAAAACGGGTTGTGTTGTATACTAGAATTCGCCGTCCGACCCCCCCCCCCCATCTCCTCTCCTCCCCCCCTCTCTCTCTCTCTCTGCCTCTCGCAGTTTTTTTTTCAAAGATTTTATTGTGTGCGGTCGCGAGTGAGTGAATGAGAGAGAGAGAGGGAGACAGTGAGACGTAGGTTACGAATGCAATTAGAATCGGGGCGAGCACCATTTTAAAAAAAACATTCCCACATTTTGAAAAACGCGACCCGGTCTCTCCCTCTCTCTCTCTTTCACTCCGAGGCGTGAAACTGCTGGCATAGACGAGGTGGGACAGCGAGGTGCTCAAGTTGTGTTAAAAAGTGAGGAAAAAAAAACGACAACAACATCCTTCTTTCATCTGTAGATCACACACCACCTCCGGCCTGATTTCAGGTGACTTGAACGGCGGTGATCTAGTTTTTATGTCCCTCTCCCTGAGGCGGGCAGAGTACTTCCAGCTGCTCAGTCTGGTGTTAACGAGCCCCGAGAGCGACGGTAAATCATGATACAGGACTTGTAATGTTGTTTCTTAAGTCCCCCCCCCTCGTGGGTCCAATCGCCGCCTTTCGCTGGATCTTACCCTGGGGCTTGTCGGCGAACTTCACGGGTGAGGAGCAGGTCAGCTGCCCACCTCTGAGAGAGTCTCACACGCTGACAAGTGCTCTAGTTACGAGTCTAAGTATTTTACCACCCTCATCTACATAGTGTTGGACTGTCATATAGCCAGCAGCTGAATCCCCCTGCAGCTCACAGCTCACAGCTCACAGCTGGCAGCCTTACAGAAGTGAGCCTGGTCAGTACCTGGATGGGAGACTCCTGGGAAAGCTGAGGTTCCCGCTGGAAGAGGTGTTAGTGGGGCCAGTAGGGGGCCCTCACCCTGTGGTCTGTGGGGGTCCCAGTATAGTGACGGGGACACTATATTGTAAAAAGGCGCCGTCCTTCAGGTGAGATGTAAAAACAGGTCCTGACTCTCTGTGGTCATTAAAAATCCCAGGGTGTTTCTTGAAAAGAGTAGGGGTGTAACCCCAGCGTCCTGGCCAAATTTCCCCCTGGTCTTTACCAAACATGGCCTCCTAATTATCCCCCTCTCTGAACTGGCTTCATCACTCTGCTCACCTCCCCACTGGGAGCTGGAGTGTGTGAGCAGACTGGCTGCACACTGGTGGTGGTGGAGGGGATCCCCAATTACCTGTAAAGTGCTTTGAGTGGAGTGTCTAGAAAAGTGTTATATAAGTTTCTGTCTCTATATATCCACCTAGATCAATCACTCTAAGATGTCTCAGTCTCTCTACGTCTGTCTACTATCAGTGCTCTCTCCACTGCCTCTCCCAACCTCTGTCCCTGTCATTCTGTCCCTCCCAGTCCTCCCAACAGCTATCAGCCTTCTCCACACTGTGCAGGGACTACATCAGTTAGTCACTATCTGTCTAGATAAGTGCCAGTCTCTTTATATTAGTCTCTACTGATCTATCTCTATCCTATCTACATCAGTCAGAATGTCTGTCTAGATCAGTGTCAGTCTCTATTTATCTGTCTCTATATATCCTTCTATCTACATCAGTCAGACTGTCTAGATCAGTGTCAGTCTCTCTATATCAGTCTCTATTGATCAGTCTCTATATATCCTTCTATCTACATCAGTCAGACTGTCTAGATCAGTGTCAGTCTCTCTATATCAGTCTCTATCCTTCTATCTATATCAGTCAGACTGTCTAGATCAGTGTCAGTCTCTCTATATCAGTCTCTATTGATCAGTCTCTATATATCCTTCTATCTACATCAGTCAGACTGTCTAGATCAGTGTCAGTCTCTCTATATCAGTCTCCATTGATCAGTCTCTATATATCCTTCTATCTACATCAGTCAGACTGTCTGTCTAGATCGGTGTCAGTCTGTCTATATCAGTCTCCATTGATCAGTCTCTACTGTATATATCCTTCTATCTACATCAGTCAGACTGTCTAGATCAGTGTCAGTCTCTCTATATCAGTCTCTATATATCCTTCTATCTACATCAGTCAGACTGTCTAGATCAGTGTCAGTCTCTCTATATCAGTCTCTATATATCCTTCTATCTACATCAGTCAGACTGTCTAGATCAGTGTCAGTCTGTCTACAGTATATCAGTCTCTATTGATCAGTCTCTATATATCCTTCTATCTACATCAGTCAGACTGTCTGTCTAGATCGGTGTCAGTCTGTCTATATCAGTCTCTATTGATCAGTCTCTATATATCCTTCTATCTACATCAGTCAGACTGTCTGTCTAGATCAGTGTCAGTCTGTCTATATCAGTCTCTACTGATCTGTCTCTATATATCCTTCTATCTACATCAGTCAGAATGTCTAGATCAGTGTCAGTCTCTCTATATCAATCTTTATATATCCTTCTATCTACATCAGTCAGAATGTCTAGATCAGCGTCAGTCTCTCTATATCAGTCTCTATATATCCTTCTATCTACATCAGTCAGAATGTCTAGATCAGTGTCAGTCTCTCTATATCAGCCTCTATTGATCAGTCTCTACATATCCCTCTATCTACATCAGTCAGAATGTCTAGATCAGTGTCAGTCTCTCTATATCAGTCTCTATATATCCTTCTATCTACATCAGTCAGACTGTCTAGATCAGTGTCAGTCTCTCTATATCAGTCTCTACTGATCTGTCTATATATATATTTCTATCTACATCAGTCAGAATGTCTAGATCAGTGTCAGTCTCTCTATATCAGTCTCTACTCATCTGTCTCTATATATCCCTCTATCTACATCAGTCAGAATGTCTAGATCAGTGTCAGTCTCTCTATATCAGTCTCTATATATCCTTCTATCTACATCAGTCAGACTGTCTAGATCAGTGTCAGTCTCTCTATATCAGTCTCCATTGATCAGTCTCTATATATCCTTCTATCTACATCAGTCAGACTGTCTGTCTAGATCGGTGTCAGTCTGTCTATATCAGTCTCTATTGATCAGTCTCTATATATCCTTCTATCTACATCAGTCAGATTGTCTAGATCAGTGCCAGTCTGTTTATATCAGCCTCTATTGATCAGTCTCTATATATCCTTCTATCTACATCAGTCAGACTGTCTGTCTAGATCGGTGTCAGTCTGTCTATATCAGTCTCTATTGATCAGTCTCTATATATCCTTCTATCTACATCAGTCAAATTGTCTAGATCAGTGTCAGTCTGTTTATATCAGCCTCTATTGATCAGTCTCTATATATCCTTCTATCTACATCAGTCAGACTGTCTGTCTAGATCGGTGTCAGTCTGTCTATATCAGTCTCTATTGATCAGTCTCTATATATCCTTCTATCTACATCAGTCAGACTGTCTGTCTAGATCAGTGGCAGTCTCTCTACGCGAGTCTGTCTTTTCGCTGCAGTGCTCGTGTCAGTGTTTGTATTGTTGTGGGGCTCTGATGACAGCAGTACAGTTGCTGACTGTTATGATGGTGTGGGCGGGAGTGATGGTAATATTAGTGCAGAGCAGGGCCAGCGTGTGGGCAGAAATTAACTTAATGATCGTCATCACGATAATTAGAATTAATACAGCACTGGATGGAGGCCCATGCGCAACAGGCAGCACAACAGTGCTAATTAGAATAATAATTGTAGAAGTAATAACAGTATGGAAAGGTAGGAGCAGTCACCAGCTAGTGAGAGATACAGGCAGCTCTTCCAGTAAATCAAGATGTACTGGCAGTGGAAGTAACAGCAGTTTCTGCTGAAATGTAACAAGAAGCATATGGCAGCAACATCAGAGACACTGGCATTATCTAAACCAGCATCTGAGTTCGCAGCAGCTACTGTTGCACTTACAGTAGATGCATCAGAGATAATAGTGGCATCAGTTTTACCAACAGCTTAGCAGCACTAAAACTGTAATAAGTAGTAACATCTGTAGTACAGCTGTATGAGCAGTAGCTCCAGCAGTAGCAGAAAAAGATATTCCTTGAAAGTATTCATGGCACTTCATAGTGGCAGGGGCAGTAACATATGTATCAGCAGTAACAGCACTAGTAACAGCAGTGTTAGTACTTGCAGTAGCATTAAATCAATTGTAACATACTTCGCAAATTCAAGAATAGTAGTGTTAGGACTAATCGTAACAGAAACTGTAGAAGCAATGGTAGCACAGCAATAGCAGATTAATAGTCTTATTAATAGTCGATTAATAAGTAGTTACTTCGGCCCGAAGCCATATCACTGTGCAACTCACAGCTGGCAGCCCCACTGAAGCTCAGCAGGTGTGAGTCTGGTCAGTACCTGGATGGGAGACTCCTGGGAAAGCTCAGGTTGCTGCTGGAAGAGGTGTTAGTGGGGCCAGTAGGGGTATCTCACCCTGCGGTCCGTGTGGGTCCTAATGCCCCAGTATAGGGACAGGAACGCTATACAGTAAAAAAAGGTGCCGTCCTTCAGATGAGATTAGAAACCAAGTTCCTGACTTTCTGTGACCATTAAAAATCCCAGGGTGCTTCGTGAAAAGAGTAGGGGTGTTACCCCGGTGTCCTGACCAAATTTCCCCCTGGTCTTTACCAATCATGGCCTCCTAATAACCCCCCTCTCTGAACTGGCTTCATCACTCTGCTCTCCTCCCCACTGAGAGCCGGTGTGTGGTGAGAGTACTGGAGCATCATCCAGGTGGGGCTGCACACTGGTGGTGGTAGTGGGATTCCCCATGGCCTGTAAAGCGCTTTGAGTCGAGTGTCCAGAAAAGCACTGTATAAACATAAGGAATTCTTCTTATTAATAGTTGTAGTAGCCAAAACAGGGGTAGCATAAGGACATTAGTAGGAACAGCAATATCAGGACAGTGGAAGTTTGTAGTAACTGCAATTGGACTGCTAGTTACAGGAGAACAAGCAGTGTTATCAGAAGCAGTAGTGACTGGTAGCTGTAGCTAAGGCAGGCAGAGTGCTGACTTCATTACGCCAACATGAAATCGACACCCTAAGTCAAAACCAGGCAATAATAGACGCTCTGTAACCAAATAACCGTCTGGCTTTCCATCAGTAAAGTGGAATACGGAGGCACTAGCGTCCAGCAGTGAGTGAGAGTGTGTGTATGTGTGTGCTGTACTACCCCACACATCAGTACAGTAATGCAGGCATCACCCATCCAGTCAGTTCAATTGTTCTCTCAGCTGTGACACAAACCGGCTGATTAATATGCACAGAGAGTGAGAGGGAGACAAACAGTCACACAGTAATCTGAGCGAGAGAGGGAGAGGGGCGCAGAGGAGTGGAAAACGGAGAGGAAGAAAGGGATTGGGGAGGGGGGGTGCAGAGGAGATGAAAACGAGAGGGAGGGAGGGAGCAGTTCTGAAGGGGTGTGGATCCGGAGAGCCGGAGCAGAGAGAGGAGGGAGGGTGGAGCTGGAAGATGGAGGGGAGGGAGAGAGGGGAAAAGAGCAGCAGTGGGACTTGAGAGGACAGGAGGAGAGAGGGAGCTGGCTGGGCTGTCTTGCAGGCACTGATCAGACTGTACTGCTGGCTCCCTGGTACGGGTGCCCAGGGAGCCCACGACAATGGTGCGGCTGTGTGTTGGCTTTGCACAGATGCGCGTGTGCGGGCCCGTGCGAGTCCGTGCATCTTCGTGCGTGCATGCACGTGCCTGCGCAGGTGTTTGTGTGTATGTGTGTGTGTACATGCATATTCCTGCCTAGACATTTTCGTTCCAGTGTGGAACGCAGCTGTTTGTGTGCGTGCGTGAGTGTGTGTTCGTGTACAAGTGTGTGCATTTCTTTGCACTGTCACATAAACTCACACACAAACACTCGCACAAACATGAGTACACAGAGACTCCTGTACATACTGTATGTATGTGCAGCTGTTTGTGTGCTTGGGCGTGTGTGCGAGTCTGTGTGTACACTTGTGTGTACACGTGTACGTGCAGCTGCTGTGTTCTCATGTACTCTTGTGTGTGTGCACATGCGTGTGCAGCTGCTGTGTGCTCATGTTCTCCTGTGTGTGCACATGCATGTGCAGCTGCTTGTGTACTCATGTGTGTGAGTATGTACTCTTGTGTATGTGCAGCTGTATGTGCATGTGTTTATGTGACATGTGAAATGCATTCACATTTCCTTTGGGCAGAATATAGAAGAGCGAAACACAGAGTGTGCCAGGGAAAAGTCACCCCAGGAGACTTGTGTGTGCCGACACACAATTGTGTACATGAGTACACAGCAGCGTGAGTGGGTGTGGGTGGGAGACTGGTGGAGGG
The DNA here is from genome assembly GCF_059453375.1 of Lepisosteus platostomus. NCBI lineage: Eukaryota > Metazoa > Chordata > Actinopteri > Semionotiformes > Lepisosteidae > Lepisosteus > Lepisosteus platostomus. Next base: position 9,341,049 of record NC_142616.1, read on the forward strand.
GGTGCACCCGTGCTGTTTGTGCTGAATTGTCTTGCACGAGAACGCAAGACTGACAGCCAGAGACTGATCACATCGATCAGGATTGATTTCTGGGTACAGATATAGCCCTCAGTTCCAATAAGCGGTAGAGGTGGGGTTAAGCCTCTCTGCCCTGTCTTTAATACAGCGCTCAATGCCCTGCGGGTGCTGAAGCCCTCCGCTCACCCACCTGCCACAGGTGGAATACTAGCTGTGCCATCCCTCTGCTTCTTCCCCTAGTGGAGGTCAGGACTCACATCTTACCCACATCATTCTCACACCTTACTCACATCTTACCCACGTCATTCTCACACCTTACTCACATCTTACCCACATCATTCTCACACCTTACTCACATCATTCTCACACCTTACTCACATCTTACCCACATCATTCTCACACCTTACTCGCATCTTACCCACGTCATTCTCACACCTTACTCACATCTTACTCACATCTTACCCACATCATTCTCACACCTTACTCACATCTTACCCACATCATTCTCACACCTTACTCGCATCTTACCCATGTCATACTCACACCTTACTCACATCATTCTCACACCTTACTCGCATCTTACCCATGTCATTCTCACACCTTACTCACATCTTACCCACGTCATTCTCACACCTTACTCACACCTTACTCACATCTTACCACATCATTCTCACACCTTACTCACATCTTACCCACATCATTCTCACACCTTACTCACATCTTACTCACATCTTACCCACATCATTCTCACACCTTACTCACATCTTACCCACATCATTCTCACACCTTACTCGCATCTTACCCATGTCATACTCACACCTTACTCACATCATTCTCACACCTTACTCACATCTTACCCATGTCATTCTCACACCTTACTCACATCGTACCCACATCATTCTCACACCTTACTCACATCTTACCCACATCATTCTCACACCTTACTCACATCTTACCCATGTCATTCTCACACCTTACTCGCATCTTACCCATGTCATACTCACATCTTACCCACATCATTCTCACACCTTACTCGCATCTTACCCATGTCATACTCACACCTTACTCACATCTTACTCACAACTTACCCACATCATTCTCACACCTTACTCGCATCTTACCCATGTCATACTCACATCTTACCCACATCATTCTCACACCTTACTCGCATCTTATCCATGTCATTCTCACACCTTACTCACATCTTACTCACAACTTACCCATGTCATTCTCACACCTTACTCATACCTTATTAACACCGTACTCGAACATTACTCACGTTACTCAACTTACTCACACCTTATTCACATATTACCCACATCTTTCTCACACATTGCCCATACCTTTCTCATACCTTATTCACACCTTACTCAACTTACTCACATCTCAATTGCATACACCTTCCCCACCCTGCATCTCTCCTCCTCTTTTTCATGAGCCAGCCAGCAGCAGCTAGTCTCACTTATTATATCAACATTGGCATGTGGTCTGTAGGTGACCCAAGTGCTGGGATTTGAGCACTATGGGACTCAAGATGGCAAGGAGCCATAATGTAGAATTCCCATCTTTAACTCTGATTCAGGAACAGAGCAGTGTTAACATACTGTAGTGTCCAGCCAGTCAGTGTGTCTGTATGAACCCCTCTCTCTCAGTGCAGTGTTAATGTACTGGAGTGTCCAGTCAGTCAGTGTGTCTGTATGAACCCCTCTCTCTCAGTGCAGTGTTAATGTACTGGAATGTCCAGTCAGTCAGTGTGTCTGTATGAACCCCTCTCTCTCAGTGCAGTGTTAATGTACTGGAGTGTCCAGTCAGTCAGTGTGTCTGTATGAACCCCTCTCTCTCAGTGCAGTGTTAATGTACTGGAGTGTCCAGTCAGTGTGTCTGTATGAACCCCTCTCTCTCAGTGCAGTGTTAGTGTACTGGAGTGTCCAGTCAGTCAGTGTGTCTGTATGAACCCCTCTCTCTCAGTGCAGTGTTAATGTACTGGAGTGTCCAGTCAGTCAGTGTGTCTGTATGAACCCCTCTCTCTCAGTGCAGTGTTAATGTACTGGAGTGTCCAGTCAGTGTGTCTGTATGAACCCCTCTCTCTCAGTGCAGTGTTAGTGTACTGGAGTGTCCAGTCAGTCAGTGTGTCTGTATGAACCCCTCTCTCTCAGTGCAGTGTTAATGTACTGGGGTGTCCAGTCAGTCAGTGTGTCTGTATGAACCCCTCTCTCTCAGTGCAGTGTTAATGTACTGGAGTGTCCAGTCAGTCAGTGTGTCTGTATGAACCCCTCTCTCTCAGTGCAGTGTTAATGTACTGGAGTGTCCAGTCAGTCAGTGTGTCTGTATGAACCCCTCTCTCTCAGTGCAGTGTTAATGTACTGGAGTGTCCAGTCAGTCAGTGTGTCTGTATGAACCCCTCTCTCTCAGTGCAGTGTTCATGTACTGGAGTGTCCAGTCAGTCAGTGTGTCTGTATGAACCCCTCTCTCTCAGTGCAGTGTTAATGTACTGGAGTGTCCAGTCAGTCAGTGTGTCTGTATGAACCCCTCTCTCTCAGTGCAGTGTTAATGTACTGGAGTGTCCAGTCAGTCAGTGTGTCTGTATGAACCCCTCTCTCTCAGTGCAGTGTTAATGTACTGGAGTGTCCAGTCAGTCAGTGTGTCTGTAACAATCAGCAGCCTCCACCCCCACCTCTCTCCTAATCTACCCCCCCACACACACTTTCTCCTTACATGATGTAAAAAGCTAATCACATGCTAATGTCTGTCGTCCTGGCAACCAGTCACAAAAAATCCCTTTGAAGTTCAGCCTGATCCATTCTCCGCTCTCCCTCTTTGTACTCAAGATTTTTCACTCTTTTGTCAAGACCCTCTTCCCCTCTCTCTCTTTCTCTCTTTCGTCTTTTCTCACCCAAATCCCCCCGGCGCCTCCTGTGCTTCTCTGCCCCACCTCCCTCTCAATCTGCTCGCTTTCTGCTCTTTTCCCACCCAAACTCTGTCTCTCCTTCTCCATTCCCCTCTTTCATGTCTCATGTGTCCCAGGTTTGCTCTGTACTTCCCTCCCTTTCTCTCGCACCCCTGTCCTTTTCTTTCCTTCCTTCACCTGTCCTGCTTCTCCAGTATCCTTGTCTGTCTCACTGCGCTGTGTCTCACTCCCACTGTGCTGTCTCACTTTCACTGTGCTGTGCCTCACTCTCACTGTGCTCTCTCACTCTCAGTGCTGTGTCTCACTCCCACTGCACGGTGTCTCACTCGCACTGCACGGTGTCTCACTCGCACTGCACGGTGTCTCAGTCTCACTGTGCTCTTTCACTCTCACTGGACTGTCTCACTCACACTGCTCTGTCTCACTCGCACTGCATGGTGTCTCACTCTCACTGTGCTGTGTCTCAGTCTCACTGTGCTGTGTCTCACTCTCACGGTGCTCTTTCACTCTCACTGTGCTGTGTCTCAGTCTCACTGTGCTGTGTTTCACTCTCACGGTGCTCTTTCACTCTCACTGCTGTGTCTCAGTCTCGCTGTGCTGTGTCTCACTCTCACTGTGCTCTCTCACTCTCAGTGCTGTGTCTCACTCCCACTGCTCTGTGTCTCACTCGCACTGCACGGTGTCTCAATCTCACTGTGCTCTTTCACTCTCACTGGACTGTCTCACTCACACTGCTCTGTCTCACTCCCACTGCACGGTGTTTCAATCTCACTGTGCTGTCTCACTCTCACTAGACTGTCTCACACTGCTCTGTCTCACTCGCACTGCACTGTGTCTCAATCTCACTGTGCTCTTTCACTCTCACTGTGCTGCGTCTCAGTCTCACTGCGCTGTTTCTCACTCTCAGTGCACTGTGTCTCTCACTGCACGCTCACTCCCACTGCTCTGTCTCACTCCCACTGCTCTGTCTCACTCTCACTGCTCTGTCTCACTCTCACTGTGCTCTCTCACTCTCACTGCGCTGTGTCTCACTCTCAGTGTTATACCAGCCATTCAGTCTGCAACACCAGCATTAAACCACAGAATATTCATTGAATAATCTTAAATACATATATTTGCACTGATCGTTATTACTGTGGTCCACATTTCTTCAGCAACCTCGGCAAAAGTCTGTCATTGGCAATTAAAGGAACAAGGCAATTTACTTACAGATATATTTTTAAAGAATTCTTATGACAGATAAGATTATTATTATTATACAAGACACAGACTATAATGCTATGTGGCCTTTAAGTGCTGTAGAATGTGATGGATGCAAAAGCTGAATAGCATTTTGTAAAATAGCATTTTACTGAACGCCTACTCAAAGAACTGCCATCTCGTCCCAGGGTGACCAGACATGTTTCTCCTTGTTCTACTTGTAGGATCCTCTTCCACATATCTGGACACCTCAGCCCATCTGGCTTGTTGTAAGCCACCCCTGACTCAAGAAGGAAGTCATGCAAACAGTATGGGTCGATATTTAGTGCAAGATTACCACCGTGTAGCTTGATCAGCTCCTCAGTTAGTCAAGGATGGGGCCTGATCTGTACCAGAATGGGAGACCTGCTGCGAATAGTGTTGCTGAACCAGTAGGTGGCGCTGTCCTCTGTGGGTCACAATGTCCCAAACCAATGCTCCAGTATGATTACTGGGGATGCTGAGCTGTAGGAGGCAGTCTCCTTCAGATGAGACGTTAAACCGAGGTCCACGGCGTTTGGTCGTTAACGATCCCAGGGCGCTGTTCATAACAAAAGGTGGGTTAACACTGGCTGAATTCCAAGGCTGGTGCAGGTTGGGGTACAGTTTCTCTCTCCTCCCTCCGATCTGCTGGTGTAGGTTGGGGTACAGTCTGGGGTACAGTTTCTCTGTCCTCCCTCTGATCTGCTGGTATAGGCTGGGGTACAGTCTGGGGTACAGTTTCTCTGTCCTCCCTCTGATCTGCTGGTGCAGGTTGGGGTACAGTCTGGGGTACAGTTTCTCTCTCCTCTCCCTGACCTGCTGGTACAGGTTGGTGTAAAGACTGGGGTACAGTTTCTCTCTCCCCCTGATCTGCTGGTGCAGGTTGGGGTACAGTCTGGGGTACAGTTTCTCTCTCCCCCTGATCTGCTGGTGCAGGTTGGGGAACAGTCTGGGGTACAGTTTCTCTCTCCCCCTGATCTGCTGGTGCAGGTTGGGGTACAGTCTGGGGTACAGTTTCTCTCTCCTCTCCCTGATCTTCTGGGGCAGGCTGGGGTACAGTCTGGGGTACAGTGTTAGGTACAGTTTCTATCTCCTCCCCTGACCTGCTGGTGCAGGTTGGGATACAGTCTGGGGTACAGTTTCTCTGTCCTCCCTCTGATCTGCTGTGCAGGTTGGGGTACAGCCTGGGGTACAGTTTCTCTCTCCTCTCCCTGATCTTCTGGGGCAGGCTGGGGTACAGTCTGGGGTACAGTGTTAGGTACAGTTTCTATCTCCTCCCCTGACCTGCTGGTGCAGGTTGGGGTACAGCCTGGGGTACAGTTTCTCTCTCCTCTCCCTGATCTTCTGGTGCAGGTTGGGATAAATACATTCGCTCTCACATGTTTGTAGAGGAAGGGGTTCCGGTCTGCGGTGAACAGATTTCAGACCACCCTCTCCGGAACGGCAGCGATGGCAGACGCCCGCGGAGAGCAGAGCTCAGGGCTCCAGGTTCTGGAAACCCCTCCTCGCTGCCTCCTGTCCTGGCGCGTGTTTATTAGAGTGAGAGTCTCTGTCGTCTCCCTTCCCCCTCTCACTGCGGACGGTGTCCTGTTAGAAGGGGTGCATTACCGAAGGTCTCGAACATCTCTGGCCTCGGTCGCTTGCCCTGTTTGTGTTCATGAACTGCCTGCTGTACCGCCGACACTGGCCCAGCATTCCCTCGGCAAGCTTTAAGGAGAAGCCCCATCCGGACACCAAGTAGATTTTGATGCTCTGGTTTCAGGAATCAGAAAGTCCTGGAGAGCCTGGAATCCTGACTGGAGAGCTGCTGGGAGCTGCTGGTGGAAGGCGGTGGATCACAGGCACAAATGGAAGCCCGCTGGCGTAGCTCACTGTGCCGGGGGGACAGAGCAAGAGCCGTGAGCCATGAGCCGCGAGCTGACGATTCCCCAGAATCCTTCCAGGGGAGGCGAGGGGAGGATCCGGAAGCGAGGGATCAAAGCCGGCATGGTGGAGACCCGTCTCTCCGATGATGGGGGGGGGGGGTGGGGTTCCAGTTCTGGAGCAGAGAGGCCTCGGAGCTCTCTCTCTCTCCGATACGTTTTAATCGTTGCATTCCAGTCGTGGGGGGGGGGGGGGCGTCTGTAGTGGTCCCTCGTGCGAAGCCAAGCTCCAATCTGCGGGGTCTACGGGAGAAAGAGGAGGAGGATGGTAGCACAGTGACAGGAGGAGGAAGAGGAGGGCGGGAGGTGTTGCATGCAGCCGCACTGAGGCCGACGGAGCAGCCCAGAGCTGGGAGGGGGTAAGAAGGGAGAAGGGAGGCTCAGGTTCTGGGAAGGCTCACGCAGGGGGCTGGAAACAGGAGACAGAGAGGAGAGGAGCTGGACGAGATGGGGAGGGAGAGCCGGAGGATAATGGAGGTGGTCCCTTCGGTGAGGACACTTACAGGAAACGAGACGCCGGTCACACCGCAGTGGAGGGAGATATGTTCTGGAGAAGCAAACACAGATATAATACTAATTAACCCCCTGAGAGAAATCTGCATGTGCATGGGGTCTAGTGATACAGTTCCTGGTGTGTACGGGGTCTAGTGACACAGATCCTGCTGTGTCTGGGGTCTAGTGATACAGTTCCTGGTGTGTCTGGGGTCTAGTGATACAGTTCCTGGTGTGTCTGGGGTCTAGTGACACAGATCCTGGTGTGTCTGGGGTCTAGTGACACAGATCCTGGTGTGTACGGGGTCTAGTGATACAGCTCCTGGTGTGCCCGGGGTTTAGTGATACAGTTCCTGGTGTGTCTGGGGTCTAGAGATACAGTTCCTGGTGTGTCTGGGGTCTAGTGATACAGTTCCTGGTGTGTCTGGGGTCTAGTGACACAGATCCTGGTGTGTCTGGGGTCTAGTGACACAGATCCTGGTGTGTCTGGAGTCTAGTGATACAGCTCCTGGTGTGCCCGGGGTTTAGTGATACAGTTCCTGGTGTGTCTGGGGTCTAGTGACACAGATCCTGGTGTGTCTGGGGTCTAGTGACACAGATCCTGGTGTGTCTGGGGTCTAGTGACACAGATCCTGGTGTGTCTGGGGTCTAGTGATACAGTTCCTGGTGTGTCTGGGGTCTAGTGATACAGTTCCTGGTGTGTCTGGGGTCTAGTGACACAGATCCTGGTGTGTCTGGGGTCTAGTGATACAGTTCCTGGTGTGTCTGGGGTCTAGTGATACAGTTCCTGGTGTGTCTGGGGTCTAGTGATACAGTTCCTGGTGTGTCTGGGGTCTAGTGATACAGTTCCTGGTGTGTCTGGGGTCTAGTGATACAGTTCCTGGTGTGTCTGGGGTCTAGTGATACAGTTCCTGGTGTGTACGGGGTCTAGTGATACAGTTCCTGGTGTGTCTGGGGTCTAGTGATACAGTTCCTGGTGTGTCTGGGGTCTAGTGATACAGTTCCTGGTGTGTACGGGGTCTAGTGATACAGTTCCTGGTGTGTACGGGGTCTAGTGATACAGTTCCTGGTGTGTCTGGGGTCTAGTGATACAGTTCCTGGTGTGTACGGGGTCTAGTGATACAGTTCCTGGTGTGCCTGGGGTCTAGTGATACAGTTCCTGGTGTGTCTGGGGTCTAGTGACACAGATCCTGGTGTGTCTGGGGTCTAGTGATACAGTTCCTGGTGTGCCTGGGGTCTAGTGATACAGTTCCCAGTGTGCAGTGTGTCTCAGGCTTGAATGACTGACTGACCTCTGAGATGGAAGTGAATGACCCTCCAGTTTGGCCTGGCCATTTTGGGGTGACCTTTCTTGACCCTGGGGACTCCAGGTCCTTTTGACTTAGACCACTCCCGGCAGAAGAGGAGTCAGAACTGCCCAGAACTGCACAGAGACACAAAGAGACAAAGTGGTTAATCAGATGTACTTGTGACTGTGCCTGTTATTGCACAGACTCAGACACACCGCCAGTGAACACAGGGCGGGCAGACTCACAGTCGTCATCCCCAGGTTGGAAGGAGGGTGAGTGCAGCTCAAGGGAAAGGGGTCTCAGGGTTGGGGGGGCATCGCGCAGGAACAGAGGGGCCTGGCTGTCAGGAAACGACCCTGCCATGACAAGACAGAGCTGGCATGGAGCAAGAAGCTGGGTTGTATGTGGCTCACATTTATAGCTGTTTCAAAGTTTTAAAACTTGAAGAGACATCTCACAAAGAGCTCACAGTTGAAGCAGCCAATCTGAGAGATATTTTTCCGACTGTGTACTGAGTGCCCCCTGGTGGAGACATGGTGAAGTGCGGCATGCAGGTTCATTTCATGCTCAGTACCTCCTCTTGTCAGGATGTAGTTGAGATCACGGTCATGGAGACTGACTGCACCACTCTGCAAGTCCAGCAGGAGCTGGCTGGACACCCCCATACACAGAGACTCCTTCAGGCACAGTTCTGAGAGTGAGAGAGAGGAGCCGTGTCAGTAAAGGGAGAGAGGGAGAGGAGATACAGGCAGACTTGACTGTCTAGAGAGGACAGGCTCAGTGACAACAGACTAGACACAGAAACTGGACATAGACACAAACCTGGCTGTCCAGAGAGGACAGGCTCAGTGACCACAGCCTGGACACAGAAGCTGGACACAGACACAGACCTGGCTGTCCAGGGAGGACAGGTTGTGCTCCCAATGCCAGCAGGGAGAAACTGAGACAGAACTGCACTTTCTACTGCACTGTGAGAAATATTCTGTGATCCCAGAATTCCCCCACCTTTCCCAGAATCATCAGAAACATCCAATAATACATTTGAATTGTAAATGTTGTATTTTGGATCTGCTTTGGCGGCACTGTAATTCATTAGTCATGACAATAAAGCCCTTTGAACTTGAATAACACAGAGATGTCCAGACTGTGTAACAGGAATTAACAGAAGCACAAGAGAGGCTTAAACCAAGCACACTGAAGGAGAGAGAGTTGCAGACAGTCCAACACGGAGAAGGACAGACACTAATTGAGACTGACCATCATTACGGATGGCATGCGCCCACAGCAGCAGGGCAATGTCTCGTGTCCAGGCCAGCCGGCTGTCTGGGGACGGAGCCTGCAGAGTGAGGGAGTCCCTGGACCGGCACTGTCTGACCCACACCGCAAACCGCAGGCCACTGTCCCCGACCGTCTGCGTCAGCCCCAGCTCCACTGCCTAAGAGAGAGAGGGTCAATGTAGACACACTGGGAGAGAGGGGGGTTGATGTAGACACACTGGGAGAGAGGGGGGTTGATGTAGACACACTGGGAGAGGTGTGTGTGTGTGTGTGTGTGTGTGGGGGGGGGGGGGGGGGGGTTAATGTAGACACAGTGGGAGAAAGGGGTTAATGTAGACACACTGGGAGAGGTGTGTGTGTGTGTGGGGGGAGTTAATGTAGACACAGTGGGAGAAAGGGGTTAACCCATTTGACCCATTGTGTCTACATTAACTCCACACACACACACCTCTCCCAGTGTGTCTACATTAACCCCTCTCTCCCAGTGTGTCTACATTACCCTCCCTATCTCCCAGTGTGTCTACCTTACCCCTTCTCTCCAAGTGTGCCTACATCAACCCCCCTCTCTCCCAGTGTGTCTACATTAATGTAGTCACACTGGGAGAGAGGGGGGTTAATGTAGACACAATGGGAGAGAGGGAGGTTAATGTAGACACACATGGAGAGGTGCGATAGAGAGGGGTCAATGAAGAGACAATGGGAGAGGCGTGAAAGAGCGCAGTTAATGTAGACTCACTTGGAGAAAGAGGGATCAATGTAGACACAGTGGGAGAGAGATAAGAGAGAAGGGTTAACGTAGGCACACTGAGGGAGATGAGAGACGTTGATGAAGACACACTGGAAGAGAGAGGGGTTAATGTAGATATACTGGAAGAGAGAGGGGTTAATCTAGGCACACTGGGAGAGAGGGGTTAATGTAGACACACTGGGAGAGAGATAAGAGAGAAGGGTTAACGCAGGCACACTGAGGGAGATGAGAGACGTTGATGAAGACACACTGGAAGAGAGAGGGGTTAATGTAGACACACTGGAAGAGAGAGGGGTTAATGTAGACACACTGGAAGAGAGAGGGGTTAATGTAGACACACTGGGAGAGAGAGGGGTTAATGTAGACACACTAGGAGAGAGGTGAGAGAGAGGGGGGTTATTGTAGATAACAGAGATGAGAGATGAAACTCTCTGAGTTTCACACACTGGTCATCCGTCAGCGAGTGTGACGCGGTGCCAGCTCTGAGAGAGAGCGCCACCCGTTTCTCTTGCCAGCAGTGATTGTAGTCTAGGCACCACACCTTGATGGAGTGTTTGTAGGTGTAGACGCAGCGCCCCCCGCTGGCTGTCTTGGGCTTCGTGAAGACCATCAGCTGGCGGTACAGGAAGACACGCCGGACCCCCTTCTTCTTCTTGGCTCCCCACACCTCCAGCTCCTCCTGCCTCAGCAGCTCACCCTGCTCCAGGAGCTCTACCTGCATCACAGCACAGCATTCAGCATCGCCCATCCCAGACCAGCAGGGGGCGCTCTCTACACATTAACAGCATTGCCCATCCCAGAATAGCAGGGGGAACCCTCTACAGATCAGTGGTAGTATATCTCATCTCCTCTCTCTGTTGGCCTATTGTGTGTTTACTACACTGTTACCCCCTCTCTGCTCTAATTTTTCACTGCAGCCTTAAATACAAATTACAGTAATCTTCCAGTAGAATCATAATTATAATATCTTCACACTTATATGGCACTTTTCTGGACACTCCAGTCCAGGTGCTCCCAGGTAATGGGGACTCCCACCGCTACCACCAGTGTGCAGCCCCACCTGGATGATGCTCCAGTACTCTCCCCACACACCAGCTCTCAGTGGGGAGGAGAGTAGAGTGATGAAGCCAGTTCAGAGAGGGGGGTTATTAGGAGGCCATCATTGGTAAAGACCAGGGGGAAATCTGGCCAGGACACTGGGGTAACACCCCTACTCTTTTCAAGAAACACCCTGAGATTTTTAATGAGAGAGAGTCAGGACCTGGGTTTTATGTCTCATACGCAGGAAGGTGGCCTTTTTTACAGTATAGTGTCTCCGTCACTGTACTGGGGCATTAGGACCCACACAAACCACAGTGGAGGTACTGCGTGTGGAAGGTGCTCAGCCCCCCCCTGCTGGCCCCACTAACACCTCTTCCAGCAGCAACCTCAGCTTTCCCAGGAGTCTCCCATCCAGGTACTGACCAGACTCACACCTGCTGAGCTCCAGTGGGGCTGCCAGCTGGGAGCTGCTGGCAACTACAACAACAAAGAAGCTAATCCCGCCCCGACTGCAAGAAGTTTTTTCAAAGGAGGGAGCCTGTTCTCACTGTGCGGCCTGTGCTGGTTTTCCATTGCGCCTCGATGAAGGCCACGATGGAGACCACGATGGAGACCACGTGGCTCTGGGCGATCTTACCGGGCAGCCAGTGATGAGGGTGCTGGCGCGGAGGTCCCAGCCGTGCCGCAGAGCGTGCCGGAGCACGGCGAGGGCAGCGGGCCCTGCAGGGGGGGTGTGGGGGGCCCCCAGGGCGCTCAGCTCCTCCAGGAGCTCACAGTACTCCTGGAGCCTCTGGACAGGGGCCTGCAGGCAGAGGGGCAGGGAGAGTGGGGCCCTGGGAGGCCCCGTGGGGGCTAGGCATCCCACCACTTGCTGTCGGAGCTGGGGGGGGGGGGAGAGGAGAGAAGACAAGAGGAGGTGATGAGAGGAGGAGAGCTCAGTTCGTTTCAGGCTTGATTATCCAACAAGAACAGGTAAAGGTCTACTCTCTGCAGAAAAGAAAAGAGACACAATGTTCCGCCTGTGGAGCCTTCTTCAGGTGTCAGGAGAAGGCTCCACAGCTGAAACGTTGTGTCTCTTTTTTTTACACTCCGGGTACCTCCCACAGTCCACAGACAGACTGGTGAGTGTGTGCCTGTCTGCCCCGCAATGGACTGGCGTCCTGTCCAGGGTGTATCCTGCCCTGCACCATTTGCCTGCTGGGATAGGTTCCAGCAGCCCTTGCAACCCCCTCAGTTGCATAAAGTGTAGAGGAAACGGATGGATGGATGGATTTCAGGCCAAGTTTAAATTGTGTGGTTAATGGACAGTACACCCTTCGGGCAAGGATCTAAAAACTCGCACATGCGTTACAAACTAACCATTTGCAGACACACACTATTAACACGGTGAGCCGGTTCAGGCCTGTTCTGCGTCGGAAAGTCGGAGAGCCAGGACTTACCTTGAAGTAGTCCACCGCCTGAGTGACCAGCTGGGAGTCTGATGCTGGCTGGGTCTTTATGAACTGAGAATAGAGCAGGAAGTGCTCCCTCTGGTGGCGAGAGGAGGAAGAAGACGGAGAGTCTCAATGTCCCGTAGGTTTATCTGCTATTCCCATAACAATACAGGAGCCAACTATAGGCCGATTATCCAATCGAAAACCACTACAAAATATATCTTGTGCTTCCACTCACATATTTAAGAAAGCAGTCTGCCAGGCTGAGAGGCTGGCTGCTGGCGCCCTCTATGGCCGGAAGGAGGTACTGCGCGTGGAAGGTGCTCAGTTTCTCCCAGTTGCCGAAGAGGGCACATTTTTTGCCCCTGAGTGGGGCGGGCAGGTCGGGGCTATCCATCAGTGGCAGGAACTCCTCCTCCACCCCCTGCAGGACCGACACGTACTCTCGCTCGGAGCTGAGCAGCCTGGACCACAGCTGGTACACCTTACTGAGGGGGGGACACAGACACAGAGCCCTCTGCAGTACAGTCTTGAGGAGGAACAGGGCAAGACAGATCTGACAAACTCCGGAATGCCTTTAAATGTTCATGCTAGCGCAGTTTTGGATTCCGGATGAGGGAGTCTCCAGTGTGTCTGCAATGTGTCTCCAGTGTGTCTGCAGTGTGTCAGAGAGCTCCAGCCCAGGTGTTACCTGTGTGCAGTATGCCTCTCCAGTGTGTCTCCAGTGTGTCTGCAGTGTGTCTCCAGTGAGTCTCCAGTGTGTCTGCAGTGTGTCTGCAGTGTGTCTTCAGTGTGTCTGCAGTGTGGCAAACAGCTCCAGCCCAGGTGTTACCTGTATGCAGTGTGTCTCCAGTGTGCCTGCAGTGTGTCAGAGAGCTCCAGCCCAGGTGTTACCTGTGTACAGTGTGTCTCCAGTGTGCCTGCAGTGTGTCAGAGAGCTCCAGCCCAGGTGTTACCTGTATGCAGTGTGTCTCCAGTGTGTCTGCAGTGTGTCTCCAGTGTGCCTGCAGTGTAGCAGACAGTTCCAGCCCAGGTATTACCTGTGTGCAGTGTGCCTCTCCAGTGCCGTCATCTCCCTCTCCGTCCTCCCCAGCAGGACGTGTTGCCGCGGCGACCCGGTCTGGTCCACGACCTCTCTGCTGCTGACCTCCAGCCCCCTGATCAGGACTCCCCCTCCCCCTCCCTGGCCCAGGGCGGTGGGGAGCGCGGGCTGGGGGGGGGGCTCGGCCACGCGCCGGCCCAGCCTGAGGAGGGGGGAGCCCCGCTGTGCCGGGGCCTCGCCCCCGGGTCTCCCACCAGGGTCCCTGGAGTTCCTCCGGGGGGCCAGCAGGGCCTGCAGGTCAAAGCTGGGGTTGCGTCTGCGGGTGGGCTTCACTGGGGCAGAGCTGTCTTCCGCCTGCACAGCGGAAAACAGAGAAACAACAAGGGAGTGTTTGTATATGGAATAACCTCAAAGTAAATGGGAGATTGGAATTCAGTTTATAATTCAACAAGTGGGAAAATACAGATCATGTGAGAATGTTATTAAAGACAGAATTCTGTTACTGCAACGACCTCACATATCAGAGGAAATTGCTCAAGAGAGAACAGGAGTATTGCCACGCTTTAATATACAGGAGAGCATTGTTTGCAAATGTAGTTCTACTATTAGTATTAACATTTTTTTACATAAAGGTTACTGCAGGGGTTCCCATACCTGGTCTTAATCATGAATTGAGCTCGTATCTCATTCATTGAGCTAACGAGCTCTTCGATTAAAACAATTGCCCGCTTGGTTTGCTACTCTTACGCTTTAAGATCTTGTGATTAAGAAATGTATAAATGAAGGAACTGAACTGATGAAGAGAGTGTGATAGAATCCTGGTGTCGATAGGATTATGTAAGTGAGAGCTCAGGTGAAGTGAAAAGGCAGCAGGTGTGCTGGGAACCCCTTGCTAACTGCATACACAGACACCAGATATATCAAGCTCAGTTGCTGAGAAACTCTAAAAAGATCCAAGAGTACACTCAGGAGCTCAGGAGTTTGCTCGGATGCTCAGGAGTCTACCCAGCAGCTCAGGGATTGCCCAGGAGCTCAGGAGTGTGCCCATGAGCTCAGGCATTACCCAGCAGCTCAGGGATTGCCCAGGAGATCAGGAGTGTGTCCAGGAGCTCAGGGATTAACCAGCAGCTCAGGAGTGTGTCCAGGAGCTCAGGAGTGTGTCCAGGAGCTCAGGGATTAACCAGCAGCTCAGGAGTGTGCCCATGAGCTCAGGAGTGTGTCCAGGAGATCAGGAGTGTGCCCAGGAGCTCAGGAGTGTGCCCAGGAGCTCCTGAGTGTGTCCAGGAGATCAGGAGTGTGTCCATGAGCTCAGTTTGACAGCCCTGAATCAGGTAAAGGAAGACGTCAGGGCACTCTTTAGCTCACCGTTTTCTTTGAGGGGTTGAGCAGGGCCTGCAGGAAGCGAGGAGGGGCACTGCTGCTCCCAGTGCTGTTAGCCTGGGTGCTGCCAGGGGAAGGGGCAGGAGCTCTCCCCCCTCTCCCCCTGCCTTTGTCCCCCAGCTCCTCCACCCTCAAGGTGGGCACGTTCTGGGGGAGCAGGAGCAGCGAGGGAAGGGGTTTGAAGAGAGAGGCCAGGGACCCCCAGCTTTGTAGTGTGGTGCCTCCGCTGTCCGAGCCCCCAGACCCAGAGTCCCAATCCCCCTCTTTTCTCTCCGGCAGTTTCCGGGGGCCCCACTCGGAAGAGAGGTCGCTCAAGCTCTGGGAGGGGGTGGAGCTCAGCTTGGTGCGCTGGCAGTGCTGCGCCAGCAGCAGGCGATCCTGCAGCAGGGAGAGGGTCTCCTCGTACTGCCCTCGCACCGCCGACCAGCGCTCCAGGAGAGGCCCTCCGCCCAGGTCCAGGGCCAGGGCCCGGGCGTCACGGAAACGGGAGGCAGGGATTTCGGGCAGGTCGCCACGGCAGCGCTGGAGGAGGGACAGGGCGTGGGCACAGCGGGAGGGGGAGAGGCAGAAGGAGGAGGGCACTAGAGAGAGACGGGCCAGGACTGCCTCACTCCACTGAGACGCCTGAGGGAGAGAGAGACAGTGGGGTTAATACAGACACCGTGATACTTCACTGGTGTGACACTGAGAGAGACAGTGGGGTTAATACAGACACCGTGACACTTCACTGGTGTGACACTGAGAGAGACAGTGGGGTTAATACAGACACCGTGACACTTCACTGGTGTGACACTGAGAGAGACAGTGGGGTTAATACAGACAGAGTGTCACTTCACTGGTGTGACACTGAGAGAGACAGTGGGGTTAATACAGACAGAGTGTCACTTCACTGGTGTGACACTGAGAGAGACAGTGGGGTTAATACAGACACCGTGTCACTTCACTGACAGTGACACTGAGAGAGACAGTGGGGTTAATACAGACACCGTGACACTTCACTGGTGTGACACTGAGAGAGACAGTGGGGTTAATACAGACACAGTGTCACTTCACTGACAGTGACACTGAGAGAGACAGTGGGGTTAATACAGACACAGTGACGCTGAGAGTGAGACAGTGGGGTTAATACAGACACAGTGACGCTGAGAGTGAGACAGTGGGGTTAATACACAGTGTCACTTCACTGACAGTGACACTGAGAGAGACAGTGGGGTTAATACAGACACAGTGACACTTCACTGACAGTGACACTGAGAGAGACAGTGGGGTTAATACAAACACAGTGACACTGAGAGTGAGATAGTGGGGTTAATACACAGTGTCACTTCACTGACAGTGACACTGAGAGAGACAGTGGGGTTAATACAGACACAGTGACACTTCACTGACAGTTACACTGAGAGAGACAGTGGGGTTAATACAGACACAGTGACATCTCAATACTCAGCGATGGAGCAGCTGACCTCTGTCAGTGTGGAGTGCAGCCTGAGGCTCTTGTCCAGCTGCGACCCACAGTGCTCCAGGGAGAAAGACAGGTCTCTGAGCCGGTCTTTCAGCCCCGGGACGCGACTCCGGACCCCCTGTGCCACACCCGGTTCCCCGGGCCCGGCCCAGCTCTGCAGCTCCGACAGCAGCTCGTATGCCTGCCTGTTAGACTCCTGCAACACAGCACACACACAGGTTGTACACATACAGGTGTACGGTGTACAATAAACAGAGCCCTACATTGTAGCTCATATAGGAACTGTATACAATATACAGACCCCATACACAGTACCTCTTAATGGAACTGTATACAATAAACAGAGCCCTACACAGTACCTCTTAATGCAACTGTATACAATATACAGACCCCATACACAGTACCTCTTAATGGAACTGTATACAATATACAGAACCCTACCCTGTAGCTCATATAGGAACTGTGTACAATATACAGACCCCTGCACAGTATCTCATATAGGACCTGTATACAATATACAGACCCCTGCACAGTATCTCATATAGGAACTGTATACAATATACAGAAACCCTACCCTGTAGCTCATATAGGAACTGTGTACAATATACAGACCCCTGCACAGTACCTCATATAGGAACTGTGTACAATATACAGACCCCTGCACAGTACCTCATATAGGAACTGTGTACAATATACAGACCCCTGCACAGTACCTCATATAGGAACTGTGTACAATATACAGAAACCCTACACACTAGCTCAAATTAGAATTGTATAAAATATACAGACCCCCGCACAGTAGCTCATATAGGAACTGTGTACAATATACAGACCCCTACCCTGTAGCTCATATAGAAACTGTATGAAATATACAGACCCCTGCACAGTAGCTCATATAGGACCTGTATACAATATACAGAGCCCCTGCACAGTAGCTCATATAGGAACTGTTTACAATGTACACAATACCTCATATAGACACTCTAAACAATATACAAGGGACAAGCAGATTTTAACACCTAATTACAAGGTTTCCACTCTTATTAAAACTCATTTCACAGCACTTGCTCATAGTGCTGCTGCCTCTGGTAGTAATATGAACTACTGACACAGCATTCATTAACTCTGCCGCCCGTCTGCTGTGGAATTTCGGCTACGGTTGGCAGTACGGTAGGCCGCGCGGCGGAGGTGGGCCGTGTTACCATGGCCGCCTGGCTGAACTGCTGGAAGTCCTGGTACTTGGCGGAGAGCAGCTCCAGAGCGTCCCCCACCTCCTTGAACCCCTCCGTCCGCGCCTCCGCCTCCTCCAGCCACTGCTCACACTGAAAGACAGGAAGAGGGGTTCAGGGGGCGCCAAACATACTCCCACTAAGTATAATAATAATAATAACAACATCACTTTATTGGCCCTATACAATTTCTTGCATCAGGAATTTGTCTTTTTGCAGACCCCAGCTTGCTCTCCATGAGACACACAAACAGGGAGAGAAGCTGGGGGTCAGAGCACAGGGTCAGCTATTGTACAGCACCCCTGGAGCAGCTGGGGTTAAGGGCCTTGCTCAGGGGCCCAACAGAGTAGGATTCCTCTGCCAGCTGCGGGATTTGAACCGGCAACCTTCCAGCCACAGGGGCAGATCCTGAGCCACAGAGCCACCGCCCCGCCCAGTGGAGTATGTGTATGAACACATCCAGCTCGTATGGCATTTTGGCAGTTGTGCATCTCATTCACAGTTCTTGTTATTGTTATCATTACTGATATTGTCTGCAACAGCAGCAGATAGCTCCCTGGTTTATATGGATGAATCCTTGCACTTCCAAAATGCGTTTCAGACACGGGGAGGCCAATTTCAATGTGTGGGAAAAGCTTTGTGGCAGTACCTGCACTTCCACTGCTCTCCACAAGGGGGAGCTCACCCCCCACCCCCCTTAGGACCACACAGCAGTGTGGTTCATGTCATTCATTCTAGATCTGCTCAGACAGATAAGAAAGGAAACCTTGTTCAGTCTTTCTTCCAGGGCGGCTAACTGGCCTAGCGCTTCCAGGTCACGGCCTCGCTGGTTGGACACACGGACCAATCGGTGAAGGGCATCGTCCACGCTGTCATAGAGGTCAGAGGTTACGTCCAGGGCAACCCTGTGGAGGGGGAGCAAACATTCTCAGTCCGTGTGGGAGTCAGCGTGTCCATGGGTCAGTCAGTCTGCGTCAGTAAGATAAACGGTATTTCGGTCAGTCAGTGTATCAGCTGCTGTTTAAGTCGGTCAGTGAGTCAGTTTGCCTGGCAGTCAATGTATCGGCACGTTAGCCTGTGTGTCTGGCTCCTCATCTCCAGTCCAGGATACGCACAGAAAAAGGCGGAAATACCAGGATTTGTTTGATGGGAAACAGGAAGCGAAGAGAGGGAGAGAAAATGAGAGACAAAGGCAGATGCCCTTTCTGGACGCGGCAGTCCATTAACACTGTGCTGAACCCGGGACGGCGAGGGAGGAAGGAAGTGCATTGTGAGAACGAGGACGGCCCTGCAGCAGGGAGGAGACGCCACCCCCTCACTGTCACAGAGTCGCCTCCCTGCCTCCAGCACCTGCCTCTTGTTCACTGTTCCGCGTGTTTTCAGATGTTTTGAAAATTCTGTCTGCCACCCAACGATCAGCTGACTAACTGGACTGACTAGCTGACACTGAATGATCAGCTGACTAACTGGACTGACTAGCTGACACTGGATGATCACCCGACTAACTGGACTGACTAGCTGACACTGAATGATCAGCTGACTAACTGGACCTCTTGATCAACTTGACTGACCTGCTGACACTTAATGAACCTCCTGGATTAACTGGATTAACTAGCTCTAACTGGATTGACTACCTGACACTGAATGAGCACCTGACTAATTGCATCGACTAGCTGACACAGCGATGGACTGACTGACTGCCTTGCAGCTGTGGTTACCTGCAGTCGGGGGTCAGATGGGGAAGCTCCACCTCTTTCCGGAGGCGGGCAAGCGTGGCCCCGCCCTCCCTCTGGAGCTGGGTTAACCGTTTGTCTGCCAGAACACTCTTCATCAGCAGCTGGTGACTCTCAACACACCCTGCCACTGCCTGACAGAGAACAGGAGAAAATACTTACAAGAGCAGAACAGTTTATTCCTCTGAAGTCTCCTCTCTCTCACTGTACCTCCAGTTTTTGAACAGTAAATACTCTTAGCAATCAACCCAAAGAGTAGGACAGGAGTCACAGTAAGAGAAGGAGTGGGTGCCGATGGTCAGATCCCTATAGCCAGAATGTCCTACTGACCTTGGTGCTAGTAGGCAGAGGATCGGTCTCCAGAGAATGCAGTGCCCCTCCAAGAAGGCAGAGGGCGCTCTTACAGCACAGGTTGAACGATTCCAGCCTCTGGGAGAGGAAACAAAGACAGGGGTTAGCTCAGCGGGGATTTTGGTTTTTAAAGTCTAATTCCCAGACCAGCCTCTCTCTCATCCTTTCTCCGTCTCTTCAGAAAAGACACCGTCTTCCTCCTTTTACTCTAGACCTAGCGCCAACACCCTCGCTGCATTCCAGCGAGCATCTGACTCGCCCCCTCGCCAGTCTGAAGGAGATTCAGTCTCGATGGCAGTAAGCACAGGTGCCCCCCACACTGCCAAGCAGTTGCTCCAGCTCCACATAGAGCTGGAGCTGTAGAGGCCGTGTCCTCCTTACCAGCTGGACCTGTCAGCTGACTAACTGGACTGACTAGCTGACACTGGATGATCAGCTGACTTACTGGACTGACTAGCTGATACTGGATGATCAGCTAACTAACTGGACTGACTAGCTGACACTGGATGATCAGCTAACTAACTGGACTGACTAGCTGACACTGGATGATCAGCCGACTAACTGGACTGACTAGCTGACACTGAATGATCAGCTGACTAACTAGACTGACTAGCTGATACTGAATGATCAGCTGACTAACTGGACTGACTAGCTGATATTGAATGATCAGCTGACTAACTGGACTGACTAGCTAACACTCAATGATCAGCTGACTAACTGGACTGACTAGCTGATACTGAATGATCAGCTGACTAACTGGACTGGCTAGCTGATACTGAATAATCAGCTGACTAACTGGATGGACTAGCTGCCACTCAACGATCAGCTGACTAACTGGACTGACTAGCTAACACTCAATGATCAGCTGACTAACTGGACTGACTAGCTGATACTGAATAATCAGCTGACTAACTGAACTGACTAGCTGGGTTGATTAGCTGACAGCTGACTCGCCCCCTCACCAGTCTGAAGGAGATCCAGTCTCGATGGCAGTAGGCACGGGTGCCCCCCACAGTGCTGGGCAGCTGCTCCGACTCCACGTAGGGCTGCAGAGACTGCGTCCCCCTCACCAGCTGGACCTGGCAGAGGCACAGACACACAGACAGAGCGGCGCTGGAGCTGGGAAGGACACTGATGGGCAGGCACTGACTCACGCCGTGACAAACTGTCATCCTGATCGGTACACCGATTGACAAAGCAACACACTGACACCGACTGACAGCCAGAAATGATGAGGACACACTAACTGAAAGTTTGGCTAACATCAAAGCACTGGCTGACACACTGACAGACTGCAGGACAGAAACGATCTCGACACACTAGCTGATAGTTCAGATAACGCTGACGCCCTGACAGACTGCAGGACAGAAACGATGTCGACACGCTAACTGATAGTTCAGCTAAAGTTAATGCGCTGACAGACTGCAGGACAGAAACGATGTCGACACGCTAACTGATAGTTCAGCTAAAGTTGATGTGCTGACAGACTGCAGGACAGAAATGATCTCGACACACTAGCTGAGAGCTCAGATAACGCTGACACACTGACAGACTGCAGGACAGAAACGATCTCGACACACTAGCTGAGAGCTCAGATAACGCTGACCCACTGACAGACTGCAGGACAGAAACGATCTCGACACGCTAACTGATAGTTCAGCTAACGTTGACGCACTGACAGACTGCAGGACAGAAACGATCTCGACACGCTAACTGATAGTTCAGCTAACGCTGACGCACTGACAGACTGCAGGACAGAAACGATCTCGACACGCTAACTGATAGTTCAGCTAACGTTGACGCACTGACAGACTGCAGGACAGAAACGATGTCGACACGCTAACTGATAGTTCAGCTAAAGTTGATGCGCTGACAGACTGCAGGACAGAAACGATCTCGACACGCTAACTGATAGTTCAGCTAACGTTGACGCACTGACAGACTGCAGGACAGAAACGATGTCGACACGCTAACTGATAGTTCAGCTAAAGTTGATGTGCTGACAGACTGCAGGACAGAAACGATCTCGACACACTAGCTGAGAGCTCAGATAACGCTGAAGCACTGACAGACTGCAGGACAGAAACGATCTCGACACACTAGCTGATAGTTCAGCTAACGCTGACGCACTGACAGACTGCAGGACAGAAACGATCTCGACACACTAGCTGATAGTTCAGCTAACGTTGACGTGCTGACAGACTGCAGGACAGAAACGATCTCGACACACTAGCTGATAGTTCAGATAACTCTGACGCACTGACAGACTGCAGGACAGAAACGATCTCGACACACTAGCTGAGAGCTCAGATAACGTTGACGCACTGACAGACTGCAGGACAGAAACGATCTCGACACACTAGCTGATAGTTCAGCTAACGTTGACGCGCTGACAGACTGCAGGACAGAAACGATGTCGACACGCTAACTGAGAGCTCAGCTAACGCTGACGCGCTGACAGACTGCAGGACAGAAACGATCTCGACACGCTAGCTGAGAGCTCAGATAACGCTGACGCACTGACAGACTGCAGGACAGAAACGATCTCGACACACTAGCTGATAGTTCAGCTAACGCTGACGCACTGACAGACTGCAGGACAGAAACGATCTCAACACACTAGCTGATAGTTCAGCTAACGTTGACGTGCTGACAGACTGCAGGACAGAAACGATCTCGACACACTAGCTGATAGTTCAGATAACTCTGACGCACTGACAGACTGCAGGACAGAAACGATCTCGACACACTAGCTGAGAGCTCAGATAACGTTGACGCACTGATAGACTGCAGGACAGAAACGATCTCGACACACTAGCTGATAGTTCAGCTAACGTTGACGCGCTGACAGACTGCAGGACAGAAACGATGTCGACACGCTAACTGATAGTTCAGCTAAAGTTAATGCGCTGACAGACTGCAGGACAGAAACGATGTCGACACGCTAACTGATAGTTCAGCTAACGTTGACGCACTGACAGACTGCAGGACAGAAACGATCTCGACACGCTAACTGATAGTTCAGCTAACGTTGACGCACTGACAGACTGCAGGACAGAAACGATGTCGACACGCTAACTGATAGTTCAGCTAAAGTTGATGTGCTGACAGACTGCAGGACAGAAACGATCTCGACACACTAGCTGAGAGCTCAGATAACGCTGACGCACTGACAGACTGCAGGACAGAAACGATCTCGACACACTAGCTGATAGTTCAGCTAACGTTGACGCGCTGACAGACTGCAGGACAGAAACGATCTCGACACACTAGCTGATAGTTCAGATAACTCTGACGCACTGACAGACTGCAGGACAGAAACGATCTCGACACACTAGCTGAGAGCTCAGATAACGTTGACGCACTGACAGACTGCAGGACAGAAACGATCTCGACACACTAGCTGATAGTTCAGCTAACGTTGACGCGCTGACAGACTGCAGGACAGAAACGATGTCGACACGCTAACTGAGAGCTCAGCTAACGCTGACGCGCTGACAGACTGCAGGACAGAAACGATCTCGACACGCTAGCTGAGAGCTCAGATAACGCTGACGCACTGACAGACTGCAGGACAGAAACGATGTCGACACGCTAACTGAGAGCTCAGCTAACGTTGACGCGCTGACAGACTGCAGGACAGAAACGATCTCGACACACTAGCTGAGAGCTCAGATAACGCTGACGCACTGACAGACTGCAGGACAGAAACGATCTCGACACACTAGCTGAGAGCTCAGATAACGCTGACCCACTGACAGACTGCAGGACAGAAACGATCTCGACACACTAGCTGAGAGCTCAGATAACGCTGACGCACTGACAGACTGCAGGACAGAAACGATGTCGACACGCTAACTGAGAGCTCAGCTAACGTTGACGCGCTGACAGACTGCAGGACAGAAACGATGTCGACACACTAGCTGAGAGCTCAGATAACGCTGACGCGCTGACAGACTGCAGGACAGAAACGATCTCGACACACTAGCTGATAGTTCAGATAACTCTGACGCACTGACAGACTGCAGGACAGAAACGATCTCGACACACTAGCTGAGAGCTCAGATAACGTTGACGCACTGACAGACTGCAGGACAGAAACGATCTCGACACACTAGCTGATAGTTCAGCTAACGTTGACGCGCTGACAGACTGCAGGACAGAAACGATGTCGACACGCTAACTGAGAGCTCAGCTAACGCTGACGCGCTGACAGACTGCAGGACAGAAACGATCTCGACACGCTAGCTGAGAGCTCAGATAACGCTGACGCACTGACAGACTGCAGGACAGAAACGATGTCGACACGCTAACTGAGAGCTCAGCTAACGTTGACGCGCTGACAGACTGCAGGACAGAAACGATCTCGACACACTAGCTGAGAGCTCAGATAACGCTGACGCACTGACAGACTGCAGGACAGAAACGATCTCGACACACTAGCTGAGAGCTCAGATAACGCTGACCCACTGACAGACTGCAGGACAGAAACGATCTCGACACACTAGCTGAGAGCTCAGATAACGCTGACGCACTGACAGACTGCAGGACAGAAACGATCTCGACACGCTAACTGAGAGCTCAGATAACGCTGACGCACTGACAGACTGCAGGACAGAAACGATCTCGACACACTAGCTGAGAGCTCAGATAACGCTGACGCACTGACAGACTGCAGGACAGAAACGATCTCGACACACTAGCTGAGAGCTCAGATAACGCTGACGCACTGACAGACTGCAGGACAGAAACGATGTCGACACGCTAACTGAGAGCTCAGCTAACGTTGACGCGCTGACAGACTGCAGGACAGAAACGATGTCGACACACTAGCTGAGAGCTCAGATAACGCTGACG
Organism: Lepisosteus platostomus; assembly: GCF_059453375.1. Classification (NCBI taxonomy): domain Eukaryota; kingdom Metazoa; phylum Chordata; class Actinopteri; order Semionotiformes; family Lepisosteidae; genus Lepisosteus; species Lepisosteus platostomus. The sequence continues at coordinate 9,365,452 of NC_142616.1, forward strand.
CACTGACAGACTGCAGGACAGAAACGATGTCGACACACTAGCTGAGAGCTCAGCTAACGTTGACGCGCTGACAGACTGCAGGACAGAAACAATCTTGACACACTAGCTGAGAGCTCAGCTAACGTTGACGCACTGACAGACTGCAGGACAGAAACGATCTCGACACACTAGCTGAGAGCTCAGATAACGCTGACGCGCTGACAGACTGCAGGACAGAAACGATGTCGACACACTAGCTGAGAGCTCAGATAAAGTTGACGCACTGACAGACTGCAGGACAGAAACGATGTCGACACACTAGCTGAGAGCTCAGATAACGCTGACGCACTGACAGACTGCAGGACAGAAACGATGTCGACACGCTAACTGAGAGCTCAGCTAACGCTGACGCGCTGACAGACTGCAGGACAGAAACGATCTCGACACACTAGCTGAGAGCTCAGATAACGCTGACGCACTGACAGACTGCAGGACAGAAACGATCTCGACACACTAGCTGATAGTTCAGCTAACGCTGACGCACTGACAGACTGCAGGACAGAAACGATCTCAACACACTAGCTGATAGTTCAGCTAACGTTGACGCGCTGACAGACTGCAGGACAGAAACGATGTCGACACGCTAACTGATAGTTCAGCTAAAGTTAATGCGCTGACAGACTGCAGGACAGAAACGATGTCGACACGCTAACTGATAGTTCAGCTAACGTTGACGCACTGACAGACTGCAGGACAGAAACGATCTCGACACGCTAACTGATAGTTCAGCTAACGTTGACGCACTGACAGACTGCAGGACAGAAACGATGTCGACACGCTAACTGATAGTTCAGCTAAAGTTGATGCGCTGACAGACTGCAGGACAGAAACGATCTCGACACGCTAACTGATAGTTCAGCTAACGTTGACGCACTGACAGACTGCAGGACAGAAACGATGTCGACACGCTAACTGATAGTTCAGCTAAAGTTGATGTGCTGACAGACTGCAGGACAGAAACGATCTCGACACACTAGCTGAGAGCTCAGATAACGCTGACGCACTGACAGACTGCAGGACAGAAACGATCTCGACACACTAGCTGATAGTTCAGCTAACGTTGACGCGCTGACAGACTGCAGGACAGAAACGATCTCGACACACTAGCTGATAGTTCAGATAACTCTGACGCACTGACAGACTGCAGGACAGAAACGATCTCGACACACTAGCTGAGAGCTCAGATAACGTTGACGCACTGACAGACTGCAGGACAGAAACGATCTCGACACACTAGCTGATAGTTCAGCTAACGTTGACGCGCTGACAGACTGCAGGACAGAAACGATGTCGACACGCTAACTGAGAGCTCAGCTAACGCTGACGCGCTGACAGACTGCAGGACAGAAACGATCTCGACACGCTAGCTGAGAGCTCAGATAACGCTGACGCACTGACAGACTGCAGGACAGAAACGATGTCGACACGCTAACTGAGAGCTCAGCTAACGTTGACGCGCTGACAGACTGCAGGACAGAAACGATCTCGACACACTAGCTGAGAGCTCAGATAACGCTGACGCACTGACAGACTGCAGGACAGAAACGATCTCGACACACTAGCTGAGAGCTCAGATAACGCTGACCCACTGACAGACTGCAGGACAGAAACGATCTCGACACACTAGCTGAGAGCTCAGATAACGCTGACGCACTGACAGACTGCAGGACAGAAACGATCTCGACACGCTAACTGAGAGCTCAGATAACGCTGACGCACTGACAGACTGCAGGACAGAAACGATCTCGACACACTAGCTGAGAGCTCAGATAACGCTGACGCACTGACAGACTGCAGGACAGAAACGATCTCGACACACTAGCTGAGAGCTCAGATAACGCTGACGCACTGACAGACTGCAGGACAGAAACGATGTCGACACGCTAACTGAGAGCTCAGCTAACGTTGACGCGCTGACAGACTGCAGGACAGAAACGATGTCGACACACTAGCTGAGAGCTCAGATAACGCTGACGCACTGACAGACTGCAGGACAGAAACGATGTCGACACACTAGCTGAGAGCTCAGCTAACGTTGACGCGCTGACAGACTGCAGGACAGAAACAATCTTGACACACTAGCTGAGAGCTCAGCTAACGTTGACGCACTGACAGACTGCAGGACAGAAACGATCTCGACACACTAGCTGAGAGCTCAGATAACGCTGACGCGCTGACAGACTGCAGGACAGAAACGATGTCGACACACTAGCTGAGAGCTCAGATAAAGTTGACGCACTGACAGACTGCAGGACAGAAACGATGTCGACACACTAGCTGAGAGCTCAGATAACGCTGACGCACTGACAGACTGCAGGACAGAAACGATGTCGACACACTAGCTGAGAGCTCAGATAACGCTGACGCACTGACAGACTGCAGGACAGAAACGATGTCGACACACTAGCTGAGAGCTCAGATAACGCTGACGCACTGACAGACTGCAGGACAGAAACGATGTCGACACACTAACTGAGAGCTCAGCTAACGTTGACGCGCTGACAGACCAGCTGCAGCCCCGCGCGCCGCTCTCTCCCCCTCGCTTACCTCCACGGCGGAGCCACCAGGGGGCGGCAGGCTCTCCTGCGTCTCGGCCTCCAGCAGCAGCAGCACGCTGCCCAGACCGTGGGGCACCCTCTCCTGCAACACACAGGCACAGCAGCGGGGGTCGAGACAGGACACTGACAGCGCACACGGGAACACTGCTTTCGCCTATGATCCCCGCTTCTCCCTCTTTCCCATAATAATAATTATAATAATAATAATAATAAACTTAAGGTTATATAGCACCTTTAAATGTGGCATTTCAAAGCACTTTACAGAATGACCACAACAAGAAAATGCCTGATGAGAACACACAATGAGAGGAGGTGGTACTGAAAAGGAGCAGACAGGTATTTCTGAGGTGAAAGAAAGATGTTTTGATAACATGGTGGTCGAATTCCCCGTCTCTCTCCTCCCTCCCTTCAGATTCTTGCTTGTGAGTCTGTCTCACCCCCTCTCCCTCCCTGTTGCGTATGTACTGTTGTTGTAACGCACTCTCTTCAGCGTGGGGCGCTGTGTTGTCCCAAGAGAGGGACCAGCGCGAAAGAGAATCCTGCCTGTTGTCCGTGCGCAGATGGCAGCTGAACCCCTCTCTCCCCCCGGGCAGCGCCGGCTTCGCTCCCGCGCGTCTCACCTGATAGAGCCGCAGGGCGCCGAGTGCCTGGGGCGAGGGGGGGGCCTGGCGGCAGTCCACGATCACCGTCAGGCCGTTCTGGCGGGCCGGGGGTCTGCTCGTGGCCCAGGGGAGACCGGGACAGCAGGAGAGGGAGGGTTAGGCAGAGACGAGGAAAAAAAACACGAGATCAGGGACAGGGAGAGTATACGTTAGTAATAATAATAATAATTGCTTACACTTATATTGCACTTTTCTGCACACTCCTCTCAAAGAGCTTTACAGGTCATGGGGAATCCCACTACCACCACCAGTGTGCAGCTCCACCTGGATGATGCTCCAGTACTCTCACCACACACCAGCTCTCAGTGGGGAGGAGAGCAGAGTGATGGAGCCAGTTCAGAGAGGGGGGTTATTAGGAGGCCATGATTGGTGAAGGTCAGGGGGAAGTTTGGCCAGGACACTGGGGTAACACCCCTACTCTTTTCGAGAAACGCCCTGGGATTTTTAATCACCACAGAGAGTCAAGACCTTGGTTTTACATCTCATCTGAAGGACGGCACCTTTTTACAGTCTAGTGTCCCCGTCACTATACTGGGGCATTAGGACCCACACAGACTGCAGGGTGAGCGCCCCCTGCTGGCCACACTCACACCTCTTCCCAGGAGTCTCCCATCCAGCTTTCACCAGCTTTCCCAGGAGTCTCCCATCCAGGTACTGATGCCTTCATCACTCCCGAACTCCTCTCACATTTGCAACCAGCGGAAACATAAATCAAAGCCGTTTGCCGTCGTACTGAAACAGCAGCGGCCGAAGAACCCCAGCTCACACAGGACGCGGCGCCTCTAATCTGCTCTAAACTGGGCACGCTTTGTTCAAGCCGGCACGCCAATGGAGAAACGTTTCTCAGCCTCCAGCACGATTCCGCCATCTCCACCGCCCGAGCCGCCTCGCAGGGCGGACCACGCTCCAGACCGCCGCGCCGGGGGGTCGCCATGGTGACAGCCGCACTGTCCGCCCAGACGTCAACGCTGCCAAAAGCCGCGGGGCTGCTGTCGCGGTTGACATCCCTCCTCTAGAGGGCGCCCCCGCCTCTTTCTGTCATCCATTTTAGTTCCGTTGTTTCCTGGTGTGCCTTGCTTATGTTTGGGCTTTATAAGCCCAGCGTCTCCACTGTTCCAGGCTCAGCTTTGGAAGACAGAGGTCCGAAAGCCCACCTAGCACTGGTCTTGGAGCTAACCTGAGGGCATAGACGTCCCCCCCCCACCCCGACATCCTGACCTCTGAGCCCGGGGCTCGGAACGCCTGGTCCCGTCATGTTTTTATCTCTCCGCGTTCCTGGTCTTGGTCCCCTTTCCTCGTCTCGGATGGATCTCCCGGCCCACGGAATATGGCCTGACTGCCTCCCTGGATTTGGGCGCCTTTGCTTTTCCCCGTGCGCTGCTGTCACCGCCCGTCCGCCGGCCCAAATAAACCCCGGAGTGTCTTTCCCTGATATCCGTCTCCTGCCTCTTCCGGATGATTCCGTCCCGCAGAGGGTCTTTACCGCGCACTCCGCGGGAGGCCGGGCCGGCTCCCCTGACAGCTGCTGCCGCGGGTGCTGCTGGTGAGGACTCTTACGGCAGCCAGCGAGCGCGGGCGGGTTTACCTGGTGAGGCCGTGGAAGCAGGCGAGGGCGCTGGCGACCTCGTCGTCGCGGAAACCCCATCCCTGGCTCCGCGCTTCCATGACGACCAGGGCTCGCCCCATCCTGTCCACTGTGCCTGCTCAACGCAAGAAGCAGAGAGCCGGTGGGGAGACGTTATAGTACTTTCACTGGAAATGCGTGGCGGAAGACGGTAACAACAGTAGGAGGGACAGGTACAAGTACAAGTACAGCAGAACAGCACTGTTACAGGAGGAGGATGGTATGGAAGTTAAAAAGCAACAACAACAAAAAATTCCCACTCAACCTGGCAGAATCAGCATCCCTGATTGGAGGAGCTCAGGGTTGAGGTCCCGCAGGAGGGGAGGGGCTTGGCAGGAGGAGCCACCCGATTGGTCGGGAAGCCGGTTTTGCTCCACATTCCCCTGGCTGTGGTCGGGCGAGGCTGCGCGTGGTTGGCTGTCGCCTTGGGGGGGCGGGATCTCTGGCTCCTTGGCGGTACTGCTCTCCGCATCTCTGTCTGCTCCAATAAGAGGAACATTGCACATCGATGGTAATCGCTGCTTGGGCACACAGAAGGGCAGACAGTCCTCACAGTGACATCGATAGCCGCCTCGCACACGTGGGCACTCCTTGTGACAGTTTACAGCAGGAAATCCACATGGCGTTTTGGACATGTTTGTATAAAGTCCTGTAGTAAAATTGTATTTTACTTCAACAAAAACATTTTTAACTATTTTACTAAATTGTTTTTGGTGTAGTCGTTGCATACAGCACATTCATTTTCTCTGAAAGGTCCATCTCATACTTGAACTTCACATTAACACAATCAGGGTCAGCCATTTATACAGCAGTTGGAGCCATTTATACCCTGGAGCAGTTGGGGTGAAGGGCCTTGCTCAGGGGCCCAACAGAGTAGGATTCCTCTGCCGGCTGCGGGATTTGAACCAGCAACCTTCCAGCCACAGGCACAGATCCTTAGCCTCAGGGCCACCGCACTGGCCCCAGAAGGGTGGTGGGAGAGAGCCTATTCTGGGGTCCATTTTCCCAGAATCCACCAACACATCTTTTTGAACTGCAGGAGGAAACAGTTCCCTGAGGGACACCTACGCGCACGGGGGGCGAACATACAAACTCCATGCAAGTCGCACCCCAGGATGTGAACCCAGGGCCCCAGTACTGCAAGGCAACAATGCCAAGCACTGCACCACCAGGCTGCCCACGTTCACAAATTCACAAAGATGTGAATTTTTGTTGTACCTCTGCTTCACCATCAATTTACTGTGCACTGCGCTGTTCTATTATGCTGTACCACAGTAAACCGTAAAGGGCATGTATCAATTAAGCATGAAACAATAACATAATTTGCCTCCAGGAGCTCTTTAGTTTTTGATCCACCTTACCCTCTGTGGTTCACTTTGAAATCGACCATTGAGCTGACAATGCTGACTCGACACTGGGCAACACTGCCTCGGGGCGGTATTCATTCCTTCCACATGGCAGAAGGAGAACATACAGATTATTTGGCAAAATCTCACGATAATTTACCTGAAGCGGTGCGGTCATATTCAGTCTGGTCTCTCCTGGCATTTGACAGTTGTGACCCCTCACCTTTGACCCCGGGAGACTGGACTGGCTCTGATTGGCTGTCAGGTGTAGGGGGCGGTGGGTTGGAAGGAGGTTCCTGTGTGGAGCCGGTGGGCTGAGCTTTCAGCTCCGGCTGCTGGGGGGTTGGGGAGGGTGCCTTTGGTTCAGAAAGTGGGGTGCTTTCCTTGACATCCGCTTTCCTTGACTGTCCTGATGACTTGGACTTCCCTCTCCCACCTTTCACCCTCCTCTTCCTCCTGAGTAGGAAGAACAGTCAGTTTTTACAAGTAGGTTCTGTTTTATAGAAATGCCCTTTCATTGAAGGACCCAGATTTATAAATGGGTATTACAATGAGTCATGTCTTAGCTGAGCTACAGTCCCAGTACAGTAGAACAGTCCTGTTATAATAGGAGCTACAGTCCCAGTACAGGAGAACAGTCCTGTTACAATAGGAGCTACAGTCCCAGTACAGGAGAACAGTCCTGTTAGAGTAGGGGCTACAGTCCCAGTACAGTAGAACAGTCCTGTTAGAGTAGGGGCTACAGTCCCAGTACAGGAGAACAGTCCTGTTATAATAGGTGCTACAGTCCCAGTACAGTAGAACAGTCCTGTTACAATAGGAGCTACAGTCCCAGTACAGGAGAACAGTCCTGTTACAATAGGAGCTACAGTCCCAGTACAGGAGAACAGTCCTGTTACAATAGGAGCTACAGTCCCAGTATAGTAGAACAATCCTGTTACAATAGGGGCTACAGTCCTAATACAGAACAGTCCTGTTACAATAGGAGCTACAATCCCAATACAGGAGAACAGTCCTGTTGCAGTAGGAGCTACAGTCTCAGTAAAGTAGAACAGTCCTGTTACAGTAGGAGCTACAGTCCCAGTACAGTAGAACAAACCTGTTACCTGTGTGCTCTGGAACCCACTGCCTTTCCAGTCTTTATTCTAGGAGGGATGGCTTTTTCCTCTGCCTCCCCATAATGCACTGCCACCTGGCTATCTTGTCCTGGGCCTGAACTGGAGTGACACTGACTATTAGTCTGTCCTGGGAGAGAAGCAGATTTTGAAGTTGAGGTGGGCAGTGAGTCTGCAGAGCTTTTGCCTGGAAGAGACTGGTCACCTTCTGTTTCACTCTTATTCTGTGGGGATTCCGTCATTAAATCTGAGACCTGACTTGACCCACTAGTCTCCTCTGATTGGTCTTTCTCAGGCGTCCCGGTGCTGTGATTGGTTCCCTGGGTTGCTGATTGCTCTTTGGTTTGCATTCCCTCTCCATCACCACCCGACTCCTCACAGTTCTTGTTTGCCCGACCATCTGGGGAATCCCGAGATCCAAGCAATCCATTACCATCTCCCGTGTCTCCCTCCTCCCCCGGATCAGTCTCCCCCTTCCCAGACGATCCGACGGGCCACTTCTTGCCTGACAGGTGGGAAGAGTGATCAGGTTTTTCTTCTCTCTCCAGACTGATCATATCGGGGGCAGGTCGTGACAGTTCCTCCCCGGATGACCCCGAATCCCCCTTTCCAGAGTGACCCCCCACGGAGGAGGAGGAGGAGGAGGAAGAGGTCTTCTTCATCCCACCCGCCATCTCGTTTCTGCAATGGACCCAGGCCTTGGCTCTTCTCCCTTTACCCCCCTTGCCCTTCTTACACAGCGGGACAGTTTTGGTCTTGCAGATGCCATGCATTTCCAAATACCTCCGCTTCGAGTCCGAGCCTACTCTCCCACCTACGTCTGTGCCTCCCTGAAATTCCAGGAGCTCCACGTAGTCCCCTCCTGCTTCCTCCTCCTTTGGCACCTCTCCTCTGGTGGGGCTTGGGATCTCCTCTTCTCCGAGTGTTTCAAGGCGCTTGTCTTGGTCTGTAGCATTCTTGGCCACCGGTGGTACTCCCCCGGATGCAGGCTGGGACTCTCCTTCGTTGTCAGAGTCCCGGCCCGGAACGGAGTTGGCATCCTTCCCTTGGCTCCGGGGAGGGGCCGGGTTCGGAACCGGGCCCTGTCCCAGTGGACATTCTGGCTCCGGCACGAACCTGGGATAGACGATGTCCTCCCAGGGGACTTTGACCAGACCCTCCCCCGTGGTCACCAGGCAGGTCTCCAGCCTGCGGCCCCCGCCCCTCTCCTTGTTGATCCCGTTCAGCCACTCCGGGGTGAAGACGTGGGCGTGCTGGGTCTCGGGGATCAGCACCTCCTGCACGGTGCGCCCCCCGGAGGACAGGCACTTGAGCGCCAGGCGGGGGCTGCGGGTGGAGAAGGGCACCACCTGCAGGTAGAAGTCCCGGGGTCCCATGAGCCGCCAGTCCAGGGTGGACAGTTGGACCACCACCCTCTCGCCCAGGCACAGAGGCCAGCCCTGGTGAATGAACAGGCAGCCCACGTACTGAGACTGTCAAGGAGAGCAGAGGAGAAAAGGCAGAGGGAGGGGGGTTAATCGAGGTGCGTTGAACAAACTCTCAGGGATGTCAGAAGGGCATCCCTTGGAATGACAAGGAGAGCACTAGAGACCCTATGCGTAGCGGTAAAAGGGGGCAACACAGGGGTTAGCCCAGGCTCAGGGGGGCGGACGATGTCGGTCTAGAAACCTATGCTCTCAGGCCACGGACGTGGGGTGACCTGGTATCAGACGGGTCTCAGGACATCCACACCCTCGATGCTGAGCCAGAAGCAGAGCAGACACAGGAAGTAAATAGGCTACACAACAAGACCCACCGGAAAGACATGAATAATCCCAGGGAACTAGGAACAGGACAGAAGTAGAGCACCCTCTAGGGGTACAGGGCGTGACAAAACAGTTCTTGTAATACCTTGTGCTTCATTAGTATGTTGTACTCATGCCACTTGGATCCAAAACCAAGTTACAGACTGGGAGATACAGAAACACAGAGTGAATGAAAGAGGCAACAGAGTTGTGCATGCAGAGGGAGCAGGAGAGGAACGCCGATTTCGGGACCGTCTTAATTGACGGGATACCGCTGCACGTTAGCATTGCTCTGCCTTGGGCAGAGAGGTGGAGAGGGAGAGAAAATGGCTCTAGGGGGGAGGAAATTGTACTTTAACCACTGCAAGACTGACTGATGGGTATCAGTGGCTCGGTACTGTTGCACTGAGGCAGAGAGAGGGGAGGGTTAATGCCAAAAAGCATGCTGGGCTCCATGCTTTCAGGGGTCAGTCCCAATCCCCTGAGACTAGGCAAGTCTAATGCCCATCACACCCCAGAACACAAACAAAGAAACTTAGACCAGTTCTTTCCTCTGTTCCACAAATAAAATCTTTTCGATAAGCAAACTACAGTCTAGGAAAAGACTGGAGATCTTAATCCTAATCCCACATGAACCTCTACAGCCCAGAGATCAGAGCCAGGGTCCCAGTCCAGGATGAGACCCTACAGCACAGAGATCACAGCCAGGGTCTCAGTCCAGGATGAAACCCTACAGCCTGTAGATCACAGTCAGGGTCCCAGTCCAGGATGAGACCCTACAGCCCAGAGATCAGGCAGGGTCCCAGTCCAGGATGAGACTCTATTTTCACAAAACATATGTTACTTTTGGATTCAAATATTAGTAGCATGAGGAAATAGATACGTGTTTAAGGTTTAAGTAAGGATAATTGAAAACTCCTTTCCGGAATACTATTAGGTATTCAAATATTTCTTCAATTCACATTCCAGGGATCACAGCCAGAGTCCCAGTCCAGGATGAGCCCCTGTAGCCCAGAGATCACAGCCAGGGTTCCAGTTCAGGATGAGGCTCTACAGCCTGGGTCCCAGTCCAGAATAATTCCTACAGCCTGGAGATCCTAATCTTAATCCAACATGAATCTCCACAGCCTGGGTTACAGCCCCAGAAGAGGACCCCAATTCCAATCCAGAACAGCATTTGCCTCTCTGTCTCATTCTGCCTCTCAGCATAAATATACAGTATACACTTTATTGTAATGATGACCCAGTCAGTTTTTTAGTCCTCTCTCTCGATGCTCAGCGCAGTGCTACTGTACCACAGTGGCCTTTCCCCCTGTCGGTTTTCCTGACTTTCTCTGTCTCACGCTCCCTCTCTTGGTCGCCCCCCCCCCCCCCTCTCTTCTCTCTCCTTCTCTCCCTCGGCCTGGTCTGGGAAAGTACATATGGAAACCATTACCGCAGTGAGTCATCGCTCACTGTGGACACACTGCATTCCTGCTCCAACGCATTGAGCAACACTGACTGCTCTCAGATGTGAGAGACTACAGCTCTTTGTCAACACCCTCTTGCCCACTGTTACCTCTCCTGTCACTCACTGTGTCTCCCGTTCTGTTGTTTTTTGTTTCTTCATGTTTTGTTGTGTGTTTATGTTATTTTCTCTCTCTCTCTCACTGTGTCTCCTGTCCTGCTGTGTGTGTTTATTACTGAGGGATTCTCCGTTATCTCCTCTCTCTCGCTGTGTCTCCTGTCCTGTTGTCTGTGTGTGTGTTTATCACGGAGGCACTCTCTGTTATCTCCTCTCGCTCTCACTGTGTCTCCTGTCCCATTGTGTATGTTTATTACAGAGGATGTTTCTGCCACCTCCTCTCTCTTATGTCACCTGAAGGCTCCACAGCTGGAACATTCTGTTTCTTTTCTTCTCTTTTCAGCATGAAATAAACCTTTACCTGCTCCTTTACAGCCTATGCATGCTGACGCAGCTCCCTTCTTGAACTATTATGTTCAGTATTAATTATCTCTCTTTTCACACACCAGCCCTGAAAATCTCTTCCCGGCCCATCCCTGATCTGCTACAGCCCTGTCCAGTCCATTCCAGACCAGTGCTGTACTCCACTCCAGGACCATACTCACACACGCTTGCTGCTGTAGTCTGTGCAGCAGGTTCTTGGCAGGGACAAAGTAGTCCAGCAGGTAGCGCAGGGCGTCATGGCGATAGGTCCCCTCCAGCACAGAGAAGACTTGGCCCAGGAGAGGGGGAGCTGTGGCTTCAAAGGGGGGGTACAGAGAGGACAGCGCCCCCTGGACACAGTCCTCCACTGCCTCTGAGCCCTGCAAGAAAGAGAGGGGTTCATACAGACACACTGACTGACTGGACACTCCAGTACATTAACACTGCACTGAGAGAGAGGGGTTCATACAGACACACTGACTGACTGGACACTCCAGTACATTAACACTGCACTGAGAGAGAGGGGTTCATACAGACACACTGACTGACTGGACACTCCAGTACATTAACACTGCACTGAGAGAGAGGGGTTCATACAGACACACTGACTGACTGGACACTCCAGTACATTAACACTGCACTGAGAGAGAGGGGTTCATACAGACACACTGACTGACTGGACACTCCAGTACATTAACACTGCACTGAGAGAGAGGGGTTCATACAGACACACTGACTGACTGGACACTCCAGTACATTAACACTGCGCTGAGAGAGAGGGGTTAATACAGACACACTGACTGACTGGACACTCCAGTCCATTAACACTGCCCTGAGAGAGAGGGGTTCATACAGACACACTGACTGGACACTCCAGTACATTAACACTGCACTGAGAGAGAGGGGTTCATACAGACACACTGACTGACTGGACACTCCAGTACATTAACACTGCACTGAGAGAGAGGGGTTCATACAGACACACTGACTGGACACTCCAGTCCATTAACACTGCCCTGAGAGAGAGGGGTTCATACAGACACACTGACTGGACACTCCAGTCCATTAACACTGCACTGAGAGAGAGGGGTTCATACAGACACACTGACTGGACACTCCAGTACAGTACATTAACACTGCACTGAGAGAGAGGGGTTCATACAGACACACTGACTGACTGGACACTCCAGTACATTAACACTGCACTGAGAGAGAGGGGTTCATACAGACACACTGACTGACTGGACACTCCAGTACATTAACACTGCACTGAGAGAGAGGGGTTCATACAGACACACTGACTGGACACTCCAGTACATTAACACTGCACTGAGAGAGAGGGGTTCATACAGACACACTGACTGACTGGACACTCCAGTACATTAACACTGCACTGAGAGAGAGGGGTTCATACAGACACACTGACTGACTGGACACTCCAGTACATTAACACTGCACTGAGAGAGAGGGGTTCATACAGACACACTGACTGACTGGACACTCCAGTACATTAACACTGCACTGAGAGAGAGGGGTTCATACAGACACACTGACTGACTGGACACTCCAGTACATTAACACTGCACTGAGAGAGAGGGGTTCATACAGACACACTGACTGACTGGACACTCCAGTACATTAACACGGCACTGAGAGAGAGGGGTTCATACAGACACACTGACTGACTGGACACTCCAGTACATTAACACTGCACTGAGAGAGAGGGGTTCATACAGACACACTGACTGACTGGACACTCCAGTACATTAACACTGCACTGAGAGAGAGGGGTTCATACAGACACACTGACTGACTGGACACTCCAGTACATTAACACTGCACTGAGAGAGAGGGGTTCATACAGACACACTGACTGACTGGACACTCCAGTACATTAACACTGCACTGAGAGAGGGGTTCATACAGACACACTGACTGACTGGACACTCCAGTACATTAACACTGCACTGAGAGAGAGGGGTTCATACAGACACACTGACAGACTGGACACTCCAGAACATTAACACTGTTCTGAACCTAACATTAAGGGAGAAGTTTCTTGTTTTAAAAGACTTGTGAAACTGTTGCAATCATCTCTGGGTGCTGTGACACTGGCCTGGTCTGTACTGAGTGCAAACCCACAGCTCGGTTTCACATCACCCCCCCCTCTTTGAGCACAGGGGAGACCCTGTTTTCCTGCAAGGCTGTTGTCATGGAAACCGAGCCCAAAACTCTGACCCCCCCCCCCCCCCCAACAAAGTGCACACACCCTCATTACATATCATCTGAAACTGATTACAGGAAATAGGTTTTCATAAAAGAACAGAGCACTTTTCAGCTAGCTGACTGACTTCCAGCTTACTGACCAATTGTGTCAGAGCCAGAGACTGGAGAAGCACACAAGAGGACAGCAGACACAGTGAGAGAGAGGAGATCACAGAGAATCCCGCAGTAATAAACACACACAGCAGGACAGGAGACACAGTGAGAGAGAGGAGATCACAGAGAATCTCTCTGTAATAAACACACACAACAGGACAGGAGACACAGTGAGAGAGAGGAGATCACAGAGAAACCCGCAGTAATAAACACACACAGCAGGACAGGAGACACAGTGAGAGAGAAAGGAGATCACAGAGAAGCCCTCAGTAATAAACACACACAACAGGACAGGAGACACAGTGAGAAAGAGGAGATCACAGAGAATCCCGCAGTAATAAACACACACAGCAGGACAGGAGACACAGCGAGAGAGAGGAGATCACAGAGAATCTCTCTGTAATAAATACACACAACAGGACAGGAGACACAGTGAGAGAGAGGAGATCACAGAGAAACCCGCAGTAATAAACACACACAGCAGGACAGGAGACACAGTGAGAGAGGAGATCACAGAGAATCCTGACACAGTGCCTAGGACCTATGACATTTTTAGGGCCTACAAAGGAGGGAAACACTAGTGGCTAATGAAAAATGAGCTGAAACAACATGCTTGTGATCGACTCTGGGTGCTCCAAATCCATAATCCTAATCCGATCTAGCGGCTGTTCTAGAAACTTGAAGTATCGAAGCAATGGTGACCCTCGACTCGCTCCATCAATCACTGGTTTAGCATTAGAAGAGTTTAAAGTGCATTGTGTCAATCAATGTCATTCAATGGGCGTTGACCCCCTCTTTTTGCATATTTCAGTGAAAGCGCCCAGGGCCTACAGACACCACAATCCGGCCCTGCTCAGTAATAAACACAATATATTCGACAGCAGACAGGCTTCTGTCTGAATGCAGGTTTGTAGGGTTTTTTAATAAATGTTCTTTCCAAAACAACATCTCACAACAGAAAGCATTCTCACAATCAGTAAACATTCGCACAAGGTATGAACCTAACGTGCAATAAAAACTTTCCGAACAGGGGTGATTGTCCATTATCACTCTGTACAAGTGGATGATGGGGCCAGATTTGTGCCATTAAAGAGTCCCTCCAAGCCCTACCACTTGCTTTTGTCCATTAGTCCCTGTACAGGGGCCACAGTCCCCTCCAGTGCTCCCTTGCCGTGGAAAAGCCCCATTAGGTGACGTCACGCTTCATCCTCCTTCTGAGGTGCGCTCGGACCCTCTCCTCCAGCTCCCTCACTCCCCACTCTGCGTTGTGCCGGATGAGAGTGTTCCTCACCTTTCACAGTTCCTTGACCAGCTCCTAGACCAGAGCCTTAGACCAGCTCTGTCCTCTGTTCCACAAATAACATCTTTTCGATAAGCACACCACAGTCTAGGACAAGACTGGAGATCCTAATCCTAATCCCACATGAGCCCCTACAGCCCAGAGATCCCAGTCAGGGTCCCAGTCGAGGATGAGACTCTACAGCCCGGGGATCACAGCCAGAGTCCCAGTACAGGATGAGCCCCTACAGCCCAGAGATCACAGTCAGGGTCCCAGTCCAGGATGAGCCCCTACAGCCCAGAGATCACAGCCAGAGTCCCAGTCCAGGATGAGACCCTACAGCCCAGAGATCACAACCAGCAGCCACAGCAGGAATTGCGTCCTTGTCCAGTCCGGTTGGTGGCAGCCCCAGCAGGATGCACTGGTAACTGAGCACCGCTCCAGCTCCCAGGAGTTACATCATTTTGACCACTCTGCCCCACAGTGCTTTGGCGAAAGGGCAGCTCCAGAACAGGTGCTCCTGAGTCTCCTCGACGAAACACGTGTCCCGGGGGCAGTGCGAGTTCCCGGTGAGCGAGTGTCTGTAGAGAACCTCTGATTGCCAGCCTCTGGTGCACAGCCATCCAGTTGAGGTCCTTCAGCTTGTTGTCCAATTCCTTCGGCTGCGCCCTTTCCTAGACCTGTCTGGGAACCCGCAGCCTTTCGGTGGCGACCAGCTGTCCCCTCACCTCCTTGCACGGGGCTCTGTGGTTGGTGCAGAACTCCGGCTGTCTCATGGCCTCGTACCTCCTGCTCCACTGGACAGCATGTAGGTATGAAATCAAAACCGCCCCCCCCCAAATGGACCACCTGCTCCCTCCCACCAGTCGCCCACAGCCTGGAGATGAGTCTGACCAGGAGTGAGCGGGCCGGGCTGTGATCCACGGGAGCAGGACCGGACAGGAAACGAGGCCGCCTGGGGCTTGTTTCTCACAGAGAACAGCTGGAGGACAGGCCAGAGAGCCTTCCCAGATGTTTGGCGGAGGCAGGGAGCAGAAGGAGGACACTGGCGGGGCAGAAAGGGAGCAGGAGGGAGAGAGCGAGAGACGGGGAGAGGGAGAATCACAATGTGAACCAGATGGGATGTTTCCACGTTTGGAGGCTGTGAGAGAGAGAGAGGAGGAGGCCTAGAGGGGTCAATGACAGACACAGAGGCAGGCTGGTGTAGGCAGTGGCACAAGAGCACAGATTCTAAAAACATCACTTTATTGGCCATATACAATTTCTTGCATTAGGAATTTGTCTTTTCACAGACCCCATAAGAGACACAGACAGGGAGAGAAGCTGGGGGTCAGAGTGCAGGGTCAGCCATTAATACGGCGCCCCTGGAGCAGCTGGGGTTAAGGGCCTTGCTCAGGGGCCCCACGGAGTGGGATTCCTCTGCCGGCCACAGGATTTGAATCGGCAACCTTCCAGCCACAGTGGGCAGATTGTGAGCCACAGTGCCATCACTCCTACTGGGGCAGCAGATTGTGCACAAATGCTAAAGTTCAGAGATCAGGGAAATTGTGTCCATAAAATGTTAGCTTCCCATCCTTGACCACAGTTCGGAATAGCGGAATGATTTCTCCAGGCCCAGAATGGGAGCCATTCGTTCCCTCACCCCCTCCTGGTGTTTGGTGGACCTGGCAGAAGAGGGATTATTCCCACCTCATCCTGGTCATCCCGGGCTTTTTTTCCAGCTGTGGTTGGCCCCCGTCCCACGGGAGGTGAGGGTGGGATCCGTTGTTTAGGATGGTAGGCCGATTCTCAGGCTCAGGCTCCCTCGCTGATCCCAAGGAGACTTGAATCCCAAAAAATCTCCAGTTGAAAAATCGGGCCGGAGGAACGTCCACGACACATTTTACGGATGCTTCCACCTCTCTTCCAGTTGCAAAGAGGCGACGCAGGTCTGAGATGCAGGAGGTGTAGAGCTGGATTCTACCACAACAGGCTGAGGACAGACGTTGTGTAGGGTTGGGATGTATCTCACAGCTTAACAGCAGGAGGTTTCCAGTTCGAACCCTGTCCCCTCCTTCAATACAGTCAGGTGTGACAGTGTGTGTGTGCTGGTGGGTTCAGGGTGAGTGTGAGAGGAGAGACAGCAGTGACACTAGCAGTGTCTACAGTACAGTCAGGTGTGACAGTGTGTGTGTGCTGGTGAGTTCAGGGTAAGTGTGAGAGGAGAGGGACAGCAGTGACACTAGTAGTGTCTACAGTACAGTCAGGTGTGACAGTGTGTGTGTGTGATGGTGAGTTCAGGGTGAGTGTGAGAGGAGGGACAGCAGTGACACTAGCAGTGTCTACAGTACAGTCAGGTGTGACAGTGAGTGTGCTGGTTAATCATTCACGATGAGATTTCAACCTGATGCCTTAAAACGTCTCCCAGCCCTTTTTACAATACAGGAAAGAAGAAGACAAAGCAGGCATGAGGCTAGCACGGCTGCCAGAGTTTCCCAGCAGCAACTCCAGTCACGTTACATGCTCAGCTGCAAATGTTGCCAGACCTCCTCCACACTGTTTCCTCTGTTCTTTCCCCTCTCTCTCTCCTCTTCTCTCCATTTTCTCTCTCTCCCTCTCGGTCTCCCGGCCGCCAGCTTCTGTTTCTGTTCCGACACGGAAAAGTCGGCATCACCCAAACCGCCGGGTCTCTCCCACACCAAACTGGCCTGCGCTGCAGGAGCTGCTGCCAGAGGACTCCACCCAGTCTGGGCCCCTTCGTGGGGCCTCCGAGCTGCGGAGCGAGAGAGAGCGAGACAGGGAGAGAGAACCTTCTCCCACACTGTCCTCATCCCTGTCCTCCTAGCTCTCTGCTTCCCTTTCCTTCGTCCCAGCAAGCCGGAGACAGCTCCTTCTGCTTCTCCATCTTTCTCGCCCCCCTCCTCCTCCTCCTCCTCCTGCCCTCCGATCCCAGGTGACACCTTCTCCCTCTCGTAGTCCAGCGGTTTTCCTCTCCCTTCTCCCGCTCCTTTTTCTCCGAGCCACAGTGGGGAACCAGGAGGTGGCCTCTTCCGTTTCTCTCCCTCTCTCTCTTTCTGGATCCACAGGGAATCGAAAAAGTTTCCCGAATCTGGAAACGGTGGCTGGCGGGTCCGAGGCATCCTGCCCCTGGTCCGGGACCAGCGCCAAGTCTCCCGGATGTGCTTTCCAATTCACCGATCCCCAATTCCCACCTCGCCAGCGCACGGCGGAATCCGGCCTCTCTTCCTCGGTCCTCAGCTGGGAGGACTGAAGCGGTCAGTCCAGGGCGGACAGCACACCCAACCGGTGGGAGCTGGCATCTCTCATGCCGGGCAGGTCCCTGGTGGTTCGTTCACAGTTTAACATCCCTGTCAGGCTCTGTTCCGAAATGAATTCCGGCTTGGGAAACCGCAGCGGAACTGCCATCTCCACAAGCTGGGACAGGGTAGCTCAGACAGAGAAAAAGGCGGTGTCCTTAGGATGAGGTGGAGAACTGAGCTCCTGACTCTCTGTGGTCATTAAAAATCCCAGGGTGTTTCTAGAAAAGAGTAGGAGTGTAACCCCGGTGTCCTGGCCAAATTTCCCCCTGGTCTTTACCCATCATGGCCTCCTAATAACCCCCCTCTCTGAACTGGCTTCATCACTCTGCTCTCCTCCCAACTGAGAGCTGGTGTGTGGGGAGAGTACTGGAGCATCATCCAGGTGGAGCTGCACACTGGTGGTGGTAGTGGGATTCCCCACGACCTGTACAGTGCTTTGAGTGGTGTGTCTAAAAAAGCACTAGATAAGTGTAAGGAATTATAATTAATAATAATAATAATAATATGGAAGTGCCAGCATCTTCGATAAACACTATGAGTGAGTCTGTCGGGGCAGAGCCAGACACGAATCAGAATCCTGGGAATTCGCCCTGTGATCCCACAGCCGCGTGCTTAGTGATGCGTCAGGGAGAGGGGAGGCGTCCAGGTTATCAGGTCTGTCTTGCTTACACCCCTTGTTGTGCTCCACCGCGGTCCCCCCGTGGCTGGGGCCACAGGCCCCCGTGCCTCTGTGAGCGACGCTCTTGCCCCGGGGGTGCAGGGCAGAGGGCCCTGGGGGATCTCAGCGGCATCCCTGGGATCCTTCAAAAAACTGCTGGAAGAGATCCTCGGATCACTAAGAAAACCTTGGATCAGTAAGAGATCCCTGGATCAGTAAGGGATCCTCCGATCAGTAAGGGATCCTTGGATTACTTAGAATTCCTTGGATCAGTAAGAGATTCTTGGATCAGTAAGAGATCCCTGGATCAGTAAGAGATCCCTGGATCAGTAAGGGATCCTCAGGTCAGTAAGGGATCCTTGGATTACTTAGAATTCCTTGGATCAGTAAGAGATCCCTGGATCAGTAAGAGATCCTCAGATCAGTAAGAGATCCTTGGAATTACTTAGAATTCCTTGGATCAGTAAGAGATCCTCAGATCGGTACGAGATCCCTGGATCAGTAAGAAACCCTCAGATCGGTTAGAGATCCCTGGATCAGTAAGAAATCCTCTGATCAGTTAGAAAACTTCGGATCACTTCTCGGATCAGCAAGACATCCTTGGATCAGTAAGCTATAAGGCAGTGAATAAGCGAGACAGGCTATTATTATTAAAATCACAGCCTCTTGTTTTTTTCAGCCATGATGCAGATTTTGTCCTGGGGGAGGGGCTGGGGCTCTGCTGTCGCGACACCCCGCTGAAGGTCCGACTCCCAGACCTTGAACCGACTCCTGCGGCGGCTGCTCAGCTCCTCTCCCCGTTGGCCCCGATGCCATGCACGTTCAGAACAAAAGACAGATGCGGCTTTCGTTTCTTTCTTGGCCAATTCTTTTAACTTTTCAACCCTGAGGCAGAGAGGCAAAACAAAACAAAACAAAACCCGAACCTGATGACTGAGCTCGCCCGCGAGGTGTCCAGATCCGTGGAAGTTGAAACGTCTAACGGCACCGGGCCAGGAGAGATCGTGCGTGACCGATACACGAAGAGAAAGAAAGACAGACAGACACACAGGCACAGAACGCTCCGATTGAGTGCGTCGTCGCATTATCTACCTCTCTCAGCAGAGCAACACAAACTTACCAACTTACCATGAGACGTTTTTTTTTTCCTTGCCGGCCGTGCCGCTACATCCTCGTCCTGCTCGTTTCTAGCGGGGCTTTTTTTTCCTCTCCGTCTTCTTACGCGAATGACTTTCTCCTTCTCCCCCCTCTCTCTCTCCTTTCCCCCCGGCTCCGCGCCTCTCACTCACCCCTTCGCGTCTCGCGTTGCGGCTGTCGGGCTTCCAAAACGCTCAGCGGAGAAAAAGAGAGACATTATAACTTTCCTCCACCCCCCCGACTGTAGCCTACCTCTTTTTATCCCTCTCTCTCTCTCTGTTCTCGGCTCTCTCCCGCCGCCTTCCTCCCTCTTTTTTCCCTCTCTCAGACTCAGAAGTTGTTTTTTTTCTTCTGTCGACGCGAGTGTATATTTTGAGAGAGTCTGCCCCGCATTATGTCAGCCTGACGGTACCCCTCCCTCTGCTTGGAACAACAGCGCCTCAGTCCATTTCGAGAGCCGTTACACTCCAGCTCACTTTTTCCCCTCTCCGTGTGCTTTATTATTTATTTATTTATATATAAAGGTCCCCCCCCTCCAAATTTTTTTTTTCTTTACAGATGCTCGCCTAACTCCAGCCGCGGCTTACCGGCCTGAAAGGAGAAGAGGCGCCGCGGCTCCCGGCGGAGACAGAAACTCGGACCCGGGGCCGCTGGGGAAAAGGCGCTGCTCCGCCGGGCGGTGGCGGAGCCGCCTCGCCCGGGTCTGCTCCGTCCCCTCGAAGCGACCTGCCCTCGGATTTCTGACGAATTTGTTAAACGCAAACGCAGACAGACGGGAGCACAGGACTGGGAATCTCCTTCCAAGCCGGAATGGCTCCCGTGTGTTCGCGGGCAGGAAGGTTTCGGAAACAAAAATGGACGGGGGATCCCATAACACTGTAGCTACACACCTTTATCACACACTCGAAGAAGGCTCCACAGCCGAAACGTTGTGTTTCTTTTCTTCTCTTTTCAGCAGGGAATAAACTAGGGTGACCAGATTTTGGATTTCAAAAAACGGAGGGGATAATCGACACTCGACACATGCCCCCAAACTAAAGAATCTTTATTTTTCTAATTAAAATAAATCCATTTAAACTCTCTAGTTTTTTTATTCGACTTCTTAGTAAACTTTTAAACAGTTGCAGGGTTGCTATTTCTCTTCCATAATGGCAAACAAGGAAAAAAACACAAATACAGCCCGATTTTAAACGTTAGTTTTTTTTTTCATTTTAACGCAACAAGTCTTAACATCTGAGGAAAAAAACATCGCAACACGGGAGAAGTCCTCATTGGTTGCAAAAAATGATCACTTTTAAAAAAAACATTTTGAAATATTATGAAACAAGTTAAACATTGTTATTCCTCATAGCCATAAAACAGCCACGAAACGCACACACGAAACCCTTTTCAAGCTACGCTGCGTGTAAATTCAAAACATCTACCGGTAACGCGTGGAACGAACGAAAACCTGTGGGCCCTACGTTTGTTTACACGGTCTGGGGACCGAGCAAAACTAAATCCCGGACAAGTCTGGGAATTGTATAAATCCCGGTCGGACCGATATTTTAGGTCTCAAAAAGAGGACATGTCCGGGGAAAAGAGGACGTCTGGTCACCCTAAATAAACCTGGTTCCTTCGCACATTATTATTATTATTATTATTATTATTTTTGTTGTTGTTGTTGTTGTTGTTGTTGTTGTTGTTGTTGTTGTTGCAGCTGCTGTTGATGTTATTATTATTTATATTGACTCGTCGAAAGCTATCTTCTGGCACGACACCAGCGTGTACAGGCTCATTAAGCAGCGGGCAAAACGGGGAGTGACCAAATGTAAAAGTCTGTAAACTCGGGGATCTGGGGTTCGCTGGGATCTGTTTGGGGGGAGAATACAGCTAATTCAAAAAAAAAAGGAGGAAGAAGAAGAAGAAAGTTTTGAAAATGGCCCTGTCTGTCTTTTCTATCACACCCCTCGGACAGAAAACGCAATCGTTGTTGTTGTTATTATCTGTATTTTAATGAAAAGAGACGGCTTCAGCCCGCCGGCTGGCGGAGCGCGGGCAGGGGAAGGGGGCGTGTCATCAGTCCGGCCCTTGACCGCTTCCACAGAAATCACCGCCCTTCCGCCTCTCCCCCCCCCACCGGACTCCAACAGAGAAATCAGAGCGCTGTTATTAACCCCCGCCGCCACCACCTTCCTATGCCGTTTTTCTATTTCTCCGGCTGCTGTTCTAGTGGGACATGGTGGACACCTATACCGTTCACAGTTCCGCCTGGACGGACCGAATTCACCGGCCACTGCTGGTTCCGAGTACGGGCTGGAACCTGTAAAAAAGTTTATTTTGTCACATGCAACCCATAGAGGGAATAAAGAAAACAGGAATTCTGCAGGATCGCTCCACACATTTTGCAGGAGTTTAATTCCCCCGCCCCCTGCGTGCGGGGAAACGCACCACTACAAACACGGTGGTGTACCTGTGCTTGCACAGATACCCCAGCGGTCAGCTGCGTGTGTGGGCGCTGAGCCTGCCTTCCGACTTGGCTGTGCGGGACAGTAGAATCTCGCTCCTGTCTCTCAGTCTGAGCACAGAGCGCTAACCTCTCTCTCCTCTCCTCCCCCGCTCTCTCCTCTCCGCCGGGACAGGAGCGCCTTGTGTTCTGTGTCTCCTTCCGAGCAAATTCTTCTCCCTTCCTCGTCTCTACCCCGCACAGAAATGTGTCACTCGATGGAGAACTCTCTCGCTTCCTCTGTCATTCCGTCTCTCTCCTTTCTTGGTGCAAGTTTATTTTTTTCCCTAACCTTTTCTCTTTGAAAATGATCCCCATAACAGCAGAAAAAGCGCCCCCCCACTCACCCCCTTCTCCAGTAGAAGTGGGTTCTATTACCCTGATGAAGTAGGTGGGGAAAGGGACCCCACTAGGGGGAACCACGACGGGGCCACCCAGCTGGCCTCCGTTCAGCGCCACATAGAGCTGGCTGTGTCGTGTGAGGGTGTGTCCGCCCCTCCCTCCCTCTCCCTCTCCCTCTCTCTCCCTGTGCAAGTGCTCTTCTGCGGCGCTGCTTGTGCATAGCGCTCCTACACACAGCAAACACTGAATTCTTTGTCTTAATAGTTCTTAACACTTCTCATCCCAAAGGGTTCTCCAAGTGCTTTACACATGGGAGAGCTTCTTCTCTTCTTCCCCTCCGAAGTGCGTCACCCACCAGGGATTGATAAGGAAGCCATCTTGCGCCAGCAGCCCCAGTACACACCAGTGCGAGCAGGGAAGTTTATGAAGGTCAGGTGTCACGGGGCCCAGACTGGAATTTAGAGTTGAGAAAGTCTGGACATGGGTCTAACCTGTCATCGGCAGACACATCCGAGGCACAGCGTGGTGCCTTGAGTCACCATAGTGGGGCAGAGGCGAGGGAAAACTCTGACTCGGAGAGAAGAGCGCCACCTACTGGTCCACCAGCAACCTGGTGGTTCTTAACTGTGACTCATCTCTGTGCTGACCAGACCCAGCCTTGCTGGGCTCCTGAGAGCTTCTTCCCCCTCTCTGTGGGTGTTATTATTGAGGTTTGAAAACTTAAGCAAACATCAGCCTCATAAAATTGTCTGCTTTTTTAAAGGGAAATTTAAAGACCTTTGAGACCAAATCAAAGAACAGCTGTTTTTACTCTGTAATCAAATGTTACTAAAACCTTGTATTTCATTGCACACTTAGCACTCAGGGCCATGAGATCACAGTCAGGGTCCCAGTTCAGGATGAGACCCTACAGCCCAGAGATCAGAGGCAGGGTCCCAGTCCAGGATGAGACTTTACATCCCAGAGATCACAGTCAGGGTCTCAGTCTAGGATGAGACCCTACAGCCCGGGGATCAGAGGCAGGGTCCCAGTCCAGGATGAGACTCTATTTTCACAAAACACATGTCACTTTTGGATTCAAATATCAGTCGCATGAGGAAATAGATACATGTTCATGGTTTTAAACTCCATTCCGGAATACCATTAGGTATTCAAATATTTCTTCAACTCACATTCCAAGAGAAACTGGTACCAGCCAGATTTTTTAAATAGTGTCTCCTCTCTTTGGAAAGCAGTCACCTGCACAGAGACAGGCGAGAGGGAACTGAGAGAGAAGAGAGAAGAAAAATGAACTTGAGAGAGTAGTGCAAGAAAAACAGATACTGTATAAAAAGAGACACAAGGCAAAAGCTAAAGAGAGGAAAGTAAAGGACATCGGAGAAAGAGGGGGAGACACCAGTCCCAGCCAGGTCTGTGAGACGTCTGCACCACACAGCACTGAGCCCGGACCGCCATGGTACGCACTGCTTCTGTGTGTGTTTGTGTTGGTGTGTGTTTGCTTATGTGTTCATGTTGGTGTGTATTTATGTGTCTTTGTTTGTGTATATGTTTGTTTTGGTGTGTGTCTGGGTTTGTGTGTGTATTTGTATACGTGTTAGTGTTGTGTGTATTTATGTGTGTGTATTTGTGTGTGTGTATTTGTGTTAGTATTGGTGTGTTTATGTGTGTATGGGTTTCTGTGTACGTTGGTATACATGTTCATGTTGGTGTAGAAGTATATGTGTATGTTTGTATTTGTGTTAATGTTTGTGTGTAAGTATGTTTGCGGATTTGTGAGTATGTTTGTATATGTGTTAATATTGGTGTTTATGTGTGTGCGTAACTGTTGTGTGTATTTATGTGTGGGTGGGTTCATCTGTGTGTATTTATGTAAGTGTATGTGTGAATGCTTGCATGTGTGTGTATGACTGGGTAGGCAGGGGGCAGCATAGTGGGTCAGTCTCAGGACTCATGACTGGTGTGTTGTGTGCTGTGGGCTGGAGGTTGTGCTGTTGTATCTACAGTATGAGTGAGGCACTGTACCCCAGTTGCTCCAGACCACCCAGCCTGTGGAAGTGGGGCCCCACATTCCTGGGGTTTGTCCCACCTGGAGAGCACCTGTTTGAGCTCTGCTCCAATGAGCCACTGTGTGTGACTCAGATCTGCCTTGTTGTGTGTACCGAAAGTACCGAATTTACCTGTGTGTACCTGCATGTACGCAACAGCCACGTGAGAGAGCGCTGAAAATCGCCTTTACCGGAGAAAAGAACCACGCGTGAAACTTTCCGTGTAACTGGAAGGAATTGTTTTACCGTGGTAAAACGGTGTTGCGTTATGTCTTGCAGCTGTTTTACACGGGTAATTTATATTGAGCTGGGCCCACAGGAACTGCCAGACCTGTTGCGCTGCCCCTCGCGTAAACATCACGGACTCCTCATCTTCCTCGTTTCTGTCTGTCGTGAACCGTGCAGCTGGATTAGCCCTGGGACTGTGTACCCCAACAGCAAATTCAATAACTCGTCAACACGTTATACTGTTCAATTAGTGGGCTTTATTTCATTACCATTACATTACTGTCCAGAAGCTTAGTAAGGCGGCGCCGGCAGCATGTTTATAAATGCAGGTGTCGTTTTGTGTATTTGTGTATTATGTAAACTCGTTTTTGTCTTGCGACGGCGTTCCCGTTGGACCGCCTTGGACGTTGACCGGTCTTCATATACCTTCCGCCTCCAGAAGAATTTTACTTTGTTTTCCCTAAAAACCGCCAGGATCGGGCAGTGACATGGCTTAACACCTCATTCGCTGGCTGGCCCGTGACCCCATCAGCTACACAGGGCACTTCAGTCACGGGGTTTCGAATAAACGCACTAGGGAAACTAGTAGCATCCGGGCTCATCAGCAGCCCTGCAGGTATAATAATGTAACTTAAGGGGTGGGCTGGTGGGTCGTTGGGACACCATATTGGCATGGTATGTTAAAAAAACAAACAGAATATGTACATTGCCTCAAAAGGTGAATATGTGCATTTTTACGATCACCTCAACGCGTTCATCTGCGTAGAACAGCCATCAAGTAAAAGAAAAAAACGCGGAAAGGGGAAACGCTCAGCAGCTGTCTCAGTGTACGGTGTTCTGGTGAGAGTGATGGTACGGTGGCCCAGACGCGCAAAATACAAAAACAAAAATGAGCGCCCACACCAAAAAACAAAGACGAAACACAAAATGACAACAAAAAAAACCCCACAAAAAGACATGCCCTCATAACGGCCATGACACCTGCTGTTAGGTGAGAGGGCAGCGCTGAGCACGTGTCGAGTTCTTGGTGAGACGTTTTTGTGAATTATCTAAAAAAAAACACAGCGACAGGAGGGTGTTCTCTCTGTTTTGTGGAGGCCCGCTTGGTGAAAACCATTCGTCTTGCCCACATCACGGGATCAGGATTGGATCCCGGGGGTAGTGGGTAGGATGTCTTTTCCATGAAAGCCTTGAGGGTCTTCAGAGAGCAATCCCGTGATTCCAGGTCGTTGAGCAGGTGCAATATAATCCGCTGTGTTATTTATTGAAGTAGTTCAGGTGGGGAGCTGCGTCAGCATGCGCAGGCTGCCAAGGAACAAGTCATAGGATTATTCCGTGCTGAAAAGAGAAGAGAACAACGTTTCGGCTTCTTCGAAGAAGGCTCCACAGCTGAAACGTTGTGTCTTCTTTTTTCTCTTTTCAGCATGGAACAAACCCATTACTTATTGAAGTACTGTACACTAAATAGTGTGGAAGAAGTATTTCACAACCTCTCTTTTTTTCCCTGCTAGATCAAGGGAAAACCTCTACACTTTCCCTGTGCATACGTTTCAGAGACCGTTTTTGTGCTTTGCGCTTCTGGGCCGTTATTTGACGGGCGCGTAACGATGCGCCAAAGACGCGTAAAAATTCCGTGGACAACCCAAGCAATCTGGGTGAGCCCTTAGTTTCCATCCGAACACGCTTGGCCGCGGTCAGGAACAGCCACCCGCTGAGATCTCCGCCTCCCGTGCTCCTTCAGTCCCCTCTCTTCCATTTTCTTATTCCATACTTCATGTTTCGGTTGTCGAAAACAAAAGCTCTTTAAAATCCGCCTAAAACCAATACAGCCCTAAAAGAAAAGTTATGTTACCGTGAAAAAAAAAACTTCGATACAGCATGTCAATGAAAACGACGACAGACGAAACTGTCAACCTTAAGATTCAATAAAAAAAGACAGTCAGCCATTCATAATGAGCTACAACAATGAAAGAAAACGTTATATTATTTAGAAGCCGTTAAAATAAGTGACATCCGAAAGGTGGGTCCGTTGGTTCCCGACTCCTGTATTTTCCACACCGTCCACCTCCTGCCAGTAACGACAGTCTTCCTTTTACGTTTTAATAAACGTTTTGTTTGGAAATGACTTTTAATACAACTACAGTAGATACATATCGTACAGGGTGTTCAATGAGGAGCGTTACTGTTTTTATTTCACCCCCTTCGGTGGTGAGTGTACCCCGAACACACTCCGGGTGTCCAAACTAGAGGCCATCATGGACAACGTCTCCCATCCCCTCTATGACAGACTGGCAGAAATGAAGAGCACGTTCAGCAATAGACTGATTCATCCCCGGTGCGACAGGGAGCGCTACAGGAGGTCATTCTTGCCTTCTGCCATCAGACTGTACAACGCATCCACTGTGTGTGTGGGCAGAGGCAACATCGACAGTGACCTGTTTCTGGACTGAACAGTAAACTGATACATCCTTTTCTTTTCTTTTCCTGTTTACAACCGTTTTTTGTGCAATATATGCCAGGGACCCGTGCAATACATTTATATTTATATTTATATTTATATTTATATTTACATCTATATTTATATTCATATGTGTGATACGATTTTTCTGTGTACTGTTCTGTTCCAGTTTGTTCTTTGTGTGTCCGGACTGTGAGTAACTCTTTTAGTGCACCGCTCACTGTACTGATTGTATTGTATGTATTGTACTATTATTATATAATTCGTTACACTGTGGCTGTGTTGTGTGTGTTAAGCTGCTGTTGCACTGCAATTTCCTTCACGGGATCAATAAAGTATCTATCTATCTACTCACACACCCTCTCCTATTTATACGCCGTCTTGTAGGGGATTAGTTAAATTGTATGAGATTTTAATTTAGGCAGCACTTTGATTGAGAACTAGCGGTAATTGTTTTGCTATGGCGACACGGGGAACGGGTCCTGACCCTGCGTCGTACTGTTGCGTGCGAAAGACGGGAAAACGCGAGTTACTGACATAGTTCACCTGGCTCCTGGAAACAAAAAAAAAAACAAAACAAACAAACCTGCGTGACTGGAAAAGCGGGGTTTTCTTAGCAAATCGTTCAGGTCCCTCGTGTTTTTCCCCGCATACCCTTCAGCATTCTCAGCGTTCTTCTGCACCCCCTTGCTGAAATGTTGTTAAAACCCTTCCCGGCAGACCTCAGCAGACGGGACCCGGGATGTTGTGGCCCTCCCGTGAGTTAAGCTGCCTGAGAGTGTACTGCTGTTCCTGGAACCAAGGACTGATCAAGAGTGGAGATAGACTTGATCCCAACAACTACCGGGGCTTCTGTGTGAACAGTAACCTGGGGAAGGGATTCTGCAGTATCCTGAATACACGAATACTGGCCCTTCCTTACCGAACACAATGTCCTGAGCAGGAGTCAGACTGGCTTCTTACCAGATCACGGCACGTCTGATCACATTTACACCCTACGCACGCTGATAGACAAACATGTCCACCAAAAAGACAAAGGAAAAAATTTTGCCTGCTTTGTCGATTTCAAAAAAGCATTTGACTCGATTTGGCACGAAGGACTGTTTCTCCAAAGTGGCATAGGGGGTAAAGTGTACAACATAATCAAATCAATGTATTCAGGGAATAAATGTGCAGTGAAAAATGGAAACAAAAGGACAGAATTCTTCACCAAGGGCTGCAGCCTGAGCCCAACACTGTTCAATATCTATATCAATGAGTTGGCAGGAATGTTGATACAGTCTGCAGCTCCAGGTCTCACACTACATGACACACAGATCAAATTCCTGCTCTATGCAGATGACATGGTCCTGCTGTTGCCCACAGAACAGGGGCTGCAGCAGAGCCTGGCACTGCTGGAGCAGTATTGTCACACCTGGGCACTGCCAGCCCATCTAGACCCAAAACATGGGCTGCAGCACAGCCTGGCACTGCTGGAGCAGTACTGTCAGACCTGGGCACTGATAGCTCATCTGGACCCAGAACAGGGCTGCAACAGAGCCTGGCACTGTTGTAGCAGTACTATCACACCTGGGCACTGCTGGAGCAGTACTGTCACACCTGGGCACTGCCAGCCCATCTGGACCCAGAAAAGTCACTAAGAAGGAGGCTTTTCAACTTATATTTGAAAGTGTAATCCAACCCATTGCCCTATACGGCAGTGAAGTGTGGGGTCCCCTCACAGACCAGGATTACACTCAATGGGACAAATACCCCACAGAAACTCTGCACATGGAGATCTGTAGAAACATCCTCCATGTGCAGAGAAAAACACAGAACAACGCGTGCAGGGCCGAATTAGGCCAATACCCACTATTAATAAAAATACAGAAGAGAGTAATAAAGTATTGGCTACACCTAAAAAACCGCGACCAAAACTCCTACTCCCACAAGCCCTGCTGAGCCAAGAGCTGAGCACAACAAAGAGCCCAATGCGCCAGCTGGTCCTGAGGCTCACTGATCTCCTGCCACAGCCTGAGAAACAGTGAGTCTGTCTCCCAGTAACGCTCCATATGTCTATATGTAAATATTTTATGATTGTGTCTTTATTGTAAATGTCTGTAGATATTTTTTTTTGCTTGATGTTAATTGTATTTTTGGCAACACTGATTGTACTCAACGGTCATGCCAATAAAGCACCTTGAATTGAATTGAATTGAATTGATCGCCCTCTAGTGGGCGTGCGTCGGTACTGCAAGTCTCCAGCGGGACTGGCCTTGCCTGCCTGAGGAACTGCTCACTCCGCAGCCTGAACGCTTTCTGTCCTTCCTCCCGCAGGACAAGAGCTGTGGAAGAGCCGCTTCTAATGCATCCCAGGTATGTTTCGTGCCCCTCGCCAAGACTCTGCCTGAGGGCCCCCACTATACTGGGGCCGGCCCTGCTTTGAACCCCTTGTGCGATTGTTTCAGGGTGCGGTGAGGAAGACAAGCAGATCATCCCAGCAGCCCTCAGCCATGGGAGGACGCCGACCCCCCATAAAGGTACCAGCCTGCACAAAACCCCCCTCTTACTACCCACTGGCCTTAAAGGGGAATTGGCATGCTCTTTTTGTGTTATGGGGCTCGAAGGCGTCGCGCCTTCTTCCCACCACATTCTCGCACGGAAGCGCACTACTCGCACTAATCACACTCCAACCCCGAGCGCTTCTGCCAAACGACACCACTCCTGCCAATCAGGCAACCACGACACTCCATCAATCAGCGCGCCTCCTCCCTCGCACAATACTTAAACCCTCCAGAAGCCCCTGTTCTTTGCCTGGTATTGGTTGGTTGTTTGTTTGTTCGTTCACCTACCTCGCCTTAGATTCTGTTTTCCCTCTTTGCTCTTTGTTACTAACCACGGACCTCACCTTCGACTACGTCTCCCGTCTTGCCCTTTCGGATCTGGGAGCCGACTTATTGACCTTCATCTTTAGACTCATGGAACCGCCTTTTCGACCACGGCTTCAGCCTTGCCCAATTCTGGAGTGGAAACCTCCTCTCCCGCCTTTTTCTACGACCCTCGGAACTCGGCTCGGACTTCGCCTCTTGTCTAGCCCCCTAAGGTCCCGCATAGGGTCCATCTTCCCTTTCCTCAGCGGGTCAATCCTGACAGGAGGAATCGGAGTAGCTTATAAACCCCCCCAATTTACATCACAAAATAGAGGAAATTACCAGGTTTGCGCAGCGCCATGTTCTGCGATTCAGAACGAGGTGAAGTGACACTGTAAACAAGCAGGATTGTGAATCTGTCTCTTCTAATCCAAGAGGAATATTGCTCTCGAGTTCGAAACAGTTTTGCCAACAAATACCACTCGCTTGTTAGCTCTGCAGGCAGGTCACGCTGGATCATTTCTGCGGTGAAAAGTCTGCTGCCCAACCTGTACTTATTAACCCGGAAATCGCATCACATTAGGCATGACAGTGACTAGTGAGCAGGAAGGGCCGCATCACGCAGCGATTCATGGGATCTCCAATGGTAGTTTGCCACAACATGGAGAGCTGCAGTCCTTTCACGAAGTTCACAATTTTGCGCTGAATTCGGAATTGGTCAAATTTCTCCGACCCTGTTCCGCCGAATTCATTGAGTTACCAAGATGTAATTAGCCAGTCTGAGAAATTGCCACTGCAGTTCCCCTTCAACGGCCGGGGCACGTGAGGGCAGACCTTGCTTTCTCAGTCCTGAGGTTCACCCTCTCCTGTGTGAGGTATTCTGCTCTCCCTTGTGCTTCTCCGTGTCCTTGTGCCCCCCTCTGTTATTCCTCCTCTCCCATCCTCTTCCTTTTTCAGTTCGATTTTCCTGTCCCGTGCTGATCCTTTCCTCGGATCGCTTCGTCCAAAGGTCGCTGTGTTCCGCAGAATCCTGCTGTGCTGCTGTTTTTACAGGTGGAGGACAGGAAGTCCAGCCCTGCCCCCCAAAATGTCCGACCTACAGAACGCCCCCCCATCTATGAGGTATGACACAGGTCACGTCCCCCTTGCTTGATCTGCAAAGACCCCTCTTTATGACGTACTTGAGTGAGGATCCTTGTTGCACTGGTGATAAGTCCAAGCGTGCCAGGGCTGTGAGCCTGTGTACCTCTCTGTCTCTGTCTTCATCATGTGCTGGTAGTTTCCTCGCTGTGGTGCAACTCTTCAGTCAGGAATCTGCCGACTCATCCTCTATTTTCCCGTGTGTTTCAGGACACCGACTGGACGGCGCCCAGGATATACAGAACAGCCTCAAACATCTCACTGTGTCGCTGTATGAAGGTACCAATCCCATTGTGCTCTCCGTGAATTCTTTCATTTATCTCCTCTGTCCTGATAGGGAGCTGAAACATGTGCGTTCTGGTCTAGTATGTTTCTCTGCTCGGACGCACCTGTCTGTCTCTCTGTCTCCGTGTCTTGTTCCTCCTCTCCCATGGACACCCGCGCTGTCTGAGGAACTGGAACTGGACAGGTCCTGCGGTTTCTTAGCATGCCTGTCTGTTCATAACAGAGAGGGGGATGTATGTCAGTGTGCATTGCTTGTGAAGCAAGAAGTAAAGGGTTAATTCTGAAAACTCAAAAGGAGAAATTTAGTATTTTGTCTGTAGAGCCTATTTCAAGTGTAACACCTAAACAACTGTTTTCCAGAAGCAGGTTATCCATTGCTTTTCAATTATCCTTGACTTGCTCCTGTCTGTACCCGTGAGGGTCTTTCTGTCTGCGTCTGTACCCTCGTCATCTCCATCACAGCCCCGTCCAAGGTGCTGACATCTCTGCGCCTGCCACCCTACCACCCTTCTTGTGTCTCCTCAGGATGAAGAGCTCAAGAGGAGGAGCTTATGTCTGCCCCTCCGTGCACCAGAATACTGCATTTTCACAGAGGTAGAAGACCGCAGAAATAACCCCATCCGTTGGACCAGAAGGCACCGTCTCCATATTCCATGACACGTTACAAAGGGTGTTCATTTTTCCGCTGTGTGTCCCTGATTCTCTTCTATTTTTCTCTCCACTGGTCTATCCTGACACTGTGGGACTGTCTGTGCTGGTACCTTGTCAGTGCTTCCCTCCCTGACTCTATGCGCTCTAATTTGTTAGCACTAATATTGGCACTCTGCTGTCCATGGTTCTGAAACCCGCCTACTCCGGGTCATGTTCTTCATTATACCTTCTCCTGCACTGCACCCCACAGAGTGGGGGAAATCTATTCCTCTCCTGCTTCACGATCATACCTTATACCTCCACTGCGCTGTGCTGGGTTCTCAGTCAGAGCAGCTCCTCTTCATTATACAGTCATCCCTGGATTGACGAACTTAACTCGCATCCTGAAAACTATTTGTAGGGTGAAAATATATCAATTACAATCAATAAGTCGGATTAAATTTTCTAACTCGGATACAGACCCACCCCACCCAGGGCACCCCCCCCCAACACTATCCATACATTAGAACAGGACAGCAGCTGGAAGTGAAGCATTGTCTCAGAGTAACTCATTAACGTATGAGCAAACCTAAACAACATATACAAGGCAGTAAACTAGCAGTGAAATCCTATTAACCCAGGAGGGGATTACAAAGAAAGATTATGCGTTTATCTGGAAATCCATAGTAAATATGTTGACAGACGTCTGGCTTTTAGGTTTTGGTGTAACAGAAAGAATAAGGTTCTGGATCCCGAGATGAAGTTAAACAGATGAGTTTATTGCATGCAAGGAACAATAAAGCCGAAGTCTTGCTTCCCGCAAGAAACCACAAAACCGAAATATTGTTCCAAGTGCTGGTACAAACTTTAGGTTTACATATCCTTTCCTTTCTGCGTCTGACATCACTGTTATTATGGTAAAGGGGGGAGGTCACGTGTCTGGCCAGTTTACAGCTTTTTGGCCAAATGGTCAGGGATTAATTCCCCAGGGGGTTCCCTAGCTCTCCTAGCTCACATCTGGAATCCTTATCAGTTAACCCCCTTTCCTGCCATAAACTCCTGTTGCTTAGAAGTCTAAACCTCATACAGAAAAGGTTTTAGTTTAAACCCATTTTCACATCTTTCTTCAGTTTGGAGGGAATTGTATCTGGGTAAGTATAACTACAGCAACACATTCTCTATTCCTAACCTTCTCTGTGCGAAAACTGTAGCAAAGCTTTGTAACCCGGGAGTGCCCTCTTGTTGTCCATGGCACTAACCACTGAGATCCGCCTCTCTGGCTTGAACTCCACGGACCCTCACCTTTTTCCTGTGTTTGCAGGTTGAAGTGATGAAGAGAAGGAGCGTATGGGTACCGCTATGTGCCAGGCCTGTCAAGGAGGTAGGAAGTCAAAAGAATGGACCCATCCACTGATTCAAAAGGGACTGTCTGTGCTGTCTGTGAAATTCCATTCCAGCACAAGGAAGAGCAACCAGGTTCAGTTTATAATCCTGGTCTTGAACGAAGATCCTTCTCTGACAGGCTAAAAGAGTTGAGTTTATTTAGTGTTGAGAAGAAGTTCCATGTAGTTTTCTAATATATATTTTTGACATATAATCATAATAATAATAAGAAGAAGGAGAATACCATTATATAGCCCTTTTCTGGACACTCCACTCAAAGCACTTTACAGGAAATGGGGAATCCCACTACCGCCACCAGTGTGCAGCCCCACCTGGATGATGCTCCAGTACTCTCCCCACACACCAGCTCTCAGTGGGGAGGAGAGCAGAGTGATGAAGCCAGTTCAGAGAAAGGGATTATTAGGAGGCCATGATAGGTAAAGGCCAGGGATGCTCTGGAATAGGCTTATCTGTTGAGCGTGTGTCCCTGTTCTGGTCTGTCTCCCAGTTTGTGTCTCTGTCTTTCCACCCTGTCCTGGCACTGTTCTGCCCAAGGTACTGAAGCTGATCAGTGTGCTTGGCTGCATATCTCTTATCTTCTACTTTCTTCCTCTGTGCCCTCCTCTGACACTCGCGCTGTGGTTTTCTGAGTGTTGTTCTGTTCTCAGAGTGGTGCTCTCCTGGCCTCTATTTCAATTTTATTGTGCTTTTACACAGTGTGTGTGTGTATCGGTCTGTCTGTCTTTTTCTTTGGTGTTAGCTGACTTTGTTTTGTATTTACATCATTTACATCATCTCCTGATGTAATCTCCTGGCTCTTCGCTGTCTGACACTTGACTCTGCCCTTAGATCTGTGCTCTGTTAGAGTCCTTGTTCAGGTTCCCTAATTTCTTTAAGGGAAAAGGCAGATGATTTACAGAAAACCCTTACGTCACAACAAAAGTACAAATCATTCTGGGTTCTGACTGTCTCTGGACAAGGTGCCCCCAGAGGTGCGATTGATCCTGGGAGCTGACATCTGACACACTGCTTGCTGTTCACTCTGAGACGGTCAGTCTGTTGTGTGTGTTTTCAGGAGGAAGACTGCATGGTGACCCGCAAAGAGAAAAGATCAAACTGCTCCTCCATGAGCATTCAAAGCCAAGGGCAAGAGGCCAGGTGAGCTTTACAATTCAAATAATTAAAGACAACAGGAGACTTCTTTCTTACACAACTGTGGATTCCTGAATAGGCCTGGTGTGACCTGCCACAGCTCACTAAAATATATCAAAACAGATAAAAGACGTTGGCCATTGGCATGCACTATCCATGTTATTCACTAATCGATTTAGTTTCCTACATCTTAATTATCAGAAATATTTTATATGCTGAGTAATATCTATGGAACTGCTGAAATGTGTAGACGTATATTTTGGTTCCACTCTTTGGTTCTTACCCCTGTTATTCGAAGTTTCCTCCAAAATGTTTTCAGAAACTTTATTTCTGCCCCTCCCACCTGCCTCACCCCCACCACCACCCCTGTCCTTCTCCTATTCCTGTTACAGGAATTATGCCCACAAATTAGCTGAGGCATTGTATGAAATCCAGCGATACATCAACGTCTACTCAACACACCGCCCAGCCATGCAGAAGTGTCTGGACCAGCTCCGGAACACTGAGATAATCCTGATGGAATTTCACCAACACTTCGCCATCGCCTCCAATATGGCAGCCACAGAGCGCTCATCCAAGGGGAAGAACAGCTTCGTTGAGTTAGCATGGGTCCTGATCTCCCAAGGTGCAACCGGGACCTTAATGAAGAGCATAGAGATGGTGATCCCTGGAGTCTCAGCAGCCAGGCAGAGAAGTGTCCCCCTTGATCGCAGACAGTTGGAAACTGTGGTCGGCGCTTTTCTGCAGGAGCTGATGGACGTCACGTACGCCCTGCAGTACCTCCGCAGGAAGATGGAGCATCTCAAGAAGTGCCACTACTCTACTCCCAAGGGGCAGGCCAGAGGGCAGGACGACAGCCGCGCATCCCTGGTTATCCCATTGACCGGCAGAGTTGCCGGCGCGCTGGAGTCCTCCCGGAAGGCCGAGGAGAAGCTGAACCGTTTCCCCAGCCGCTTGGCGCGATACTTCACGTCTTCAGACAAGATCAAGGAAAACTCCATGATGAACCTGGTGATCCTCGTCTCCGATGTGGCGGGAGAAATGAAGTCGGTACAAGATGAGCTGTGTGGAATTCAGTACAACCTGGAGAGCTGTAACGTCTATATAGGAGGTCTCAGTTTATAAGATGAGACTGTTGCCTTATTGTCCCTTACTCTTTTTATTATTCACGTCTCCCTTGCTACAATGTTAGTTTTTGCATATGGTAGATCTTCCCCCTGCTACTCTGGTCTGGTGCTGCCTCACAGCTCCACGGTCCTAGGTTCAACTCAAGGGAGGAGTGCCTGTCTGTGTGGAGTTTGCACGCTCTTTACTCACTTGCAAGGGTTTTATTCCATTAAACCTATATATTCTAACATGACAGCTCAGTATCAATCTATACTGTGATTAAAAACGTGTGGTAAAAGCTTTGGTTTATCGTCCTTTCTGGTGTTTAGACGTTTTGTCCATTTAAAGCCCATCGCGGTATTCAGTCTAATCCAGCAATTGTTAAGAGCTGAAATGTTCAAACTTTAGTTTCAAATAATATTTTAAAACATAACCAAGGGTGATGAGTGCACCTTTTGGGATGTGCAGGATTCCAAACACGTAGAAAAGATTGAAGGGAGGTGTAGCACTACATATCAGAAAGTGCACAGAACCTCAACCGACATGAATCACAGGTCTCTGAGTCTATGTTGATAAAAAAAAAATGATCATGGCAAACTATCAGGAATATGCTACACACTTCCAAATTTTGATATTTATTACAATGCACTCCTATAATAAAATCAGAGACATATGTGCAATGGAAGAAGTAATTGTCATGAAACATTTTTAAATTTGCTCTCATAGACAGGAAATGTCAAGAAGGTCAGTAGCTGACACTTTAATGGCAGGCCTTGGTAATGGCTTATTCATTGCTCAGTTAGAGCACGATATTGATCTAGGATTTTTAAACTTCTCAAGCCAGAGTTGACGAACCATAAGAGAGCTGTGATCATACAGTATCCTGAGATTGAAAAAAGAATTTGAAACTTGGATTTTGTTTGTTTGGCAGAGTACCAGTCACGGCGAGGATAATATGAATTAACATAGACAGATACCATTAACATTCAGATAACATTCAGATACCTGATATAAACCCATCATGTCTACAGATAATATCACAACAGGAGGATAAGCAGATACTGTAGAAATCTCAAAAGAAATCCAATATAGTCTAGACAGGACTGAAAGCTGTGCAAATAGCTGGCAGATGACATTTAATCCAGATAAATGCCAAGTGATGCAAGGAGGTAACAAAAATGGGAACTATAAATATTAAATAGAAACACTGAATTTGATGAAGCAAACTATGCAGAAGTGAGTGATTCTGTGGACACACTATTGTCATCTTCTAGACAACAGGCAATACAGCCACACAAAGGTTTGCAATTGGTCAGTATCTCGGTAATATTTGTATATCAGCAGGGGGCAGTCTGCTTCACAGCCTCTATAATGCTTAAACACACAAACAAGAAGAGATTAATTCCTGAGCTCAAGCACGCAATGTGCAGCCCCCTTCAGCTGTAAGCAGAAACAAGAGAGGGAGCAGAGGTGTAGGAGAAAGTGGCAGATTACATAAATTGGATATATTCAGGTTCCACTGCATAAGCAGCCAGCAGCCATATCCCCCTGCAGCTCACAGCTGGCAGCCCCACTGAAGCTCAGCAGGTGTGAGCCTGGTCAGTACCTGGATGGGAGACTCCTGGGAAAGCTGAGGCTGCTGCTGGAAGAGGTGTTAGTGGGGCCAGTAGGGGGCGCTCACCCTGTGGTCTCGGTGGGTCCCAATGCCCCAGTATAGTGATGGGGACACTAGACTGTAAACAGGCGCTGTCCTTCAGATGAGACGTAAAACCGAGGTCCTGGCTCTCTGTGGTCATTAAAAATCTCAGGGTGTTTCTTGAAAAGAGTAGGGGTGTTACCCCAGTGTCCTGGCCACATTTTCCCCAGGTCTTTACCAATCATGGCCTCCTAATAATCCCCCTCTCTGAACCGGCTTCATCACTCTACTCTCCTCCCCACTGTGAGCTGGTGTGTGGTGAGAGTACTGGAGCATCATCCAGGTCGAGCTGCACACCGGTGGTGATGGAGGGGATCCCCATTACTTGTAAAGAGCTTTGAGTGGAGTGTCCTCAAAAGCGCTATATAAGTGTAAGGAATTCTTCTCATCATGGAATTTTCATGTTCTTCCTGTAGTATTATAAACCTTCTCCAGGTGCTCCTGGTTTCCTCCCCCAAAAGACCATGTTGAAAAGGTCAGGTTCAGCTGAGTGGTGGAGAGCGATCATATGCTCCCAGTCATGCGTCCTGTACTCCTGACTAATTATGGTGGTGGGGCGGCTCTGTGGCTCAGGATCTGCGCCTGTGGCTGGAAGGTTGTTGGTTTGTATCCCGCTGCCGGCAGAGGAATCCTACTCCATTGGGGCCCCTGAGCAAGGCCCTTAACCCCAACTGCTCCAGGGGTGCTGTATAATGGCTGATCCTGCGCTCTGACCCCAAGCTTCTCTCTCCCCTCCCTGTCTGTGAGTCTCATGGAGAGACATACGAAAAGACATATTCCTAATACAAGAAATTGTATATGGCCAATTAAGTGATCTGATCTTACAGAGAATCTGGGTCAGCCTCCCTCAGCTCAGACATTGCCTTCAGCTCCTCTGAAGGGCTGAGAAAACAGGAAGTTGCTAGAGCTCACTCCAGGTGGTTGGACCAGTTTGCTCGCAGTGGCCTCCTGGGTCACACTGTCAAGCACCAGGCGTCCCAGCTGGATCCGTGCCTCGATGGCAGGTGCGTCCGCGACGCTGCTCGGGCGCTGGGCCGCGCCGGCGACGAATGACAGACAGGAAGCGCTGGATCCGACCTCGGGCTCCGCCTTCGCGCCAGGCCTGGGAAACGACGTGTTGATCCCGACAGGATGCCCGGCTCGGCCTGGCAGATCAGCATCGTCCCAGCCTTTCAGAGCGTCTGAGTCACCACTCAAATCTGGTGTTGCCGCAGTTGGACAAAATGGGAACGTGCGTTTATGCCCTGTGAAAACAGGAACATAAATATTTCGTCCCCCAGCATAACGAAAACGGTGATCATGTTTCGATTGCCATTAATATACGGCAGTATTCTGAACTATTATAGTATAGTATAGTGAATAGAATATAAAATAGGTGCTGTCCATCGGATGAGACGTAAAACCGATGTCCTGACTCTCTGTGATCATTAAAAATCCCAGGGCGTTTCTCTAACAGAATAGGGGTGTTACCCTGGCGTCCTGGTCAAATTTCCCCCTGGTCTTTACCAATCATGGCCTCCTAATAATCCCTATGGCCTGCTCTCCTCCCCACTGAGAGCTGGTGTGTGGGGAGAGTACTGGAGCATCAGCCAGGTGGGGCCGCACACTGGTGGTGGTAGTGGGATTCCCCATTATGTGTAAAGTGCTTTGAGTGGAGTGTCCAGAAAACTGCTATATAAGTGTAAGTAATTATTATTCAATTAGCCTTGGGAGGTGAGGAATCTCCCCTATGCCAACTTTGAAAACAAACAGTTACTTCTTTAGCAACACACAATCCAAGGTCCCAGTCCAGGAAGCGTCCCTACAGGCTTGAGATCGCAGCCAGATATTCAGATATCACAAACATGAGGAAATAGGTGAATGACTTACGAAAACAGCCTTAAGCGATTATCACTCTTCAGAATGACAGCAGGTGCCCACAGACGTGTGAATCCAGTCTCAACGGGATCGTCAGACAGCTTTCCTATGTCCCTGCTGTGTCAGTGCACAGACACCTCCGGCCCGTGAGCGCAGATGCTGGAGAGCACTTAAAAGAACAGGGGAAAGAAGGAAACAGGTCAGATAAAAAGGAAAAGGGGAAAAGACCAGAGCACAAAGGAAGGGAAAACTGAAAGACAGCTTGACCCCAGAGGAAAACAGGGAAGAGACAGTTTGCTCCTAAGCCTCCTGATTTCTCCTGGGCAACAGTCTCAAGAGCCAGTGAGCCCTCAGAGACAGACAGAGAGCTGTTCCCCACAGCCCTGACACCTGAGCCGAGACAGCAACGGTAAGGACCCTTTGATTCGTACTTCTGTTTTACTTCTGCTTAGTCGCTTATTGACTGAATTATATCACAAGCCCTGAAGAAATATCAGTTGCACTGAGTTACTAATAATAATAATAATAAAAATAAAATAATTGCTTACGCTTATACAGTGCTTTTCTGGACACTCCACTCAAAGCGCTTTACAGTTAATGGGGATCCCCTCCACCACCAATGTGCAGATTACAGGTGTCAAGTCGGGCGCTGCCTGTTACGCTTGTTTTATTTTAAGCAAATGTAATATTTCAATAGAACAAATGTTATTGTGCTCAGCATGCTGGATTTGTACTGGAATCCCCAATTCATTTACATTAAAGCATGGAATACAGTGGAGCTGTGCAGGGGGGTCCTGTGGGACTCCCACCCAGGCTGTATCGGGGTCTTGGTACAGTGCCCGCTGCAGCGTGGGCAGAGGACCACAGCCCTCTCTTTAGGGAGAGGTATAGAAAACTTACCAGTACTCTACGGTTCCTCCTGTTCAGAGCTCTGTTGCATCGAAAGAGCAGAGGTCACAGAGGCACAGAGCTTTGGAAGGAGAGCCCATATCGCAGGCGAATACCGCCATCACAGATTCTCACCCTCGCGTGTCTTCCTGCTGTTTTCTAACTTTCGCCCGAGGCCATATTCTCTACTACTGCATTCCCAGAATTCAGCGCTCCTGCCTCATTCTCTTCATAGCTCACAAGCGGGGCCACGCTAGCGCTTTGCTCACATTCTGGGTGCAGCGCTGCGAAAACAAAAACCGGTTTGGGGAGAAAACCCCCCCAAAGCCCTCTGTTTACCATTCTCTTGAACACTGGAGAGCTTCTCAAAGGTCTTCGATGACAGACTTACAGCTCATTCCTCTCATACTTCAGCAAGGGGCAGCTGTGTAGCTCCTTCCTGAAATGACATTCGAGAACGTGCACTGGCCCAGTTTAACAGATTGCCAATGTAAGAAGGTCCTTCCATTGTTAGATTCAGTTATATTTTCAGAAACTGTTCCGATTGGGTTATGTGCTCAGTCTAATCGTGAAATACAGTACATGCCACTGGGGATGTGTACACTGTTGTAGGTGTTACTATTGCATTTTATCTGCATGGCCCTTATTTTGGTCTTCCAGCCTGTGGTCGTCCTGTTGTTGCTTTGTTGACTTGGTTTGATCTTCCCCTGACTGTCCCTGCACGGTTGT
Organism: Lepisosteus platostomus; assembly: GCF_059453375.1. Classification (NCBI taxonomy): domain Eukaryota; kingdom Metazoa; phylum Chordata; class Actinopteri; order Semionotiformes; family Lepisosteidae; genus Lepisosteus; species Lepisosteus platostomus. The sequence goes on from NC_142616.1 coordinate 9,406,533, forward strand.
TTCTTGCATTTTCATCTAATCTACATTTTATGCCACTAGTGCCTCTGTAGAGCCGATAATACAATCACCATTATCATCATTACCATGTCCATCGTCATTGTCATCGGTGTTACAGTCGATGTGGTTGTTGATGCCCTGTAAGATCAGCAGTGGAGTCTTTGCACCGTCTGGAATGCTGTCCAATGGTATTTCAGAACCTTTTCATCACCCAAATCACTGACATTTCAGTCTGTGGCCGAACCAGCTCTGCCTGTTATAGGAGTGGTCCCTCTCTCTCTCTCTTTTCTTCTGCTTGTTTCCTGTCCTATATCTCATTCTGTAAAGCGCCTTGAGAAGCCAACTTCTAAAGGCGCTATATAAAATAAAGTTTTTTATGATTATTACTATTATTATTTAACCTCGTTAAGATAGGGAGGTCCTGGTCTGTTTCTGGAGAGCCGTAATCCAACAAGACTTAGAGGTTGCCCTTAAATCCTCAATTTGCAGACTCTGAAGAGTCTGTCTGAGTTCTGTTGAGTAAGTTGATGGGTCAAGTTGAGTCAAGAATCAGGGTTAGAGAGGTGTTGGGATTTCCTTTCCGAAGGATCTCGAAATGTCTTCATTGATCAAAATGAACCCTTCCTGCTCCCAACCGGTCGCATCAAGGTCAGAGAGCCTCCTTGCGGAGGGTCTCCATGGATGAGCTGGCGGAGGGTTGGTGGGGGTTTGAAGCACCGATGCAGACACCAGGGGCCCCTGGCATTCTGAAATTCACCCTGATTCGTGTGTCAAGGGCCAGCGCTTCCTTCCCAGTTTTATCAGGATGGCCACCGCTTTTGTTAGAGGTCACCAGAACCCCCCTTTCCTGGCATTCGTCCCGCCAGAGACCCTGCTGGCGTTCCTCTGGGTAAGATGCTCGGCTGACACTGACCTTCGCCCCTTCTTCTCTTCCTCCTCCAGGTGAACGCGTGCGAGCAAATGTACATGAACATGGAGGGTGAAGACGACCTGGTGCGTCTGCTGTCACATCGCATAGAGAGCCGCTGGCAGTCCACTAACACCCAGCTTCCTGCACTGAGAGAGACTCAGAGACTCGGGACGGCAGTTTTATATCTCATACACAGGAAGTTGGCCTTGTTAACAGTCTAGTGTCCCCGTCACTAAACTGGGGCATTAGAACCCACACAGACCGCAGGGGTCTGGTCCCACTAACTGGGACTAACTGGTCCCACTAACACCTCTTCCAGCAGCAACCTTAGCTTTCCCAAGAGGTCTCCCATCCAGGTACCAGCCAGGCAACCTCAGTGGGCTGGCAGTTGTGAGAGGCAGGGTGATATAGCACCTGGTTGCACCCTCTGTTCTCAAGTGCAGTGGTGGCTGTAGCACAATGTGGCTGAGCCATGACGCTTGGTTTGACCTGCAGTTTAATGCCTGTTAATGTGAGAGCGATGAGTGGCACTGTTTTCTCTTCCCCAGAGCTTTTCCTACGAGATCGACAGCGGGCAGGAGTCAGCTTTACCCCAGACTCCCTCTGCTCCCATGGTAAACTATAGTCTCCCCCTTCGATACACTTCAATAGTGCAAAGAAATAGCTAGTGTAGCCCGTCCACACTTGCTCTGTCCTCGGTTCTCCTGTGCTCTATCATCTCGCCCACTTACTCCCTCTTTCTCACACCCAGCCAAATCGCCCTGTCACTCCCTTCAATATTTCTCCTGGAATGAAGCCTGACCTGTCCAGAAACAGTGGTTCTCATCTGCTAGCGCTGCACTCTGTCTCCACTGACTGACAGACTGAAGTGGCTCCACCCAAACCTTTACCTTTCCCTGGGGCTACAATCAACACGAAGTGAACGGCAGGAAAGTCTGCAGAAAATAGAGAAAATGGCACAATAATGGCGATGCACAACTTGTACAACTTGGGAGTAACACAGCGATCTGTCACCCTCTGGACTTGACAGCATTATCGTCTCCCTCAGAGACATGGTCAGATTGCGCTCCTTTGTCCAGCTGAGCCCACGTGTGTCTGTCATTCCCTCTCTCTGTGCCAGGTATGCCAGGCCCTGGCCCCTACAGAGCTATAACTGGCTCCTGGTTTTCACCCCACAGTGCAGCCCTTAATGGATGAATTGGATCAACCAATTAATAGCTTCATTAGGAGAACATTCCATCCCTTCCTGGCAAGCGACAGGCACAAGGCAGGGTACACCCTGGATGGAACGCCTGGTCCATTTCAGGACACACACTCACACACTCACACCAGGGCCAATTTTCCCAGAAGACAATTAACCTACTAGGATGTCTTTGGACTGTGGGAGGAAACCCACCTGACCACAGGGAGAACATGCAAACTCCACCCAGACAGCACCCCAGGGGTTGAACTCAGATCCCCAGTGCTGCGAGGCAGCAGTGCTCACAACTGTGCCACCATGAGGAGAACACTGTCCAGATCTCGGGCGATTACCAGGCCAGCTACATAACACGCGGGGCCACCTCTCTGGTCTGCACCCGGCCCTGACCGTGAGCTGCCCAGGGTGCTGAAGGCTGCCGCTCGGCTCCGTGACTGGTGCTCAGACACTCCCGAAACTCTTTCAGTTTTCCTGTGTGTTTTTCAGGATCCGTGCTGTGACCCCTCCAGGCCAAATCCGTATCATTCATTCTCTTCCCTCAAGAAGGTAAAAAAAAAAAGAATGAAGTCTTTAAAATAGGTTTCAACACGGCTCGGATTAGGTCCAGCCCTTTATTGTAAAGGAAGGCTCATCATGCTGCTTTACTGTAACACAGATAACTCTGACTTACAATAACTACTGTCACTATCACTGCCGTGATTTATATTAGGCTTCTGTAAGTAGGAAACCTATGGAACTATACAGTCAACGATTAATGAACTATAGCAGCCTACTTTCATCAATTTCCCTATGGGATTAATAAAGTATTATCTATCTAACAATTGGGGTTTTTTTCAAGGGAGCAAATCTTACAGATAAAATAGGAATGCAGCTGCACGCATTAATGTATCTGCTCAAGGCCTGTCTGAGGGGCTGCTCGGTCCCTAGCTCACCTGTCCCGCTGACGGTTTCTGTCTCTTTTGAAAAGTCCTTCTCTGTAGTGTGGGATGGTAACCTGTGTCTTGGACTCTGTTATAAACAGGTGTGGCAGCCAGACGAGGCAGGCGGCTCCCGTGAAGGCAGCCCGTTAAACGCCAAGGTGCCGGTCTTTTCAGTTTATTAGGGTGGCTGTCTGCATATCTCTGTCTGTCTTTGTCTGCCCCTCACCCCCGTCTTCCTCTTCTTCCTCATTCTGCCTTACGGTGGCATTGTGTTGCCCAACGCACCAAACCTTGACAGGTGTTGGCTTAAACGTTTGTTTGTTTGTTTTTTACTCTGGCTGCTTGCACATCTGTCCTGGTCTTTCTCTCTATCTCTGCACCCTCTTTTCATTCCGTTTTATACTGCCGCTGTGCTGTCTGTACATGGCGAAACCTGCCTACCCCTTCCTCTTCTTCAGGGGCCTGCAGCCGCAGTCCTGGAGGGTCCATGTATCTTGAGGCCTTCATTCGAACTCCGCTCTTCATGTAGTCTTAATATGCTAAAACCAGCTGGGCTGAACCGGACGAATTCTGATTTCTCCCAGCTCTTCAGGTGTGGCAGCTTTCAAGAGATACTGAAAATGTCCAGACAAGTTGACCCTCCAGGACCAGGGTTGTCCACCTCTGCCGTTATCCTTCATGCCAACTTACACTTTGACTGCGCAATCCATAGTGCTGAAACCTGCCTGCCCAATACTCCCTATATTCCAGCAGCTACAGTATATCCCCCTTTAGCTCCCAGCTGGCAGCCCCACTGGAGCTCAGCAGGTGTGAGCCTGGTCAGTACCTGGATGGGAGACTCCTGGGAAAGCTGAGGCTGCTGCTGGAAGAGGTGTGAGTGGGGCCAGCAGGGGGCGCTCACCCTGCAGTCTGTGTGGGTCCTAATGCCCCAGTATAGTGACGGGGACACTGTACTGTAAACAGGCACTGTCCTTCAGATGAGACATAAAACTGAGGTCCTGACTCTCTGTGGTCATCAAAAATCCAGGGTGTTTCTTGAAAAGAGTAGGGGTGTAACCCCGGTGTCCTGACCAAATTTCCCCCTGGTCTTTACCAATCACGGCTTCCTTATAATCCCCCTCTCTGAACTGGCTTCATCACTCTGCTCTCCTCCCCACTGAGAGCTGGTGTGTGGGGAGAGTACTGGAGCATCATACAGGTGGGGCTGCACACTGGTGGTGGTAGTGGGATTCCCCATTTCCTGTAAAGTGGTTTGAGTGGCGTGTCCAGAAAAGCACTATATAAGTGTAAGCAGTGATCAATTATAATTATCTGTGAATGGTACTCAGTGGGACCCTTCGGGCGGGTTCCTGTGTGTTTTTCAGGGCCAAGGCCTGGAGTTCGCTGACCCATCCATTTCACGCCCAGGTGTACCCTTCACTTACACCAAGAGGGTAGGAAAGAAAACTCAACTGCCTTACAACACGGCATTTGTTGTAACATCAGTTCCGTTTAAACACGCAATTTGTTGTAGGCAGTCCCTTACTGTAAATGGTGTTTTCATAATGGCATTTTCTTGCAACACAAATTGTTTTTAGGCCCTGATTTACAGCAGCAGTTGCTCTACCTTTATACTGGTCCTGTTTTTAACACGTAAGTGGATATCCTACCGTGTTTACACTATAGTCAACTATTGCACAGCACAATCCGATAGTGTTCTGATAGTATCCGATAGAGGCTGATGTGCAGATTTTACTGAAGAAACACACATTATAATACCTGTGTGTGGGGCTGCTCATCTGTTAGTCCATCTGCCTTGTCATCCCGTGCAGCTTCTGTGTGTATGTGAACCCATCCGTCTGTGTATGTTCCTCTTGGAGTGTTAACCTGTGTCTTTTATTCTTTTATAACCAGGCTTGGCACTCGGAACAGTCAGGACAGCACAACTATCATCAGGATGAACAGGTGTCAGCTTTGATGGTTTATTAGCATGGCTGTCTTCTGATCTGTAACTGTTTCTTTTACTTCCCTGTCGTTGCACTCTCTTCTTATTCTTATTCTTCCGAGGTTGAAACACAAGAGATCTGTACTGTCTTCTGCTTCTTTACAACTTATACTTAAACTGCACTGTCCAGGATGCTGTAACTCTGAATGTTTCATTACACCTTATCAAGAATCGGGACACGGTACTGTCCAGGGTGCTGAAACCAGTATCTCTCACTGGGGCCTGGCAAGCCTATCTTTCCGTTTCCTGCAATTCAGGAAGGCTGTTCAGAGAAGCCTCATCTCTGAACCATCGCTCTGTTCCTCCTTGAACACACGAAGACATTTGTAAGAGATCAGCGCCACTCCTTTTCCATCTTATACCGCCCAGTGACAAGAGGGAGTGAGATGATTGGCTATCATTTGCAGATCATTTGTCCCTTTTCCTGGTTCTGATGCCTCTAATCCCTGACAGTCAGATGACTGGTGGTGTGTCCTTGCCGTCTTTTTAATCCCGTTTTGTTTTGTTTTTTCCTGCAGGACTGCCAGAGTCTGCAAAGAAGCTGGAGCACAGAGGAACGTGAGTCAACTGACACACACACACACTGACAAAATCCCAGGGACATAGACAGAACACACACACACTAACACAAGCCCAGGTACAGAGACAGAACACACACACACACACACACACACACACACACACACACACACACACACGTGTGCAGACTGAAATCCGCAGATCTGCCTGTCTGTGGGGTTAGAGAAAATCAGCGGCTCTTCTCATCTGCCATGAGGCTTTCCACACACATACTGTACAGTACCTGCTCATGAGTTAGTCACGCTGTGTCCTGAATATTCCCAACCTGCATATTCAGAAGGGCTGTCCACAACAGCCTGCAGAGTACTGTACATGGACAGAGTCTCCATGGTTAACACTCCACAGTATATAGACAGAGCAAGAGAAACAAGAAACATACCGAGACAGAGTCCTCAAAATTCGCTACACCTGAAACATTCATTCACACTTCTGACATGGAGGGACAGCATTTAGATCTACAACCCCCGAGCAGGTTACTGAACCTCCTTGAGCCTCCACCTTCAGCTGCTTCAGACGAGCCCCCTTTACTGAAGCTAGCACAGCAGTTGGTGCTGATGGAGTCTGCTAGCAGAACCTGTCTGTTACTCTGTACCATAGTGGTAGGAGCTGTGAACTCCTGCTGAATTCACATGCTGAACTCAAACTTTCACGCTTGCTTTAGCACAGATGCGTCTCCCTCTCGGACATGGGGTAACCGGAAAAAAGGTTAAGCTAATTTCAGGAGATCTATGAATTACTATTGCTTTTCTGTTTCATCTCACAATGCTTTCATCTCTTATTTTTGGATTGTTTTCAGTTCCAAGGAAAAACAGAACCCATAAGTACATTTTAATGAACCTCTTAAACATGCTTTAGAATATACCAGCTCTAGAATGGGGTCTATTCTAGTACACATTCAGTTGGTAGTTGTGTTACAAAGTAATAGTGCAGTTCATCAGTACTTTTGCCATCACCTTGAACTCCCCAGCACACACACACTGTCACACCTGACTGTACTGTAGATACTACTAGTGTCACTGCTGTCCCTCTCCTCTCACACTCACCCTGAACTCACCAGAACACACACACTGTCACACCTGACTGTACTGTAGACACTACTAGTGTCACTGCTGTCCCTCTCCTCTCACACTCACCCTGAACTCACCAGCACACACACACTTTCACACCTGACTGTACTGTAGACACTACTAGTGTCACTGCTGTCCCTCTCCTCTCACACTCACCCTGAACTCACCAGCACACACACTGTCACACCTGACTGTACTGTAGACACTACTAGTGTCACTGCTGTCCCTCTCCTCTCACACTCACCCTGAACTCATCAGCACACACTCACTGTCACACCTGACTGTACTGTAGACACTACTAGTGTCACTGCTGTCCCTCTCCTCTCACACTCACCCTGAGCTCACCAGCACACACACACTGTCACACCTGACTGTACTGTAGACACTACTAGTGTCACTGCTGTCCCTCTCCTCTCACACTCACCCTGAACTCATCAGCACACACAATTCAATAGTCTCTCCTATATATTTATGCGCTGTATTGTCTTTCCCTGCAGAAATGTACGATACTTCCTCTGATGAAGAAGAAGATGAGTAAGATATAAAAAAAATCTTATGCTTCTGAAAATAGACCTTTCTGGGACAGTATGGATCATATTGAGGTCATGTTTAGGTCCTGTTTTGTTTGATTTGGGCAGCGCTCAAAAGCTAGTCTCCTCGCGGCTGACTCTCCGTCTCCCCCAGGGACCTGGCCTTCGTGGTCCAAAAGGTGCGCCAGGGAATGAAGCGCTTCCACCGCGAGTTCGGCGAGCAGGCGCCCAAGCTGAGGGCCCACGTGGCCAGCCTGAACTGCCTGGCGGCCGGCAGCAAGAAAGCCTGCAAGAACAGCCGGATCGCGGCCATCACCGGCGGCACCACGGGCGCCCTGGGGGGGGCGGCCGCCATCGCCGGGGTGCTGCTGGCCCCCGCCACAATGGGCGCCTCCCTGGCCATCTCGGCGGTGGGGGTGGGGGTGGCGGCGGCCGGCGGGGTGACGGGCGCCTCGGCGGCCATCTCCAGGGCGGTCCTGTCGGCCGAGGACCGGCGCAAGGTGGAGGCGGTGGTGGCGCAGTTCCGCCGGGACATGGCGGAGGTCAGCAGCGCCCTGCAGTTCCTCCAGGGGGCGATGAAGAAGCTGGAGAAGGTGGACCTGGCCCGGCTGGGGGGCGCGGCGCGGCCGAAGGACGTGATGCGGGCGCAGCAGAACATGATGGCGGCCGGCCGCGTGGCCCGGGGGGTGCAGATCGCCGGCGTGGCCGATGGCAAACTGAGCAGCTTCTCCAGGAGCATGGAGAGCTGCTTCTCCAGCAAGAACCCCAACAAGATGAAGAAGGGCTCCAAAGTGAACCTGCCCACCCAGATCCACAGCGTGGCCTCCGAGCTGGACTCGGGACTGGACGAGCTGGACGAGCTGGACAAGCTCGCGGAAAAGCTGGGCTCCACTTCCTGAAGAATTCACTGACTCTCACACACTGACACTCTCATACACACACTTACTCACTCTCACACACACACTTAATCTCACACACACTTATTCACTCTCTCACACGCACAGACACCTTCACACTTATTCACTCTCACACACTGACACACACACTTATTCACTCTCACACACTGACACACACACTTACTGTACTCACTCTCACACACACGTACTCTCACATGCACTGACACTCACACTTATTCACTCTCACACACACTTATTCTCTCTCTCACACACACGTACTCTCTCCCACACACACGTACTCTCTCTCACACACACGTACTCTCTCTCACACACACGTACTCTCTCTCACACACACGTACTCTCTCTCACACACTGAAACACACAAACTCACACACACTCACTCTCACATACACTCTCACGACCTCACACACACATTGACACTGTCACATACGCGCACACTCACTCACACAAACACTCCCTCACTCTCACACACCCACGTGCATATACACACACATTCACAATCAAGCGCACAGTCTCACACATACACTCTCACAATCAAGCACACACTCTCACACATACTCGCACACACACTCTCACAATCAAGCACACACTCGCACACACACTCGCAGTCTCACACACTCGCAGTCTCACACACAATCATGCACACAGTGATTAATTGTTAGGTTTTGCTCGTTAGTTGATACCCCCAAGCGAAGAGAGAGAAGCAGGACTGAGTGAGCCGAGGAGAGATCAGCCATGATACGGGCAGACAGGAAAGGAGCAGAGAAACCCAGCCGAAGCCTGACAGCGCGAAGGAAGAACGACAGAACTGCCAGCAGTAGACTCCAACAGGAAAGTGTCAGGGCAGCGCGAGCGCCCTCCCCCCCTCCCCAACAGAAGAGCCCAGAGTCCCTCTTCCCAGGATTCCATGTTTCTGGCCTGGCGCCAACGGCAACGGCCCTCCCAATACATCAGCTTCCAGATCCCCCCAAAACCTGCCTTGACACCCCAGGACCTGGAGAGATCCAGGACAATCCAGATGAATGAGGTGGGGTTCCCACAGGATCGTTTCAAACCCAAAATAATAAACGAAAACCAAATGAGAATAAACGTCAACACTACCATCAACAATACAGCACCAGTACTGTCATCCAATTTTATCTGATTCTCATTTAAATCTAGTGTAATACACATACATATGTACTTACGATTTTAAACACAGTACACTATTTTATAGAATACACTATATATATTCTTGCAAGCATTATTTCTATTAGCAGTGGAAATCTCTTCCAAAGACTGGAGTGTTTTAGGATTTGCCTTATTAATATTGAAATGTGAGTATCCAATATAGCTCTTATCCATAGCTGGAGAATTGTTTTGGTTTGCACTGCTGTGAATCCAAGCAGAAAGCAGTCTTTTCTGAATTAAAGTCAAACTATTAATGGCACTCTTTCTATTGTTTTCAATTCCTGATCATGTTGGAAGGGACAGCAGGTGATGCCAACAGTAACGTCTACGTTTTCTACCATCTCTAACTTTTGTGCAGAAAACAAAAAAAACTTTCCAGATTTCCAAATGAAGCAAATTCTTAGTTCTTGAGCTAAAGAGGCAAACAAAGAGCTCAGCCAGAGAGGTCTCACACTGTACCCCCACTTAACGCACCCCAATTAACTCATCTCAATTATCCCACCTCAGCCAACTCACCCTACTTAATGTAGCTTGATTGATTCACTCCAATTAACTCACCCCAATCAACTTATCCCACTGAACTCACCCAAATGATCTGGGTCATTTGATATTGATATTGATAATGATATTTCACGACATGGTTGTGTTTCAAGGGATGAAACAAGTTGATTGTGTTACGTTCGGGCGCGGAAAGGGTTTTCCGTTCAGTTTAAGTTAAGTAACATACAACTTCAAAACATCAGTTTGAGCCAGTGGCAGGGGCAGAGTTCAGTGATCAGTGTTAAGTTTTACCTCTGACTTGTCCCTTTTCTGTTCTTTGCGGAGTATCGTTACACGGTAATGCTGTCGTTGCTGAACCACAGCCGAACGCCACATGCAGAAGCTGTCCTCGGTGGCCATCTAGTGGCGAACTGCGGATGTTACAGCGCAGTTCCTCCGGTTCAAACAGGAAGCTCCGCCGAAAAATCTAAAATAAATGTCCTGTGTACTGAAGAGCGAAGCATTCACCTCCGTGCATATGCACGGCTCACAGCTGGGCAGGAAACCTGGCGACGCATCACGCTGGTGCAAGGCATACACGCGTTTTGCAGGAAAATCAGTGCTGAAATACTCTTGCATCACAATTTAAGCCACCAGTCCACTAACCTATTAATCCACTTTATAGGTGATTCCCCACACTAGGTTAGTTGAAAACCCTCAGTAAACTTTACATAGAGGGTGGTGGGAGTCTGGAACGCGCTGTCCAGCCACGATGTAGAAGCGGTCACTCTGGTTGGATGAGAGCTCTGGATCCATTCGTTACTAACTACTACAACTGGACAGATGGCCTCCTCTTACCTGTGAGCTGTGCTGTGTTCTTATTTAATCCCTGCAATAGGGAGGAAGATGTTGGGGTGGGAGCGGCAGATACCACAATCTCACTCCACGAACGGAACAAGAGGTCTCTTCATCCAGACAAGTAGGTGTCCTGGCCAAATTTCCCCCTGGTCTTTACCGATCATGACCTCCTGATAACCCCCCTTTCTGAACTGGCTTCATCACTCTGCTCTCCTCCCCACTGAGAGCTGGTGTGTGGGGAGAGTACTGGAGCATCATCCAGGTGGGGCTGCACACTGGTGGCGGTAGTGGGATTCCCCATGACCTGTAAAGTGCTGTGAGTGGAGTGTCCAGAAAAGAGCTATATAAGTGCAAGTAATTATTATTATTATTATTATTATTATTATTATTATTATTATTATTATTATTATTATTATTATGAACTAACGGCTCTATCCCATTCAAGGTCATGGGGCAGCCGGACTTTACTTAAAGGAAGGGCAGGGTAAAAGTGTACAAAGAAGAAGAGACCAATGAGCTCAGTTTCCTCATTGGCATGTTTAAGCAAATTAGCTTCATCTGCTTTCCAATTATCTTATGTATGATAAAAATGGACATATTTAACAGAAAAGTTAATCACAGCAGGAAGCCAGGTGTTCACACTAGGGGAGGTGCTGTCAGCTGTAGTGCTGAAAAGCACTACATAAGTGTAAGCAATTAGTAGTAGTATTAGTAGTAGGTGTAGCTTCTGGCTGTCAGATCCTAGTCCTGGGATGTTGGATGTTTTTGGGCTCTTTCAGGAACCAGCACTTAAAAACATGGAGGAGGTTGACAAGTTGGTCCAAACAGGGTAAAGAGCCAGATCAAGACTGGACAAACCCTGTTCTAGATAAATGGACAAGGAAAGGAAAGTCCTGGCATTTTACTAGAGAGCGGTGTTGGATAAATCTACTTTCGAGCAAACAAAATACCAAGAGGCTGGGAGAAAAATCGTTGGTTATCAAATGCAAGTGATCTGGCGTTGTACCTCGTAGAGAGCCATTGTCCCCGGTTTTTGTTCTGTGGTGGATGTTCATTTTAAAATGTAAGCCCTCACAGAGCAACTATAAAGGCTGGCCTTTCAAAGCTGGCTTTCCCACACTGGGGTTTCCGTGAGGATTAAACCAGAGCCGGTTATTGTTATTGTTCTTTCGGCCCGGGAGCGATTTCGATTTCGTTTTCGCTGTGAGCGAGGGCGCTGCTAATGAGCCGGGTCAGCGACAGCCCGGTCTTGTGATTCAACGCGCTTTCGTGTCAGCACAGACCGAGACAGCGGCGACCAGCCACCGAGGTAAAAACGCCTTTGTTTTGGGGCACGACGTGGGGGAGGAGGAGGAGGGCCGGGGATTTGTCGAGAATAAATCAATGAGAGTTAAAGAGTTTCTTCAGTTTCAAACAGCTCAAGGTGAAACTTAGCAACGCCTGGGTTGTCGACTAACTTTGTGTGGTGAACTTTCTTCTCTCCTTTACTCGCGGGTTAATGAGGAAGAAGACACGTTGTCTTTCCCCCTCCACCAGTTTGGACTACAGATGACGTGTGAAAACTGCCGAATATTTTCATCTCTATCGTGAAAGCTTTTCATGAAGTGACACTTTTTACAGGAAACTCCCAGCTCCGGCGTAAAGTTTTAAGCTGAACCACACGTTTGCTTTCGCTTTCGCATAAATCGTCTTGCGAATTTAATACAGCTTTAAAAAAATAAGTTCAATTCTTGTAGTGAAGTTTACAATCGTTAGGTTTAAGCCGCGCATTGAGTTAAGGTGTCGTGTCTTGTAGTGGGTCGGTAAAGTTCGGGGTTCACTGTGTAACTTCTTATTTCGTGCTTGGCTACGTCTTGTTTTTTTTTATGTGTATATAAACCAACATACCCGGGTTTCCTGGTTTCGAGCCGGAAATTCACATCCGTGAGGAGTTTATGGATGTATATAGCCACAAGTAAAGGTTTGATTCACCGCTGAAAAAAAGTCCAAATACGTCTTGGAAACTAGCAGGGTGCTGCGGGTTTTGCAGGGTACGCACTTCCGGAAAGACTCCAGGTACTGAGGCCGTGTCCCAGATACCGCACTGCCGAGACCCAGCCCCGGTGTGGACTTCGAGAGTCCGCCGGTTCCACGGCTGAGGGTCGAGCCGCTCTCTGGCCGTGTCCCGGTCCGCACACACTGGCGCTCCTGCCCCCCTTCATGACGCGCAGTCAGGGCAGAGTTCGCCCACCCCAGTTCTGCGCCGAGCGCCGACGTTGCCTGTTCCGACCTCTCGAAGCGCTAGACGTTTACCTGTCAAGCCTACTCAACGTTAAACAAAGCTGCCGTGGAATTGTACAATTTTTAAAACTCATAATATTTTACGTAACAACACTCAATTTCATTGAAGTATTTGAGACGCAAGTGCAGCGTGAAGTGTTGCCAGAAAGCTCTCGCGTCTTGAACTGGCCACCCCGTTTTGAGCGGTGAATATTCTGGCCGTTCACCTCTGGTATTTAGCTTGGGGAAAATGGGCTGGGGTCACAGGTCGAGTCGTAGGCCCAGACAGCAGATGGTGTTTGTCGAGGGAGGGACGGAGCAGTGTTTCTCAACTGCCTATATTTCTTTCTTTGTTTGTTTTTGGGACCAGGAAACGGCTCTATTACAGCTGCAGCGAGTTCGCCTGGGCTGAAGAGCTACGATCCCGGGTCGGCGTCGCCCCAGGGATCCGGTTCCGGCTGTAGTGTCCGAGACACCTCCTCTTTTCCTCTCCTCTCGCGGCTGGTCCGGATGGAGAAGAACCGGGATGTGGGCGCCGGGCCCGCCAGGAGCGGGCCACAGGACACGGAGGTGAGTGGCGACTCCTTGTCTCCAGCCCTCCCTCTCTCCAAGCCCTTCTGGGTTAGGAGCCAGGCTTTGGTAGATTGTTTTTTTTTGGGGGGTGGGGTTTAGCTGCTATAGTCATGTCGCCCCTGTGCTGATCACGGCATAGTGGGGCCGGGGGGGGGGGGGGTTACGGACATCAGCTCGCACCCTGACACACCAGGAGCGCTGAGGTTTGAAATGGTGCCAGGCTGGAGAAACGCCCTCTCTCTCCGGGAGCCGTTTTGAAGGAAACGCACAGGGGGCGTGGCTGTGAGCGGCAGGGGCTCTGGGCGTGGGAGGTGGGAGCACAGCTGACGGAGAGCCGCTGGGGAATCGAACCCGCAGCCTCCTTTAGGTGAGGACCCTGGCCAAGAAATAGCCGAACAAGATCTTCAGACTAGGGGGTTCCCAGTCTTGGTCCAGGGGACCCCAGTCCGGTGAGTCTTGTGGCTTAGGGGTCCCCAATCCAGGTCCTGGGTGGGGAACCACTCTCGGCTATCAGACTAACTGGCTGGGGCTCCCTCAGACCACAGCTGGGTTCCCCCGCTTCAGACCAGTCAGCTGTGGAGCAAGATGGGAACACGGCGTCTCTTATTGACACCTGTCTTGTCTTCTTGGCCGCTGGCAGGAAAAGACACTGCTGGACTCCGAAGATGTAGAGTTTGAGGACCTATTCTGTGGGAAAGAAGAGACAGGGGTGAGTTAACAAAACACTGCAGCTCTGTTTTCGCCCCAGGTGAGATACTCTACTTTTTTCCTAATGCAGTAGGTAACCCGTGGATCTGAATTATGGCCTCAGAACATTCCCAAAACAAACTGCCCATTTTTACTGAAGCTAGAGATATAGTGTGGCATTCAAGATGTGGGTGATTTTACCCGAGTCTGTGAATGTGGGTGAGGTGATCAGTGCAGTCTGCTATGTGTTTGGTTTCCTGCCACTACCCTGGTAGCTCAGACAGGATTTGGTGTTGTAGGTTTTAGAGCAGCAACTGCATAAGCAGGGAAAAGCAGTTCACCTCATCTCATGAAAGCAGCGGCTCACAGACTTTTTCACAGGAAGGCCAGTAGCGGTTGATTACAGTAAGATATACGGACTGTGCATACGTGTTCATTTGAATTTTTCTTTCTCCTCTCCGTCTCTCGCCGTGTCAGGAAGCGGACAGCCTGCTGGACTGGTGGTACACGGAGGAAGGTGAGCTTTACTGCCCCCTGTCTGTGGTGGATTTACAGGGATCTGACAGGGTGTGAATGCTTGTTGTGTTCCTGGGATTCAGCAGAGCTTATGGGCACATCCCGTTGGCTGTGTGTTTTCTGGCTATGGGTGTGTCCAGCCGGCGTTGGGATCACTGAACCCCTGTTTGTCTCCTCTCAGGCTGGGACAACTGGAGCTCGGATGAAGGTTTCACCGAGGAGCAGGAGAACAGGTGACGCGTGCTTTATCGCTTCAGTGCTTTTCTCCCACGAGCCCTTGCATGTGGGAAGGTGGCAGGGATCAGAGGCCCTCATCTCGTTCCAGTAGAAGCTGCTCATACAGGGGCCCACCCCTCCTGGAAACAATCTTATCAGGAGTCGGAATGCTGCTAATCACATCTTGGCTGCTTACCCGCTTAACGAAGGCATTAAGACAACAGTTCAGTTTGCTCCTATTCAGTAACACCTGCTAAATGTTCATCGTTTCTCAGAGAGCAAATAGAAACGCATAGACTGTAAAGAGGGGTGATGTCATTTTACCACAGCAGTTGAAGTTCACATGTCTTCAGTACTGGCTGAAATATGTTCTCTGTCCTGGATTGAAGGCATTTAAGGTGATGGTGAAGTCCAGTGGCTTTATAAATGACTGGCACCTAGCTGGTTGCTTTCTCTTTGTGGCCACAGGTCATGAGGTCATCCAGTGAGAGCCACTTAGGGCCTGTACTCCTTTTCCTGGAGAGCTGCCTTCCAACAGGTTTTGCAGGTTTCTAATGTCTGAAGTCTTGCCACCCTTTATGATCAGTTGAGCAGCAATGAAAAGTGCTATTATAAAGTAATCCATTACAGTTAATTGTGTAAGGGATTGCTTACACAAGTAACTGTGATGGATTGTAACTACAATGTGTAGAGCCATTTAAATGTTGGGGATCACCCTACAGTTATGTACTTTAGATCACTGTAACTGAGGAGTAATCCATTACAGTTAGTGATCTACTCTACAGTCACATGCTGTAGGTCACTGTAACCAAGTAGTAATCCATTACACCTAGTGATCCACTCTGCAGTCACATACCGTAGATCACTGCAACAGAGGAGTAATCCATTACAGTTAGTGATCTACTCTGCAGTCACATACCGTAGATCACTGCAACAGAGGAGTAATCCATTACAGTTAGTGATCTACTCTGCAGACACATACCATAGATCACTGTAACCAAGTAGTAATCCATTACAGTTAGTGATCCACTCTACAGTCACATACCATAGATCACTGTAACAGAGGAGTAATCCATTGCAATTAGTGATCCACTCTACAGTGACATACTGTAGATCACTGTAACAGAGGAGTAATCCATTGCAGTTAGTGATCCACTCTACAGTCACATACTGTAGATCACTGTAACAGAGGAGTAATCAGTTGCAGTTAGTGATCCACTCTACAGTGACATACTGTAGATCGCTGTGATCACCGTTTTTAAAACGGTTCCCCAAGCCTCTTGCCCATGTGAAACTGTAATCCCTAAACCGAGCACTTGTTCTCTGTCCCTGCGCAGGCGACTGGCTGACACGGCCAGCCGGGTCTACAAAGGCATCCAGCTGTTCAGCCAACTGTTCGAGGACCGGGCCCAGGAGCTCCAGGCGCTGGTGGACGAGCTGTGGCAGATCGCCGACGGCGTGGACCGCTTCCACCGCGGCGCGACCATCGCCAGTGTGACGGGGGGCGTGGTGAGCGCGGCCGGCGGGATCGCCACCATCACCGGCCTCATCCTCGCCCCCTTCACCTTCGGGGCGTCCGTGATCGTGACGGCGGTGGGGCTGGGGGTGGCCACGGCCGGCGGCGTGACCAGCGCCTCGGCCACCGTCTCCGACTCGGTCAGCAGATCCTGGGACCGCCAGAAGGTGGAGAAGGTCATCCAGGACTACCAGGAGAGGATGAAGCCGATCCAGGAGTGCCTGGAGTTCGTGAAGCACGGGATGGAGAACCTGCAGAGGCTGGATTACTCCGGCTTTAACGAAGACATCGCCCGGAAGGCCCTGCCCAGCGCGGAGGGGGTCTTCCAGGCGGGGGCCAGGGCCGGGAAAGGCCTGGCCAACGTCTCGGAGATCGTGAGGGTGGTGCAGCTGGCCGAGGTGGCCTCGGGGGCCGCCCGGGCCGTGCGGGTGGCCAGCGTGGCCACCGGCGTCCTCTCGGCGCTCTTCCTGGGGCTGGACGTCTTCTTCATCGCCCGCGATTCCATGGAGCTCCACCGCGGCGCCCGCACGGAGCTGGCGGCGAAGATCCGGGAGGTGGCCGGGGAGCTGCAGGCGGGGCTGGTGGAGCTGCACGAGATCCTGGGGGAGTTGCGCCAGAGCACCGGGAAGGGGGCCGTTCCCGAACCTGTTCCCGAGCCTGCTCCCGGCCTCAGCTAGGAGGGCTTGGAGAAACGAGCCCGGGATTTCTCAAGTTAGGGACGGAGACTCTGCAGAAGAGGGATCGTGCCTGTTTTGATTAATCCGTCACCGGGAGGCGTTTCGGGAAAAATGAAGGAGATTGCTGGGATTTCATCCGAGCCCTGTATGGCACTCCTGAGGCTAAGCTAGTGACTAAATACTCAACCCTGATGATACCCCAACCCCAGAGTCACAACCCCGGCCATTCCTCTGGTCCTTACCCTACCCTGAACCGCGATCTGGGGTCCCCCAGTCCTGTCCCGGCCGAACCCCAGGTGACCCCAGTGCCCGCTGTCTTCCATCCAGCACAGCCGCCCTACTTGCTGAACGGCAGCACTGCGCCTCTTCTTGTAAGGCACTGGTCCCGCCGAGGGCGAGAGTCCAGGTTCAAATCCATACGTCTCCCCTACTTGCTGAACCAGCCCTTGCGCTGAGCACTGCTTTGAAGTCCTCTTCCGTAGTTCGCCACGTCTGCTGAGCCTCACCTTTTCGGCCATTTCCGGACATTCAAAGGTTCATTTCGACGTGTGACAGCTCCAGAACTGGACACAATGAGTGTGGAGGCTGGTTTAGACGATGTTTTGGGCTCGGTTAAATAATCGAGAGCTCAAAGACCAGCCCATACAGAGATCAAGGGAGCCTCTTCCCTGTGCCTTATTCTCCCTGTTTCCCTAACTGGAACTCTGGCGATTGTGGAAGCTTTTCCCTCAGTAAGACAACAGAACCAAATGTACTGCAGGGCTCTTCTGCTACAAGCCTC
Source organism: Lepisosteus platostomus (assembly GCF_059453375.1). Classification (NCBI taxonomy): domain Eukaryota; kingdom Metazoa; phylum Chordata; class Actinopteri; order Semionotiformes; family Lepisosteidae; genus Lepisosteus; species Lepisosteus platostomus. The sequence goes on from NC_142616.1 coordinate 9,424,368, forward strand.
TGTCAGGGGTTACGCTGCTGAAATGTAGAAACGGTCGATATGAAGAACTGTGCACATATCTGTTTTCTCTGAAATTCTTCTTTTCCGTGTTAAAGTGGCCCTAAAAATGCAGCTTTTTAACCTCCTGTGTATTAATAAAAGAGCTTTGAAAGAAGGAACGTGCTGTTTTTGTCATATTTGGATTGATGTGGGATGTGTGGGGGGGAGTCTTCAGCCGAGACGAGATGGAGAATTGAAGTTTTAAACTGAGCCGTAATTCCCTGGATGTCTTGATGCTGTAGCGCCCCGACTCGCTCTGTTGGTAGAGCATGAGACTCGTGAACTCAGGGTAGTGGGTTCGTGACCCCCGTCGGGCGCAAGGCTCTCTAATCACCCATACTGGGCAGCGGCAGCGTGGGGCGGTGTTGGTGATGGAGGGTCACATATCTGTGATGGGGGAACTGTACATAACGAATGCAAGAAATTGTATATGGCTAATAAAGTGAAATAAGATCACTTTACTGGCCATATACAATTTCTTGCATTCGGAATTTGTCTTTATGCAGACCCCAGCTTGCTCTCCATGAGAGACACAGGCACACAGACAGGGAGGGAAGCTGAGGGTCAGAGCATAGGATCAGCCATTGTATAGTATCCCTGGAGCAGTTGGGTTAAAGGCCTTGCTCAGGGGCCCAACAGAGTAGGATTCCTCTGCCAGCCACAGGATTTGAACCAGCAATCTTCTAGCCACAGGCACAGATCCTGAGCCACAGAGCCACGGGTGGCCGTGAGCTGACCCTCACTTGACCCTCACTCATCCATCCCCCGCTGTTACTGTAGGCCAGTCCGCTCTGCTGCTCTGTGGCGAACCGGGCGAAGAGATGGCAGAGCAGCGAGTGGGCTGTCTGTCTACAGACCTGGGGCTTTGGCAAATGGTCCCGAGGTCGTCTGGAATCCGCAGACGGTGGAGAACCGTCCGCGGGGGGGGGAGTTCTCGCCTGACCCATCCCCCCTAGTCCCGCCCAGATCTAGGGCAGCTTTTCGGGAGGGTCCAGGGGACATCTGGTGGTGCAGGGACCCAGGCTGCAGTCCCTTCATTGCTTTACAGACAAGCAGGGCCAGTACTATATATACTTATATGTATATACAATACTATATAGGAACAAGTAATAGGTTTAATTCATGCTGAAAAACAGAAGAAAGAGAACACAACGTTTCGGCCGTGGAGCCTTCTTCAGGTGTGAGCATCTATAGTACAGTATATACAACAATTACAACAATTTTTACAGTTATAGTACAATACTATATATACACAATGCAATACTAGATAATATATACAATACAATACTGTATACACAATACTATACTATATATATAATACTACCTGTATACTTCTACAGTATAGAGCTTATTACTTCTCCCATGAGACAGGACGCAAAAAAACACATGCGACAGCCCCCACATAACCGTATGTGATTAACTGGAAAATATTCCGAGCTGACCATCCATTTTCACCAGGTGCCATTCACCAGGTCCCAGCTGGTATCTCTTCACCTGGACATAATAAATAATAATGTTTATTCCATGCTGAAAAGATAAGAAAAGAAACAATTTTGGCTGCAGAGCCTTCTTCAGGTGTGTAATATAATAATAATTTCTTACACAGCATTTTCTAGACACTCCACTCAAAGCGCTTTACAGGTCATGGGGAATCCCACTACCACCACCAGTGTGCAGCCCCACCTGGATGATGCTCCAGTACTCTCACCACACACCAGCTCTCAGTGGGGAGGAGAGCAGAGTGATGAAGCCAGTTCAGAGAGGGGGGTTATTAGGAGGCCATGATTAGTAAAGACCAGGGGGAAATTTGGCCAGGACACCAGGGTTACACCCCTACTCTTCTTGAGAAACACCCTGGGATTTTTAATGACCACAGAGAGTCAGGACCCCCATTTGATTCTCATCTGAAGGACAGCGCCTTTTTACAGTATAGTGTCCCTGTCACTTTGCATTAGGACCCCCACAGACCACAGGGTGAGCGCCCCCTACTGGCCCCACTAACACATCTTCCAGCAGCAGCCTCAGCTCTCCCAGGAGTTTCCAGGTACTGACCAGACTCACACCTGCTGAGCTCCAGTGGGTCACAGGGTGATATGGCTGCTGGCTCCCCACGCTGCTGTGCGTGTATTTACCGCGGGAGGCCTGAACCCCGAGGTACTGTTGCAAGAGCCGAGCGCGGGTTAAACCGGTGTGTCTCACTTCCAGCCGCCCGGAGCCCTGCAGGCGAGCGAGCGAGTGAGTGAGTCCCGACCCGGCCGGTCAGGCTCGCGGCTTCTCGCCCGACAGGTTTGCGCCCAGAGGAGGAGGAGGAGGAGGGGGGAGGGGCAGTGACTGACAGTCCGCGCCGAAAGACGCGCTTGGAGCATCGATCGCGGCAGCAGGTCGGAGGACCGCTTCGAGGAGGAAGGAGCAGCGGGGGAGAGTCAAGGAGACGGACAAACCCGGGTTTGAGAACGCCGAGTCTAGAGACTGACACGGGACTGAGTCGACTTCAGCACATCAGGCAACGGATAGAAGCGCGCTGCAGCTTCCATGGTAAGAGCTGGGGTGTGTGTCTTAATGTCCCCACCGCTGTACAAGTGAGGACACTTGGTTGCTATTGGTTTTAATGTGCAATTGTTCAGTAATTCGATTATTATTATACTAGTATACTCACACCTGAAGAAGGCTCCACGGCCGAGACGTTGTGTTTTCTTTCTTCTCTTTTCAGCAGGGAATACACCTATTGCTTGTTCCTTTGCAGCCTATGCATGCTAACGCAGCTACCCACCTGAATTACTACATTATTATTATTATTATTATTATTATGAGGGAGTGCACGTGGACGAAGATGACAAAAAGCCCCCTTTCGAAAGAAACACAACACGTTTCAAAGCTGGTATTCGTGACAAGCTATGTTTTCTTTTACATATAAAACATTGTGAATTTCTTGAAATTTCTTGTTGGTGTTGTTGTTGCTGTTCTGTGTTTCCGGGCTGCGCGTGCCTATCATTCCAGAGGAATTCCGAAATGTCACGGGCGGGCGGGGACGCCGGTGCAGGCGATGTTCTGTGCTGTGCTTGAACGCGGAGATACACCGTTTTGAGCTCTGAGGTTGCCGGTTTCTGGCAGTTGGAATTAAAGCACAATAATCACGAATAAGTCCTTCAACATACACCAGCGCTTTACAGGTGAAAGCACTCCCCTCCACCACCAGTGTGCAGCCCCCACCTGGATGATGCTCCAGTACTCTCACCAAACTCCAGCTCTCAGTGGGGAGGACAGCAGAGTGAAGAAGTCAGTTCAGAGATGTGGATTATAAGAAGGCCATGATTGGTAAAGATCGGGGGGAAATTTGGTCAGGATACCGGGGTTTTCGAGAAATAGCCTGGGTTTTTTAATGACCACATAGAGTCAAGACCTTGGTTTTACGTCTCATCTGAAGGGCTGCGCCTTTTTTACAATGTACAGTAGTGTCCCCGACACTATACTGGGCTATTAGGACCCCCTCAGACTGGCCCCACTCACACCTCTTCCAGGAGCAACCTCAGCTTTCCCAGGAGTCTCCCATCCAGGTACTGACCAGACTCACACCTGCTGACCTCCAGTGGGGCTGCCAGCTGGGAGCTGCAGGGGGATAGAGCTGCTGACGTTGTTTGTTTGCTGTCTACGAAACTAATTTCAAGTAAACTCAGAAATTCTGTCAAACAATTTGCCCGTCGGCTGAGCTTCAGTGGACCGGCAGTCTGGAGCTGCAGGGTGATACAGCAGCACAGTCCCGATCCCTGATCCCGATTCCATCTCGGCGCTCAATGACATATTCGAACCCTAATGAACCGTTCAAGCAGGGAGCTGGGTCAGGAGGCGTAGGCTGCAAAGGAACAAGTCAAGGTTTCTTCCCCTGCTGAAAAGAGAAGAAAAAACATGTTTTTATTTTCTTCTCTTTTCAGCATGGAACAGACTTTTACTTGTCCCTCATTAATAGGCTTAGTGTTTGTGTTTCTTAGTTTCTAAATCTGCAACATGTCGCCATGTGGACGCTTGAAGCGCCCGCTTCCTTCTCAGCGCTCGCTCTGGTGCAAAACCCGCAGTCGGAACAGCAGCTGTCGGCGAGGAGAAGAGAGATCCGCGCATTTCTCCTGCCCCCGCCTAGGCGCGGACTGCGATCATATCGCGTCTCTCGGACGGGCCAGTAAAATAAAAAGGGCGCGGTGTTTCTGGGACAATTGAACCCTCATCTCGAAACAAGATCCGTGTTTCCGTGCCCAGAAATTCAGACGCGTGAAGCGTCGTGATTGTGAAATGGGAACATAAACTCGGGTATTGAGCTATTTTGTTTTGCAAAAGGGGCCATTAAAAACGGCGACGAGTTGTACTTCACGTGCGGTGCACAGTTGTCGCCTGGCTTTTGAAGAGCTTTGAGATGTTGCTTTCAATGAAATAGGCACTATATATTAAAAGCAGGCCAAGTACAGCATTAATCACGCTGGAAAATCTCATATGATAGAAGATAAAATCTAGAATATGTAGGTGTGGAAATCCTCCGGAATTGAACGGAATAAAACCACCCGCGGGTATGGAGTCGGTTGCCGTACCCGTTTCCGTGCACAGTAACACCACACCGAGAGACATCGTTTGGAGCAGTTCGGCAGGATAGGACACTCTGAGCTAAACCAGCTGTTGAGTGGTGCTTACTACTCCTCCTTCTCCGTTAGTACAGCCCGGACAAGATCAACTAAAAACCAGAAATCTGAATCCCTGCGCTGTGAGAGCCGCCCTGTGGAACTTATCTATCCGATGCTCGATGTGGTGATGACACTTGACGTAACTGCTCTTCGTCATCGATCAGATGAACAATTCATTCTCCACTGCTGCCCAGTAAGGGTGGCAGACAAGCAGGAGATCTGAGCTGATCCTGATAGCACAAGGCACAGGGTGGGACTATACCCCAGACAGCTGGATTGATTGATAGGTTGGTTGATTGAGGGGTTGGTTGGTTGATTGAGTGGTTAGTTGGTTGGTTAGTTGGTCAGTCAGTCATTTGGTTAGATTAATTGATTAATGGTGTTGAAAATTGTCTGAACTTCTCATTTTTTCCCGCTGATGGTAAATGGATTGATTAATTCATTGATTTGTTGATTGGATGGTTGATGGTAGTGGAAAGCAGTCTGAATTTGATATTTGTTCTCCCACTAGTGATTGATTGGTTGGTTAGCTGGTTGGTCAGTCAGTCAGTTGTGTGGTTAGATGAACCATCAGTGGGCGAATTTCTCATTTTCTCCCTGATTGATTGATTCATTGATTCATGGAGTGGTTGGAAAGCAGTCTGAATTTAACATTTAAATTTTTTCTCCCACTAGTGATTGATTGATTGATGGATGGAGGGAGAAAGCAGTCTGAATTTCTCAGGTGTCTCCCACTGATGCTGTTGCGTCCAGGCGAGACGTGTTTGTGAAGACGTGGGGCTGGACCTCTCGAGCCAGGCTCTGGGCGCTGCTCGCTGGGCTGGCCCTGATTGACAAAGCAGCTCTGTCTGCAAGCAGCCGGGGCAGCCAGACCTGTTTGCAGAAGGGCTCTGGCCCAGCAGGTTTCGTGGGCCCCCCTCCCTTCCATAAGGAGCAGAGGAGCAGCCTCAGCTCGGCCAGCCAGGTTAAGACATTCAGAGATCTCCAGGAATGCAGCCCTGAAGAACCTGTCCCGGCAGCTACGTTAGCAAAGAGTTACTGACCACGCTTGCACTGTCCTCTGCACACTGGATCACGGTGAAGGAGACAGCCATGCTCAGTCCAGTACGTCTCTTTCAAATAAGAAAGGTGATGGTGCCTTCCAAAAGCTATTGAACCTCACTAAGGAAGTATTTCATTATAGACTGCGTTCAGAGAAAGGGTGTTTTTACGCTTTTAGCGTGAAAGCTCATGCACATGCACAAATAGCAGGGTGAGATCTTCCAACCAGGACAAAAGGCATGTCTTTACAGAAAGGTCGGTGGAAGTCTGGAACAAGCTGCGTGGCCATATTATCAAAGTTGATACTGTGGCTCACCACTGCTTGTTTGGGCTGTGCAGGGCACGAGGGGATGGCGTATCAAATCGTTCACTAGGGCTCACCACTGCTTGTTTGGGCTGTGCAGGGCACGAGGGGATGGCGTATCAAATCGTTCACTAGGGCTCACCACTGCTTGTTTGGGCTGTGCAGGGCACGAGGGGATGGCGTATCAAATCGTTCACTAGGGCTCACCACTGCTTGTTTGGGCTGTGCAGGGCACGAGGGGATGGCGTATCAAATCGTTCACTAGGGCTCACCACTGCTTGTTTGGGCTGTGCAGGGCACGAGGGGATGGCATATTGAGCACCTAGAGCTCATTCGTTTCTGGTGAGACTACTCTCACTATGCTGGATAGAAATTAAACCTGTTAGCTCACTTGCTGTTTGCAAATCTATGTGCTCAGTCAAGCTGGGAGCCCCATCAGGTGTTGGGGCTGGAGTGTGCAATGAGCAGGGACATTCACAATCAGGTGATCAGAGAGCAGGCCCTGAGTGATCACTCCATCCTCCTTTTTTTCTCCTCTTCCACAGGAGAACAGTGAGACGCAGGCATTGGTGGAGGAAAGTGAAGACGATCTGCAAAGAGATATTCAGACAGGCAGGCATCAGGTAAGATACAATGTCCTTGCTTTTTTTTTTCAGATGGGGAAGAGATAACTGAGTATCCCTCAGTAATAAACACACACAACAGGACAGGAGACACAGTGAGAGAGAGAGGAGATCACAGAGAATCCCTCAGTAATAAACACACACAACAGGACAGGAGACACAGTGAGAGAGAGAGGAGATCACAGAGAATCCCTCAGTGATAAACACGGGAGCCTATTGTGATCAAAGTAAAGTGTGGCCAAAGACAGTGTAACTGTGCCAAGGCCCAGAGTTATGATAGGAAGCAAGATAAGCTCTTTAACAGAAACCGAGATTGTCATTTTAAAATTTGCATAACCAGTACAGTGTGTGCTGCTGCATGTCTGAGATAGTTCTGCGTTGCCAGAAGACACAGCAGGCAGTAGATGCCATTGTGACAGATACACCTGGTTACACCTGGTTTCAAAAGCAGGTGAAAGGTAAAAGATGTGCCCCAGAGGTCAGCATGAGACAGCATTAACCCTCTCCTTCTTTCTCCCTGTGCAATGCCACTTCCTGTCCCAATTCCCCCCGTCCGTCTCCTCCTCCTCCTTCCTGCTGTTTCCTGTTCCTTGCGCTCTCAGCTCCCGGGCACCAGGCAGCGCGGCAACTGGAAGGTTTCCCGCAAGACCCACAGGGACCCCGGATACAAGGCACAACCGGTAACGTTGGCAGGTTCCTGTCCGACTCAGACTGTCACGGTTGTCACTTTATTGGCCCTGTACAGTTTCTTGTATCAGGAATCTGTCTTTTCTCAGACCCCAGCTTGCTCTGAGACACACAGACAGGGAGAGAGAAGCTGGGGGTCAGAGCGCAGATTCAGCCACTATACTGCACCCCTGGAGTAGTTGGGGTTAAGGGCCTTGCTCAGGGGCCTCCCGGCTCCCTGGACTTTGGACCGCGCCCTGTTTATTCCCTTTTGGACTCGCCTGCGTTCCCCCTCGCACCTGGATCGCTTCTGGCACCCTGTCCCCTGTCAGTCCTCCCATCCACTCCTCTCCGTGTTTTCCCTATTGCCCTTCTCCAGTCTCCTCCGGATTATACCGTCTGCACAGGGTCCTAAATCCGCACTACACAGGAGTCAGGAGCAGCTCCCGTGACGAGAACGAGAGTCTTTGACATTGTGACATTCCTGTCGCTCAGTGCTGCCGTAAATCATTGCCATCGGGATTTCACTCAGGAACAAGTACAGGTTTACTCCCCGCTGGAAAGAGAAGAAAAGAAACACAGAGTTTCGGCTGTGGAGCCTTCTTCGGGTGTGAGAGAGACAGGGGAGTCGGCAGAGATTATACAGCAGGGGAGGACAGAAGCCGGGTGTGAAGTCGAGATGCGAAGCCGGGTGCGAAGTCGAGAGAGGGGTGAGGAGAGGGGTGAAGGGGAAACCTGCAATTGCGTCCTCAAAGAAGGGTTTCTCAACTTCTATAGCAGAAAGAGACATCTGAGACCAAAATGATCCTGACAAGAGGATCACGCCTCCCCCCTGCTCTCAACGACAGACTCGTTTCCTTATCAACCTCGGTATTCGTCTGCCGGTTTTGACTTCGCACCTCTCTCCCAAAGAGAGAGCAGAGCAGGATGAAACCAAGCCAAAGGTTGTTAAGTGCAAAGTGCAGCTCTCAAACGAGCTACACCACAGACTAGGACTGAGGGATGAATCTAGCGAGCGAGCCAGCCTCTCCCTGCTCCCTGCCCGAGTGCCCACCTCCCGGTCACTGCCCACTCCGCCGACACAGAATCTGGAGCGGCCATTACATGGAGTGGAGAGTGACGGGCTGGAGGCAACATTACAGGCTCACCTGAAGGTTGTACAGCCCTCTTTTATTTCAGTGCAGGCTGGACGCATAACTGATTGTTATGAGTTTCTGATTGCTGTTTTTTTTAGTTGATCAATGTTATTCTATTTAACTTAAAGCCTACGCGTTAGTACTTTCCGTATCATGTAAGAGAGGATTACTTATGTACTTATCCATACCTGTACATACTGCGCACTGCAGTACGTTAGGCTACTGTATGATGCTGGACTTTGTTATTAGCAGATTTAACTTTTAGCAACCGTTCTCTGCACCGAACTCTCGCCAATGTCGAGACCCTCCTGTACTTCACTGAGATTGCTCCAAAGAAGTGCCCAGATGTATAAAGAGGTACAAGTGTAAAAGCCTATGCCAATTACATTAATAATCTACGTCCGGCTGAGTAGATTGTTATAGTAGTTCAGGTGGGGAGCTGCGTCAGCGTGCGTAGTCTGCAAAGGAACAAGGAATAGGTTTATTCCCTGCTGAAAAGAGAAGACAGAAAACACAATGTTTTGGCTGTGTAGTTTGCCCGTGGCTCAGGTAATTAACTGGGATCAAATGGAATCAGGAAGTATTGATCCGTTGTACTGGAATGGATCGGGATGGATTGTCTTTTATTGTTCTATGATGGGTTGAACCCTGTCATTAAACAGCACAGTGTTGGGTACTTGGTCTTAAGGTGTGTGGTATTGCATTGTTTGTGTGGAAATGTTGTACAGACCTCCGTTTTACTGGTTTGCTCTGTCTTTCTCTGCAGGACATTGAAAAAACAGGGACACCCTCAACCCCTTCACAGGAGGACGAGAGTTTACCAGACGCGATACAGGTCAGGACATCCTGCCACTCCCCAATCAAACCCCTGGGATCTTCTCACTGAATAAATTTTTTTTTGGGGGGGGTGAAAAGTAAATGGCTCAAGTGAGGCTCGTGCATTTCCACCACCCGCTGAAACGTTAAACATACAGTCGACAAGTCTGCTGCTGCTCCCCGAGTGCAGTGTCAAAGTGCCATAGCTTTCAGTCCATGGGTCCCTCTATGAACCCCCCCCTTCCTCCCCCTGTCTTTCTCAGAATGGGGGGCTCAGTGGGACGCTGAATTCTCCGTTCGGCACTGGAGCCAGGTTAGACCCTATCTCCGCGGGAACTGGAGAAAGAGACAATGAAAGAGCAGCACCGGGGATCTCTGAGAAGACGACACGAGAGAGCTCCACCGTGAGCTCCAGTGCGAATCTCTGTCACGTCGGTCGGGTCAGTGTGACTTCTGGCTCCAAATTTCTGTCTTGTGCATCTTATCATGTGGCAGTAGTTAAGCGGCCTTTTGTAAATACTGCATGTTTCAGCCCCTTGCCTCCTCTCTCTGGCAGAATGGTGGTAGCAGTGGGATATCGAGGAATCCACTCCACCCTGCTCCCTAGCTAACCTTTGTGCTTTGATGATCTGGTTGCTGGGACTCAATTTTCATTTTGATGAGGGGAGTGAGGTGGAGTGCTGGGATTTGGAAGACATTTGTGCTTTTCTCTTCTGCTGTCTGACTGGGGCTTTCGCCTGTGTTTCAGAAGGAGAAGGACCAACCAGAAGCCCTGGTGAACCCCTATGGCTCAGAGGTAAGCCTTCTGTCTCTTCTGTCTCTTCTTTCTTCTCTTTCCCACTGCCTTGCCTGCTCGGCAGGGTACAATATATGTTCACTTCATCCTTACAATTCCATTATTTTGTCATTTGAGAGGAGGTAAGGTTTTTACCAGTAACTCCTCACCCAGATCATCAGTGCTAGAATAGTACTGATCTCTACATAGTGCTGGCTGTATTCCTCACTGATACCGTGTGTCACATGTTTGTCTGTCTGTGCCAGGACAGAGACAGTGAGATTGTAGGGTCAGAGCACAGCAAGAAAATTACTTCAAGCCCAAAAGTAGTGGGTGTTCTTCACATCTTGTCCCTATATATCTATCTTAATGCTTGGGTTTCAGGCTACCAAATCTTCTGCAGTTCCATGTGCACATTTGACTTTTGCTGCCTTACCAGCCACGACTCTAAGCCCTTGCAGTATTAAATCCTCTAGATGAACATTTTCACTCTTCCTGTCTATATTAAAACCAGTGTCTCTGTTGAACCTGTCCCAAACTCCATACTCTCTTTCTCTTTCAGAATGGTGGTATTAGTGGGATGCTGTGGAACCCTTTTCGCTCTGTGCCCAAGGTAACCCCAGTAATTAATCTGGTAAGAGCAAATCTTGAGACACCGCTGCTGGTGGCCCCTATCTAATGTTGTCCTGTGTGTGTGTCTGTTTGGTCCAGGACAGAGATGATAAGGATGTGACTTCAGGGCACCTAGACAAGAGCTCTGTGAAAACAGCCAGCGAGGAGAGCGTCTTTCATTCCAAACAGGTCAGACTAATGTACTCTGCAGTCTGTCAGTCACTCTGTCTAAATATGTGAATACTTGCATTCAGTATCGTTGTTGTTTTGCAGGTCTGCTACATTCAATTTTAGCTCAGTGTAACTGTAAAACTCCCAACCATATTGATATTCACATTTTCTCTCAATTACAGTCATTGTTATCAATGCTATAGCTGTTCAAAGTCTCTCTTCTCCAGTAATAGGAGTTCATCATTCATGTGTTCTTATCAGATAAGATAAGATCACTTTATTGGCCATACACAATTTCTTGTATTAAGTATTTGTCTTTTCGCATACCCCAAATTGTTCTCCATGAGACACATAGACAGGGAGAGAAGCTTGAGGTCAGAGCGCAGGGTCAGCCATTTATACGGTGCCCCTGGAGCAGTTGGGGTTAAGGGCCTTGCTTAGGGGCCCAACGGTGTAGGATTCTTCTGTCAGACACCTCACTTTGTCTCTCTCAGTACCAGACATGCATGTGTTAGTACCTCAGTGTGAAAGCATTGACCTCCCTGTCCCTTCTTCTTTTGCTGACAGATTGGTGTTAACAGTGGGATACCAATTAATCCATTTTACTCTTGGCCCAAGGTAACCCTTCTAACTGATACCGCTTTCATTAAGTACTGCTCTCCAAACACCGCTGTTGCCCTCATTAACACTGTCTCATGTCTCCGTCTCTCCTAACTAGGAGAAAGACAGTGAGGACTTGGCCGCAGAGTCCTGTGAGAAGATAAATTCTGAGAAAACGGGGAGAGATGAGAGCCTCTTTCACTCCAAACAGGTTGGTGTTCACAGTTTCTCTTCTTCACAGACTATAATCTATTTTCCATTGCCAGATTTTAAGTTAAAGTTATTATTATTGCTATTGCTATTGCTATTATTATTATTATTATTCAAAGTCTCTCTTCTCCATCAATAGCCACAGCTTGGAGTCGAAGTGCAATCTGAACACGAGTTTCTCTTTGTCTGTCTCTCTCAGCATCAGACATGCAAGTGCTAGTAACACAGGGTGTATGACATCCTTGTCCGTTCTCTCTCTGACAGATTGGTGTTAACGGTGAGATACTGTGGAATCCATTTTACTCTTGGTCCAAGGTAATCGCTTACTGACACACTTCTTACTTATTACTGGCCGCCAAATCGCTGCTGTTGTTCTCATTAACGCTGTCCACTGCCTTTCTCAGGACAATGAGGTTGTCACATTGGAGTCCCTTGGGAAGATGAGCTCTGGGAAAACGTCCAGTGCTGAGAAGCTCTCTCAGACCAAACAGGTTAGTGTTCTGCACAAGCTTGAACGGTTGCCGGGTGAGGTTCCTGTGGAGAGAGTATTTTAAGACCCTATGCGAGGCGGCAGACCAGGAAAGGAATAGGGAACGGAGTTGAGGGAAGACACACAAGGTTTATTGGTGCTCACAGTGATGCTAGGGAAATCCGTGGACAAGTGAAGGTAGGTATCCATTGCAACAAATCCAGGGAGGTCCACAGGAGAGTTGGGAAACCATCCATATGTCCATTATCGGGAAATCCATCCGGAGACAAAACAAGAACAGACACACGAAGAACAAGAACCGGGAATACGGGGCTTTGTCCCAGGCCCCCGGCTCAGAAGGTAAGGATGACTATTCGGAAGTCCCCGTGAAGTCTGGTGGTAGGCGGACCATGAGACAACCGTTTTCCAAAGCTGAGCCCCGAAGGCTGGGGGGGGGGAAGAAGACATAAATAAGGGACTTGATTAGACACACCAGGAAGTAATAATTAAAAGGACTATCTAGAGAGGATTATAGCGCCCTCTGGAGGAGGGGATGTCGACCGTGACACAAGCTCCCTTTCCGCATGTGTTTGTCTCCGTCATCTACGGCAGTGTTAGGTTTTCATTGCGGTTTCTTGGAATGACCTGCATTATCAATCGTTACAGCCATAGATCGCTCACATCACTTGCTCCCTATGCTCCACATTGCTGCTTCCTGTCATGACTGCCCTCTGCTTGCAGGCGGAGTTCGGTGCATGCTCCATATGACATCAGTCTCCTCATTCTTTCTGGTTCACGGTCTCTGCCGAAACCAGCGAGCTCAGCTTATCTGTATCAACTCTCGTACTGCCTTCTCTCTCTCTTTCCGTCAGGACGGCGATGTCGGGGAGATGGTGAGGAATCCCTTTCTCTCTGCGCTCAAGGTAACCCCAGGATTTTAAAATCTGGTCACCGGGGCTGCTCTGCGGGTATCGCTGGCAGCAGCCGCCACTGACACTGTCCTGTACGCCTGCCTGTCTCTCGTCCCGTGACAGGAGATGGGCCGTGAAAGCGTGGCCCCAGAGCCCTGCGAGACGCTGAGATCTGAGGAGCCGGCCGGCAAGGGGAAACGGGTCAGTGTTCTTGCTGTCGTCTCTCCCTCAAGTTCGGGAAGTGACCCATGACCTCTCTGTCTTGGCTCGTCGCTCTCGAGCCCTTTCGGTTCTCCGGAGTGCGTGACAGAAACAGCACTCCCTGGTAGGACACTGACTCCGTCTGCTTGCTGGTCCACAGGGCTCCAGTGACTGGCTCAGTGGGTTCCAGAGAGAGGTGCCGTCTAACCCGTTTTATGCATCCCCCGAGGTAAGTCAAGACACCCTCATTTCGTCTGAAAATAAGTAGCTTTTCATGGTTGATATCTTCAGCATTACCTGATCAGTTCACCACTTTAATAGTCAGCAAGCAGAGTCATTATCTGTCTAAGGTCTGGTTTAATTTCAGTGTCCCACCTGATTCAGCCCATGAAGTTAGTTCCCTATTGGGTAGCATGCGATCTCTCTGGCAAACAGACGTTTAGGGGCAGGCAGGGTTTGGCAGCGCTGGAGACTGTCTTTGGTGGGGTTGAAGTGTTGATTAAAAGCTGGCATGTAGGTTTCATCTCCCGGTCTTTTAACGCTTTCCTATGGATTTGATCAGGCCCAGGGGCAGGCTGATCTGGAGTCACGGAGGGATGTCCAGGCTCGCAAGAGTCTCTCTGACTCGTCTCTGATCGCTCCGGAACCAGCAGGGCCCTCTCTGGTCCTACCTCGCGTCCTCCCTGCACCAGTCCAGGTCAGTACAGTGCCAGGCAGGCGCAGTGTCAGTCCAGGTCAGTACAGTATCAATGCAGTGTCAGTCCAGGTCAGTACAGCGCCGGTCAGGCGCAGTGTCAGTTCAGGTCAGTACAGTATCAATGCAGTGTCAGTCCAGGTCAGTACAGCGCCGGTCAGGCGCAGTGTCAGTCCAGGTCAGTACAGTATCAATGCAGTGTCAGTTCAGGTCAGTACAGCGCCGGTCAGGCGCAGTGTCAGTTCAAGTCAGTACAGTATCAATGCAGTGTCAGTCCAGGTCAGTACAGCGCCAGTCAGGCGCAGTGTCAGTCCAGGTCAGTACAGTATCAATGCAGTGCCAGTCCAGGTCAGTACAGCGCCGGTCAGGCGCAGTGTCAGTCCAGGTCAGTACAGTATCAATGCAGTGTCAGTCCAGGTCAGTACAGCGCCAGGCAGGCGCAGTGTCAGTCCAGGTCAGTACAGTATCAATGCAGTGTCAGTCCAGGTCAGTACAGCGCCAGGCAGGCGCAGTGTCAGTCCAGGTCAGTACAGTATCAATGCAGTGCCAGTCCAGGTCAGTACAGCGCCGGTCAGGTGCAGTGTCAGTCCAGGTCAGTACAGTATCAATGCAGTGCCAGTCCAGGTCAGTACAGTATCAATGCAGTGCCAGTCCCAGTCAGAGTAGTGACTGTCTGCTGCTGATCTTTACAGTACTCTCCAACTGATGTTCTGTATTTATTCTAACTGTAAAACCAACAATTACAGTTCCTTCTTATTTTTTTCAATATCTTCTATTCCAGCACAAACAAACTTATGATAGTAAGTTATTATTGGTAGTAGTAATGATCATATGACTATTATTTCTTGACATGACTTCTATTATGGTGAAGCCTTACTCTTACAATTGCTTGTCAGCTTGTCAGCATTACTTCTTCAAGAATTTCCTGTGGTTTTGCTGTTTATGCCAATCGTAACTGAATGCTATTGTTAAGAAAGTGATCAGATGTTGTCTTAATGCTGCTACCAGCTCCTCTGCTGTTGGAGCCTCACTCACAGAAGCTGTGAGCAGTAATGCTGCCTGCCTGTGAGGCTGATCTTGCTGTGTGTCCAGCAGGAGCGCCGGTGGTCCAGGGTGGAGACGGAGGCCCCGCTGTATGAGAGCATCATCCTCATTGGGCAGGTTCGAGCAGGGCTTGGGTGGAGATGGACGCGGCCGTTACTTGTGGGGTTTCTGGACTGATAGGCTGGATGCGGGAACGCTGCCTGTTTCTCAATTTTTTCGGTGCTCGTTTTTTTTCCCTTACTCTATCTGTCTCTCGTTGTTTATCCCTGCACCTGGATCTCTTTGTCTCTTGACATCAGCCACTCTCTGTAGCATGTTGTCCATAGATGTGTGTGTGTGTATGTTCTATATATCTATAGCTGTGTAAGTCGATATATATAGGTCTGTATATATGTCCTATATCTACAATTGTGTGTGTATATCTGTATATACTGTATAGGTCTTTATATATTTACTGTATTTATAGGTTTGTACATACAATATGTGCTGTATCTATACAGTAGGTGTGTGTATCAGTATATATTGGCATGTGTATCTATTTATAAGGGTGAGGGTGTGTATATGTACTCTTCCATAAGGGTATGTGTGTACTGTCAGTGTGTGTATCTGTATACTGTATATCCTGTCAGTGTGTGTAGATGCACTGCATTTATATGTATGTCTACAGTTTGACGGTGTCTTAACTGGGCGTTTGTGTTTCAGGAGAGAAGTGTGGATGGCTTCCCAGTAGAGGACCCCCCTGAGAGTCCTGCTGAGCCTCCAGTGACTGACAGGAAACAGGTGTGTCTTCCTGTCTGCTCTTCCCCACAGACACTGGGGTCAGACAGGATGACCAATACTGAGAGACACTGACTGATGGACAGCAAGCGCTTAGACACGTCCACTGATTGGAACGTAAGCACTGACCCAGGCCCAGTAATGGGGACGCGGTCGCTGAGACACACCCACCGATACAGATGTAGCAGCTGAGACACACCTACCAATGGGAACACAGTAGCTGGGACACGCCTACTGATAGGGACTTTGCAGCTGAGTCACGCCCACGAATGGGAAAATGGTCGCTGAGACATGCCCACCTATCAGAATGTGGTCACTGGGACACGCCCACCGATGGGAATGTGGTCACTGGGACAGGCCCACGATTGAAATGTGGTCAATTGAGACATTCCCACCCATGGTAATGTGGTCACTGGGACACGCCCACCGATGGGAATGTGGTCATTGAGACATGGCTGTCAATGGGAAGACAGTAGCTCAGACACACCTACCGATGGGAACTTAGGCATCATGAGACACGCCAGCTGACAGCAGTGCAGGCACTGACACGCGCTGACCAACACGCTGACCCACGGTATGCTGAGACACTCACTCCCTGTCTGCTGTTCTCTTGTTTGACCCAGAGCCGCAAGTTCAGCAAGAAAAGCCGAAAGGCCTCGATGAAGTCACTGAAGTCAAAGGTGTGAAACTCAATCCGTCATTAAATTAAATGACCATACGTTCGTGCTTGTCCTCTGACTAACTGGACTGTGCTGGAGCGACAAAGTAGACTAATGCAAACAAGGAAACTGTAATGTTAAGTCATGATTTTCATTACGATGAGGGGATTGAGATGGAGTGGAGGGTAGGACAATTGTACTGTATCTGTAGGTGTGTGTATCTGTCTGTAGAGTAGCATGCTGTCCATAGATGTGTGTGTGTATGTTCTATATATCTATAGCTGTGTAAGTCGATATATATATAGGTCTGTATATATGTCCTGTATCTACAGTTGTGTGTTTATCTGTATATACTGTATAGGTCTTTATATATGTACTGTATTTATAAGTTTGTACATACAATATGTGCTGTATCTATAGGTGTGTGTATCAGTATATATTGGCATGTGTATCTATTTATAAGGGTGAGGGTGTGTATATGTACTCTTCCATAAGGGTATGTGTGTACTGTCAGTGTGTGTATCTGTATACTGTATATCCTGTCAGTGTGTGTAGATGCACTGCATTGATATGTATGTCTACAGTTTGACGGTGTCTTAACTGGGCGTTTGTGTTTCAGGAGAGAAGTGTGGATGGCTTCTCAGTAGAGGACCCCCCTGAGAGTCCTGCTGAGCCTCCAGTGACTGACAGGAAACAGGTGTGTCTTTCTGTCTCTTCGCCTGTCTGCTCTTCCCCACAGACACTGGGGTCAGACAGGATGACCAATACTGAGAGACACCGACTGATGGACAGCAAGCGCTTAGACACGTCCACTGATTGGAACGTAAGCACTGACCCAGGCCCAGTAATGGGGACGCTGGTCGCTGAGACACACCCACCGATACAGATGTAGCAGCTGAGACACACCTACCAATGGGAACTTGGGCACGAGGCACACCAGCTGACAGCAGTGCAGGCACTGACACGCGCTGACCAACACGCTGACCGACGGTATCCTGAGACACTCACTCCCTGTCTGCTGTTCTCTTGTGTGACCCAGAGCCGCACGTTCAGCAAGAAAATCCGAAAGGCCTCGATGAAGTCACTGAAGTCAAAGGTGCGAAACACAATCCGTCATAGTAACAAAGTAGACTAATGCAAACAAGGAAACTGTAATATTAACTTTAACTGTAATGTTAAATCATGATTTTCATTATGGTGAGGGGATTGAGGTGGAGTGGGGGGTAAGACATTTGTACTGTATCAATAGGTGTGAGGATCAGTATCAGTATCTGCTGTCTGACTGGGGCTTCAACCTACCTGTGTTTCAGAACGAGAAGGACCAACCACAGGCTGTGGTGAACCCCTACGGCTCAGAAGTGAGTCTTTCGTCTCTTCTGTCATCTTTTTCCCACAGTCTCCCCCACTTGGGGGGGGGGGAGGGGGTACAGTACTGGATCATTTAATTATTTCAACTTGATTACTTCTGAATTTGAGTTCGACAAACAGACGTAGGGGTTTTTTACCAGTTACCCCTCACCCACTCCACCACGGATCAGATCCAAACAGGCACCCGGGCTCAGGCCCCTGCAATACAGGATGGCTGAGGCTGCTAGAGGAATCAGTGTTACTGACTGGCGCGTGACTTGTTTCCTCGTCTCTGCAAGACAGTTCGTGTGCAGCTGGTTCCACGTCTCTGATCTTCTGCAATGTTGTCAGTTGTCAGTTGTCTTCCTCAAGGTTCCTGATCAAATACTCCCTCCCTGGCGGTCTCCTAGCAGCCCTGAGCAGAGAAGAAGAGAAACAGGGAACCCCCCCCCCCCCCCCTTCACCCAGGCTTGGGCTACACGAAATAACCAGCAGAGAGCTGTTAGGGTGAAGCAGAACCTTAACACAATGTGACTTTCTCAGCTTCCTAGCGTTTGTGGCGAGCTCATTCTGGCTACGAGCCCCAAATCATTATTTTCTACTTACTTCAAAGACGACAGGAAGTGAAAACCTGTGGAGCATTCTGCTTCTGGGTCCGGCCAAACTGCCTGGAGTTTTGGAAAAAACACAATAGCGGGCGAGGGAAGGGAGGGAGGTTTTGAAGAGGCAGGCGAGATGCAGAATAAATGTTTGAAGGTTTTGTCTCCTCTTGAGGAGCCGTGTGGTCTCAGTGATGCCCCATGGGACGTGCCTGCAGCAGGGCTGATTTTTAACACTTGATGCCACGTGGCCTTAGGGGTGGGGGGTGGTTTATTTGTTCTTCTTCGGGGGGGATGTAAACAGGGAGTTGGTGTGAGTCTTTAAGCTGATTTGTCTTTGCTTATTTTCTCTCTTGTTTGCTTTTTCTTTTTGGAAGTCTTAATGACGGATGTTTCATGTATTACACTTTAAGTGTAATTTATATGCTTTCTTATATTTTATTTCTTTCTTCCCCTATCATTGTTATTTTTTCTTTTTCGCCTCTTTAGGTTTGGGTGGGAATTGGAGCAGGGTTCTGGGATTGTTTTGATTGCTGATATAAATAATATTAACCTTTTAAGAAGATTATTATTATCTAGTACTTTTCTGGACACTCCATTCAAAGCGTTTTACAAGTAATGAGGAATCCCACTATCACCACCAGTGTGCAGCCCCACGTGGATGATGCTCCAGTACTCTCACCACACACCAGCTCTCAGTGGGGAGGAGAGCAGAGTGATGAAGCCAGTTCAGAAATGGGAATTATTAGGAGGCCATGACTGGTAAAGACCAGGGGAAAATTTGGTCAGGACACTGGGGTAACACCCCTACTCTTTTCGAGAAACACCCTGGGATTTTTAATGACCACAGAGAGTCAGGACCTGGGTTTTAAGTCTCATCCGAAGGACAGCATCTTTTTACAGTATTGTGTCCCCATCTCTATACTGGGGCCTTAGGATGCACACAGACTGCAGGGTGAGCGCCCCCTACTAGCCCCACCAACACCTCTTCCAGCAGTAACCTGAGCTTTCCCAGGAGTCTCCCATCCAGGTACTGACCACACTCACGCCTGCTGAGCTCCAGTGGGGCCGCCAGCTGTGAGCTGTGAGCTGCAGGGTGATAAAGCTGCTGGCTAAACATCCGTCTGTCTGTTGTCCACAGTACATGGAGCAAAACAAAGGAGCCTGTGCTCTCACTGGGGACGAGTTCAGTCTGTTGACATACAACAAGGTATGTCCCTTTATTATCAGTCAGGTGCCTGTTAACCTTTCATTCCACTTGCTGGAGAAGAATGGGGAAAACTCCATGGTTGCAGGCAACAATCATCTTCCAGTTCTCAATCTATTACTGATCTGGAATGAGGTCACTAATCGCTTGCTCTCATGGTGGCCTGGCTGTTAATACTGCTTTCTCGCTGATCTGGGGTGCTGGGGCTCGACCTCGGGGTGCATATGGAAGACAAACCCAAGGGGGTCTCTTTCATGTGTACCAGTTTAATTCCAGCAGTCAAAGACACATTGATTAATTAACATCTCTAACGTGTTCTTGTTTTCTTTTGCTCTTTGCTGTCTGTCTCCGAATTCCAGGAGACCCTGCTGGAGGACAGCTGGCCAGAGCAGAATCCGGACAGTCTTGTTGACGCTGGCCTGGCTGACAGGAAACAGGTCAGTCTGTGTTTCTGCCTCTGTCTGTCCTCCGCCGACCTTGCTGACCAGCAGGGAGTCAGGGTGTCTGCAGGTGTATCAGTCAGTCTCCCACTCTCTTCAGCTCCGAGATGAGGCTTTTTATAAGGGCGCCCTATGACTGGATTGCACTTAGTCTGCACCAACGTCTGCCTTGCCATTGGCTGATGTTCATACGATTGCACTCGATTTGCACCAACACCCTGCCTTGCTATTGGCTGATGTTCATACAATTGCACTTGGTCTGCACCAACACCCTGCCTTGATATTGGCTGATCTTGATTAGATTACACTCACTCTGCGCCAATACTCTGCCTTGCTGTTTGCTGATCTTGATGAGATTACACTTAGTCTGCACCAACACCCTGCCTTGATATTTGAAGATCTTGATAAGATTGCACTTAGTCTCTGCCAATACTCTGCCTTGCTACTGTCTGATCTTGATAAGATTGCACTCGATCTGCACCAACACTCTGCCTTGATATTGGCAGATATTGATAAGATTGCACTTGATCTGTATCAGCACTCTGCCTTGCTATTGGCTGATCTTGATAAGATTACACTCACTCTGCACCAATACTCTGCCTTGCAGTTTGCTGATCTTGATAAGATTACACTTAGTCTGCACCAACACCCTGCCTTGATATTGGAAGATCTTGATAAGATTGCACTTGATCTGCACCAACACTCTGCCTTGCTATTGGCTGATCTTGATAAGACTGGCAACCTTACCTTCAACGCACTCACCCTTAACACCAGTGCCCCTCAAGGCTGTGTGCTCAGCCCTCTGCTGTACTCCCTGTTCACCCACAACTGGACTGCCAAGTTCAGCACAAACAGGTGGGGCTGCACATTGTTTGAGGTGAGACCCCATTACCTGTAAAGCACTTTGAGTGGAGTGTCCAGAAAAGTGCTATGTACAGTAAGTGTAAGCAATTATTATTGTTATTATTATAAGATTGCACTCAGTCTGCACCAATACCCTGCCTTTGTATTGGCTGATCATTCTTTTTCCTGTGTCCCCCAGGGTTCAGGGAAGAAGAAGGGAGGAACACCCAAAAACTTCTTGTCCAGGCTGTCCATATCGGGGAAGAAGGTAAATGCTCATAGACAGATTTCCTTTTAATTGATCAGTGCATGCAAATCAATAATTCATATACATTCACCAACCTGGTCTCTCCACGGCTTCAGAGCACCCTTCTTTCATCATGCCCTGGGACGTTCTAGTCATTGGTGCTTCAAGACGTCATGAGCTTTTGTGCAAGAAAGAGGAACTTGTGGAGATTTCCATCAATTGCTCCGCTATTGTAACCCACTGTAGCAGCTCCCTGCCTTTGGTAGCGTGTTTGCCAGCACACTGGTAACAATAAACACCACATATTTATTGATCTGTTTGTTTATGGTCTGCCCAAGCTCCTGCCCATGTACTGTCTACATTGTGAGGTGTTATCTGTTGTGTTGTCTGTTATACTGTGCATATCCTGAGAGAACAGTGATAATAAGAATTCCATTGTACATGTACTGATGGCTAATAAACCCCTCTATCTATCTATCTTCTTAGTTAGTGTCAGACAACATCATTAATACAGTTGTCTTTGAGGGTGTGTTTTTGGCGGCCTCTAGTGGCAGCCATGGCCATTACAGTCTTTCTTGGGGACATTTTGCCTCACTGCCCTCCCTCTCTCTCACTCGGCCTCGGTTTGAAAGCAGGACAAGAAGAAGACGAAGTGGGAGGAGGGAGAGGTTGAGCCAGGAGAGGCGGAGGTCAGCTTCGAAGACAACGGTGCCAAGCAGGTTGGTGTCCGCTTCCAAGCCCTGCTTGTCTGTCCATCTCTCCCGGCGTGCGTCTCCTTGTCCGTCTGTCGCCGGCGCTCCCCGAGTGTCTGTCCCAGCGTGGTCTGGGTCTGCCCCTGCTCGCGTCGCCCCATCTCCCCCCAGTCTCTGACCTCCCTGCCTGTTTTCCTCTTTCCAACAGAAGAGAGTCAAGAGGCTGAAAGCACCGCTCTTCGCTCATCGCCGGGGATCCAAAGTAATGTTCTCCTCCTCTCAGACTTGTACAGTTGTAGAGCTGTTTACTCTCACTGTGCCTCCTGTCACCCTCTCACTGTGTCACCTTCACTGTGTGTCTACTGTCACCCTCTCACCGTGTCTCCTGTCCTGCTGTGTGTGTTTATTACTGAGGGATTCTCTGTGATCTCCTCTCTCTCACTGTGTCTCCTGTTCTGTTGTGTGTGTCTATTATTGAGGGATTCTATGTTTCTCCTCTCTCTCACTGTGTCTCCTGTCCTGTTCTGTGTGTTTAATACTGAGGGATTCTCTGTGATCTCCTCTTTCTCACTGTGTCTCCTGTCCTATCCCTCACCTTTTAATGAGGGATTCTCTGTTATCTCCTTCCTCTCACTGTGTCTCCTTTCCTATTGTGTGTGTTTATTACTGCTGGATTCTCTGTTATCTCCTCTCTCTCTCACACTGTCTCCTGTCCTGTTGTGTGTATTAATCCAGCTCAGTGTCAGAACACCTGAAAGTCTTTTTAAGGTAAGAAACAAAGCTTTTTATTTCTATATTTCAGAGCAAGCACGAGCCAGCAGAAGACCTACGTAGTGACTGCAACATCTCTGAAGCAGCTCCGGTTGGTACATCCATCCATTTCCACACCACTTCTGCCAGTGCAGGGTTACAGGGGAGCTGGAGCCTATGCCAGCAAGCAGCAGGCACAAGACTGGGTACACACTGGATGGGATGCCAGTCCATTGCAGGGCATAGACACAGACACACTCAGAGCAGGGTCACCTTTCTCAGAAGCCAGTTAACCTACCAGTATGCCTTTGGACTGTGGGAGAAAACCAGAACGTACAAACTCCACACAGACAGCACAGTCCAGGAGCTGAACCCAGGGCCCCAGCAGTGCCAACCACTGTGCCATCCCCTGGGTGGGACAGATATTTATTTTAAAAAAATATCTACAGTAGTTGTGGTCTTAGAACACATATGTAAGGTCTGTCAGGGCTGGTTCTCCTTCCTATAGTGTTGCATGATGGGACACTGTGATCCAGGGGTCTCCAATCCTGTGGTGTCTGAAGCTTTTCTGATTGATTGGAAATCAGGAGCACCGGCACTTGTGGAGCTGGAGGCAGCCAATACATTGGCTCAATTGAGTCCATAACCAGTTGAACTATGTCATTAAGTGCAGAGAACACCAGCAGACACAGAATGGCACCCCAGAGCCAGGGTGGTGTTCTGGTAGATCATCTGGGAGTGTCCTGGAATTATGGGGACTCTCTCCCAGAAATAACAGAAACCATTTGAGCAGAATGAACTGAACTACAGTTTTAATGGCCAGGCTGATGGGCAGTTACAGTAGGTCTGTGTCCAGTTTCTATGTCCAGGCCAGATTGTGGTCACTGAACTTTTCCTCTCTGGACAGCCAGGTCTGCCTGTGTCCAGTTTTTGTTTCCAGGCTGTGGTCACTGAATCTGTCTTCTCTGGACACTCAGATCTGCCATTTTATACCTCAGAACATCCTTTTAAATTCCCATAAATATCATGATAAGGAGGGAGAACGACTCCTGAGGATAAATTTAGGATCGACATAAAGATCGCCGTACATATTACACAATGCAAGAGTGTTTTTGACAAAGCTTATTGAAGTTGCTTGGAAGTGTCATGAACTCTCTCTGTTCTGCCTCAGCATGTAGAGAGCTTTACCCTTTCACACACAGAGACTCAGCCCAACACTCCCCGCATTGACTGGGCTCTCTCTCTCTCTCTCTCTGTCTCAGGTGGAGAGTTGGGGCGCCCAGGCGGACGACAGCCAACTCTGTGGGTTCGACAAGGAGCTGCAAGGGGCCTGCAAGCTGGATGAGGAGGAGGAGGAAGAGGCGGAGGATGAAGGGGTGAGAGCGTGCCGCTACTCCCTCCACACTGACAGAACAGGGCTTCTTACAGAGCCTGCTCATTTGAGGGGGAGAGTCCTTGTATATTAGTGTAAGTCTATGAAAGAGGATAAGTCACATGACATGTTTGCATTAAGCAGAAGGTTTCCAGACTCCAGGTCCTGGCTGGGAACTATCAGTAGGTAGACTACTTCCTTACGGTATGAAATCGTTCTCCTCCAGGACACAGACAGCCTAATGGAGTGGTGGAGCACAGTGGAACGTAAGTAGCTTCTTTAATGTGGTCTTCATTTTATTTTAATTAGCACCCTACAAGTGATTATCACGTCACACTCACCCTGAACTCACCAGCACACACACACTGTCACACCTGACTGTACTGTAGACACTACTAGTGTCACTGCTGTCCCTCTCCTCTCACACTCACCCTGAACTCACCAGAACACACACCTGTCACACCTGACTGTACTGGAGACACTACTAGTGTCACTGCTGTCCCTCTCCTCTCACACTCAATAAGACAGTTATGGTGGTGGCTGGAGTAATGTTCTGCAGCAGGGTGGGTTGGAAGTGCTGGAGGCTGAGACACCCTGCTGTCCAGTAAGCTCAGTCTTTAATAGCTGTTCCATCATCTCTTGCAGAATGGGACGAGATCCCGGATGACGAGGAAACACTCACAGAAGGAGAGGCAATGTAAGGTTCACAGTTTCAGGCTAGGGAAAGCCAAAAACATTATTTCACAGAGGAACCTGTGGATCAGGGATGATAAGAACCCATATTGATCTCACAGTTTGTGCCTCATTTCCTCTTATTTGCTTCAGCATCTGATTTGAAAAAGATGTCAGATGAACTGTTTTTTTTTCTTTATCAGTTGCTAATTTCATTTTACGTTCAGCAGGAATCTAGTCTCAAGGACTATAGTTACCTTGTACCATAGATCTAAAGTATATGTGCATAGATGGGAGCACCGATGTCCGTTCCTGTAGGTCTAGTGACGGAAACAGTGATTTCCGTTCCCGTAGGTCTGTAGGTCTAGTGAGGGAAACAGTGATGTCTGTTCCCGTAGATCAGTAGGTCAAGTGATGGAAACTGATGTCCGTTCCCGTAGATCTGTAGGTCTAGTGATAAAACAGTGGCGGACATCCATTTCTGTGGATCTATATGTTTGTGATGCAGAGTGATGTCTGTTACTCTGTTACTCTAGGTCCAGTGATGCCCTATCCTGTACATTTGTGCAATAAGTGCAATAAAATAAATTTGGAGCCTGCTATATGAGACATAAGCCATATTGAAAGGGGGTCACCATATTGTTAAGAACTAGCCTCTCACAATTTATTAGCAATGCGAGAGTCTGTGACTGTGTGTGTCCTGTGATGGACTGGGATCCTGTCAAGGGTGTACCCTGCTTTGCACCCATTGCCCACTTACCCATCCGGACCATTACCCATAGGCTCCGTCTCCCCCCGGCACCCTGTACTGGATAAAGGGCTTTAAAAACTGGATGGATGGATAGTCTGTTTGGTTAGAGTTTGTGAATGTTGTTTTTAGACCTTAAAGTCTCAATGACCTGCCCTCCGCTCTCCCCTCCTCCTTCCTCTGTGCGCCAGGGCGTTGGCCAACACCACGGTGAAGGTGCAGAAGGGCATCCGCCTCTTCAACAAGCTGTTCATCGAGCGCGCCGAGGGCCTGTGGCAGCACATCTCCTACCTCAACGCCCTCGCGGACGACATCGACAAGTTCCACAGGAAGGCCAAGATCGCGGCCATCACGGGGGGCACCACCAGCGCGGTGGGCGGGGTGGCCACCATCACCGGGCTGGTGCTGGCGCCGCTGACCCTGGGCACCTCCCTGGTGGTCACCGCAGTGGGGCTGGGCGTGGTCGCGGCGGGAGGAATAGCCAGCACCACAGCCACCATCTCGGACACGGTCCACAACTCCCAGGACCGCAAGAAGGCGGAGAAGATCGTGGAGGACTACCAGAAGAAGATGGTGGACCTCAGCCACAGCCTGAGGTTCATCCACCAAGGCATCGGGAGTCTACAGAAGTACGACATCGTGAGATTCGCGTCCTCTTCCTACGGCCGCCGCGTCCCCGGGCCGCACCACCCCTGTGAGGGCAGAGCCAGCGAGGTCTTCCCGAGCCACGCGGCGCACGTCAGGCAGGCCGCCCGGATGGCCGACGCCGCGAGCAGCGCGGCCCGAGCCGTGCAGATTGCCGCCGGGGCCACCAGCCTCTTGGCCAGCCTCTTCGTGGGCATGGACGTCTACTTTGTGGCCAAAGACAAGCGGGACCTGAAGCACGGCGATAAGTCAGAGTATGCCGCCAAGGTCCGCGAGGCCACCGGACAGCTGCACTCCGGCCTGATCGAGCTCAACGCCATCCGGGAAGAGCTGCAGTCCATCATCGATCCCATCTGAGCTTTCGTGCGTTCCTCGGTCCTGTGTTCTTCCTGTTGGGATAGCTGCCGGGCTTTCGCCTCTTTTCCGATTCCGGACTTCTTGGCCTGTGCGCGTCCACCGCAGGAAACGAAGGCCATCTGAGCTCCCCTATCCTCACCATCTTCTTCCTCTCCTGCCCACTTTGGATCCGCCATTCTCTTCGACTGAAAACCCATTTGGAGCCACGCGCGGTCAGTCCGGTTATTTTCTTGGCTACGAAAACGAGAGGCGAACAAACAGGAGTAAGAGGAAAGGAGGTCTGCAACAAGTCAATGGATTGATCCCGGAGCCTCGTGACACTTTCTGGGATCCCGGGATGTCATAAGGATTAGCCTGACATCCCTAATTACTGTCCCACCGGTTCGACGGTTCCTCCTGCAGCCTTCGCTTCTTCTCCTCTCTTTCCTTGGAATTCTATGACATCTTCCTTTTTTCCCATCCAGATGTTTTTCGGGTGTAGCCGACGGCAGAATCGGGTTACTTTCCGCAGCAGTGTGACTGGCTCTGCATGTGAGGATCCCGCTGTTCACTTTTGTTTCACTGGGCTACAGTTTTCTGTCCTAAAAAAGGAGTAATATAAAAATGGACCTGGAGTTTCGAGGGGTAACGTGCCAGGATAATGGGCGCCAGGCGTTTTAAATTGAGCCCCTGAGAAACGTTCTGGGAGCTTCAGGTCTCTGGGAAGGTTCTAGAAGCTTCAGGCCATTCTAGGGCCTTCAGCCTTCAGGCCTCCTGGAACATTCTAGAAGCTTCAAGAGCGGAGATGGAGATGCAGATGGAGAAACTGTAGACAGGAAGGAAGGGGTGTGCATCTTTAATGTTCTGTGACAGACCATCTGCTGCTGGACTGGGCAATTTCATTCCAGCCCCGATCTGAAGTGCTCAACACAGCACATTCCTGAATAAGAAGTCAGATCACCTGAGGGTTGTTTTTTTAGGTCATAATCAGATGAACAACACTTCAAAATCTGCAGGACCCTGACCCTCAGGGACTGGACGCTATTACATTACATGTTTTACTTTTATTCTCTGTACATGTCAGTGTAATATATCCTTTTCTAATAAATAGTTTTACAGGAAAAAAACATTGTCTAATGTCACTGGTTTCATGCGGTCTTCAGAGTCGTGTTTCTTCTTTTTGCGTAAAAAAACTACAATCTCATGTTAGAAAATGGATTTTTGGACAGCTGTACCACCCCCCCCCATTCCAGGTTTCATGTGATTCTCGAGATCATCACAAGAATTGACTTCATTACTCTGCTCTCCTCCCCACTGAGAGCTGGTGTGTGTTGAGCATTCTGGCGCACTATGGCTGCCGTCGCATCATCCAGGTGGGGCTGCACACTGGTGGTGGTGGAGGGGAGTCCCCATTACCTGTAAAGAGCTTTGAGTGGAGTGTCCAGAAAAGCGCTATATAAGTGTAAGCAATTTTTATTATTATTGAGTGAATGTTGTCTCTCAAAGAGATAGAGCTCTCTTCTGATTGGCCGGTCTGGGTCTGGATCCATACTTCCTGTCACAGCATCATGGAAGAAGTTCCGGTAGTCAGGTAGGGTACAGCATTTGGTGTCCACATATTCATACGCCACATAAGCCAAGCCAATAAGAGCGACAGGGACTATTTATATTGATCCGCAAATCAATAAGCCAATACCAAGCAGGCTAGGTAGGCAAAATTGCCCCTCCTGTTTGTAACCTTTCCTTTGTTTTTAACCATGAAATTACCCATGTCTTAAGTTAATAATATAAAGATGATAATACACTTTATATTTAAAAAATAATCATTTTTGCTTGATTTAGAACAGAACTCTTCAGCCTTTCAAGGGCCAAAAGTCCCTGAATTGAAAGAGACTTGCTCGCTTGATCAATAACTGACCAGCGATCCCGATCTTTACAAACGTGTGATTTAGGGTGAACACACTGTAGTCCCCCCACCACAGCTGGAGATCCAAAATAAGGCGCTCACTCCCAATCAGACACGAGACACCTCGGTATAGAAACACTCTTTATTGAAAAAATCAACAACAGAAAGCTGCTCTTCCTCCTCAGCATTTCTGAGCCCCAGAGAAGAGGAGGGAGGAAAGGAAATCGGGTCTGTCGTCCGAGGAGTAGGAATGAATCCGGAATCCTACTGGGATCCGGGGTCTGTGGCAGGGGTTTCCTGTCTGATGCATAGACTGGACGTTATCGCTGCTTCAGAGTTTTCACCGAAAACAGAGATTTTTACTGTATTGCTAGAAACAAGCGTGGTCCTGCACACAGTTCTGCAGAGGGATTTTGGATCACAAGCGAAGAGGGTTCATTGAAAAAACCATATGGCATAAAGTCACCTTAAAGTGAACTGTGAGTCAATGCTGGTTTCCTGCTAATTCTTATCCTCTGCTTCCTTCCTGTCCAGTTATAAACGAAATCTATGTAACTTTCGAAAAGAAGGTAGCCGGCTGATCGGGGGGGTTCATTGAAAAATATATTCATTGAAAAACTTTTTTTTTTGTATTGCTGGAAACAAGTGCAGTCCTAAAGGATACAGGAGAAGGAGGGGATGAGTGGATGGATAATTAGCCCAGCTCATTGCAAAATCCGGGGAAGGTCCCATGTGCCAGTATTTTGCGTGGGACCTGTCTTCGCAAGTCGGGTCACTGAAGTTTGTTGGAAGGGTCCCAGAGAATCAGATCCCATCATGCATCTGGGCAGTCTGTTGGGGACCTGCTTTGCGGCCCACTTCCGACCGTGTCCTTAGATCGCCGGGCAGTCATCTGGGCCGTGCCATTCATGGGAATAAACTTCGCAATAGCATTGCCCTTCCTGGTGGTCTTAGACTTAGAATCATCTTTTGCCAGCAGCCATATCACCATGCAGCTCACAGCTGGCAGCCCCAATGACGCTCAGCAGGTGTGAGTCTGGTCCGTACCTGGATGGGAGACTCCTGGGAAAGCTAGGGCTGCTGCTGGAAGAGGTGTGAGTGGGACCAGTAGGGGGCGCTCACCCTGTGGTCTGTGTGGGTCCAAATGTCCCAGTATAGTGACGGGGACACTAGACTGTAAAAAGGCACCGTCCTTCAGATGAGATGTAAAACCGAGGTACTGACTCTCAGTGGTCATTAAAAATCCCAGGGCATGTCTCGAAAATAGTAGGGGCGTTACCCTGACATCCTGGCCAAATTTCCCCCTGGTCTTTACCCATCATGGCCTCCTAATAATCCCCCTCTCTGAACTGGCTTCATCCCTCTGTTCTCCTCCCCACTGAGAGCTGGTGTGTGGGGAGAGTACTGGAGCATCATCCAGGTGGGGCTGCACACTGGTGGTGGTAGTGGGATTCCCCGTTACCTGTATAGCGCTTTGAGAGGAGTGTCCAGAAAAGTGCAATTATTATTATTATCTCGGCCGTCCTGCTGGCTTCTCTCAGGTGGTATGGGCATTTTCCAGTTCCTAACCCCCTCTCCCTCTCTCTTCTTTGCTTTTCCCGAGAACCCTAACGAGAGATCGAGGGGATCCTTCAGGGGTCTTTCTTTCCTTCCAGGTAAGCGGGATTTTGGTTTAGCGGTAGAGTTCACTTGAAGAGGTGAATCCGAATTCACCCACTGGGGGTACCGCTGCCCAGGGAGCGCCCTACACTCTCCCGCCGGCTACGGAGTTCACCCGTCACCCCGTTACAGAGTCCGCATGCGGAGCCCCTTCCTCTTCCCTCCCCCCACTGGTTTTGGGGTTCACGACCTGCTCACCCCTTCAGCAAGCTCTGGAATGCGGTTAAAGTGCTAACTTTCCTGACAAGCCTCAAAAGGCACATTTGGAAAAAACCTCAGCCTTCTCCGTGGTTTTCCCCGAGTTTGGGGCCCTGGACTTTTCCAGGAGAACCTCTGGCACCTGCTGGAGAGGTTGGGGGGATAGACTTGGATCTCGGAGTCAGACGTTGACCACAATCCCCGATTCCCCTTCCTCAATCTTGGGGTTGGAGGGGTGACTTTGGAGATGCCCAAACTGTTTCAGTACACAATCTCAAATATCTCCCTTACTACTGCTCCAGTGCCAAACCAGCCCAGGCCACCAGAGAGCGCTGTTTCGCCTGTTTTGGGTGGGAGAGATAAGAAACAGGTTCTAGAGATCCACAGTTCTGCAGGGCTGATTTAAAGGGTCAGTGTTAAAAAATGTGGAACAGGTACTGATGAGGATAAGAACTTGTCCATTTGGGTCATTCAGGCCCGAACTAGAACAGAACCTAAAAGACCTGAAGAGTCTCTTGGAATGGAGACACCCTCTTGGAGGAGAGAGGAGAGTGTCCCAGAGAGAGGAGAGCAGATACAGACAGGAGGAGAGAGGAGAGTCCAAGTCCCAGAGGGAGGAGAGCAGTTGCAGACAGGAGCAGAGAGGAGAGAGTCCCAGAGAGAGGAGAGCAGTTCCAGACAGGAGGAGAGAGTAGAGAGTCCCAGAGAGAGGAGTGCAGCTGCAGACAGGAGGAGAGAGGAGAGAGTCCCAGAGAGAGGAGAGCAGTTCCAGACAGGAGGAGAGAGTAGAGAGTCCCAGAGAGAGGAGAGCAGTTGCAGACAGGAGGAGAGAGGAGAGAGTCCCAGAGAGAGGAGAGCAGGGCTCTGAGCTGTGTCCCTCTGCAGACAGAAGGAGAGAGGAGAGAGTCCCATAGAGAGGAGAGCAGTTGCAGACAGGAGGAGAGAGGAGAGCAGCTGCAGACAGGAGGAGAGTAGGAGGGAGAGCTTATCGCTGAGTTCATCTCAGTGCACAAGAGAGACAGATGGGCGAGAGAGAGAAAGGTGAGAAGGAAGAGAGAGTGGGAGGAAGTGAAAGTGTAAGCAAGAGTGATGAAAGAGAGAGAGGAAATGGTGGAGATCAGACGTGAGAGAGAGGCGCACACACACAGAGAGAGAGACAGAGACCGGCCTCATGACCGGCCTCATGTCCTGACTAGCGGCAGCAGAGCCAGGATGAGCAGGATGGACAGAGGCAGGAGGAGGAGGAGGGAGAGGGCCAGCGGCCAGGACAGGGGGCCGGGAGGCCGCAGGGCAGACCCCCGGACCTGCTCCGGCTTGGAGGGGGTGCAAACTGTCACCCCGGAGGAGCCCCGACATAGCACCAGGGGGCGCACCTGAGACACGCTCTCCTGTCAGAGAGAGAGAGAGAGAGACAGGACAGGTCAGTGCTGTCTGCTTGAAGTGCTAGTAGAGTTGAAGAGTCTTTTTAAACTCTGTACCTCCTGTACAACCTGTCTTGGAGTTTGGCTACTATAATGGAACAAGTAAAGGTTTATTCCCTGCTGAAAAGAAACACAACATTTCGGCTGTGGAGCCTTCTTCAGAAGAAGGCTCCACAGCCGAAATGTTGTGTTTCTTTTCAGCAGGGAATAAACCTTTACTTGTTCCTTTGCAGCCTACGCATGCTGAAGCAGCTCCCTACTTGAACTACTTCTGGCCACTATAGCATCCAGTATACACTCTGCAGTGCTATAGGACAGTATAAATCCAGGAGTATCTTCCTAGAGGTACTGATACAGGTACTGGCAGCAATACACGCCACAGGGTGCTAACATTATCTCTGACCACTAGGGGGACACGTGATAGCCAACATGGTCACACAAACCCAGTGCACCATTCCCTGGGCTATATGTGCTCACAGGAACACACTGCCCAGTACCCCTTTACATTTCAGAGCCCCCCAGTTCATTGTGTATATACTGTAAACAGGCAAGGCGGGAGTCTAGTTCAGTGCACTACAGTTACCCTCTCTACCTCCTCTATAGTGCGGTTGTGGGTGCGGTGAGGGCTCAGCCGCAGGCTCCAGCGATGCACCCTGTGGCTCCGCCCCCCGTCGTCCTCGCTCTCCGTGGTGTCCTGCTTGGTGATGCGCTGTCGGCGACGGCGCTTGGAGCTGATTCGCTGCAGGGACTCCGCCTCCCGCAGCCTAGCCAATCAGAGCGAGGAGGAGGGAGGAGACGTGACAAAGAGACCCCACCCTCACCATGCCACTCCTTCTCTCGTGCTTCTCTCATGACAGGCTTCCGGCTGGTTTCTATAGATCACGAACTACAGCAGAGGGGCCATGATAGCTCAGAGGGCAAGGGCATCTGGCTCCTGACTGGAGGGTCCTGGGTTCAATCCCAGGTAGGGGAAAGTGATGTAGCTTACTCTAATTCCTCCCACACGGCTCCCAGGTCTACTCAGCCTGCTTTCCAAATGAGTACCAGGGGTTAATCCTTCTAGGGGCTGTAATGCTGACCACATCACCTCCACCTCCAGTGTTGGATGGCTGAGAAACATAGTGGCCTTGTCCCCACCCCTCCTCCCCCTTCCTGGGGGGCCTTTATGGCCTGAAAAGGGACCGGCCTACTACACTGGAGGGTATTTTGGTCATTCTGTTTGTGAGTCTCTCTCTATATGTCATTCTGTTTGTGAGTTCTGTGCCTGCACGTGTCTTACTCTTGTTGTTTGCCTTGTCTAAGCCAGCGAGCTTCACTTACACAACTGCAAAGCTCTCCAGGTCCCTGCTGGTGCTCAATCTGTCTGGGCTCTTGATAACTTAACCAAGTCAATTATTGGCTCAGCTGGACTGAATTAACAGCTGCTCCCAGAGAAGCTTGTGGTCCAGGGTAGCAGAGTGGCGCAGTGGTCAGCATTGCTGTCTCACAGTGCTGAGGTCAGTTCTGGACCTGGGGTGCTGTCTGTGTGGAGTTTGCATGTTCTTCCTGTGTTCACATGGGTTACCTCCCACAGGCTTCTGGGAAAAATTCCCCTAGTGTGAGTGTGTGCCTGTGTGTGTCCTGTGCTGGACTGGCGTCCCATCCAGGGTGTACCCTGCCTTGAGCCTGTTGCCTGCTGGGATAGGCTCTGGCTGCCCTGCAATGCTGTACTAGATGGAGCAGTTAGAAAAGGGATGGATGGAGTTTGTGGTCCCTGTAAAACCCGCAGGCCAACGTCCCTCCGGGACCAGGAGAGAGAGAACCGCTCAGTCCTCCTGCTGGGAAGGGTTGTCCGCACGCACCTGTTGTCGGTGTCTTCTATGTCCGCGTCCGCGTCACTCTCTCCCTGGGGCGCCGCCTGACCGCTCTCTGTCTCCGTCAGCACCTCCTGGCACGGGGACACGCCGTCAACACCCCAACTCGAACCCCCAGCCCCCGGAAGGCTCAGGAAACAAGCCGACAAGCCCGAGATCTCAGAAAACATGTTACAGGTGCGCTCCTGAGAGTGTGCTCGCGTGTGGGATCACAGTGTGGACTGGCAGCAGCTCGCTGGCTGACTGAAGGCGTTACAGGGGGTGATCAGGTCAGCTGATCAGTCCATCATTGGGGTACAGCTACCCTCTACTGTGGACATTTTTACAGCTCGCTGTCTCAGGAAGGCTGGGAGTATTGCTAAGGACACCAGGCATGCTAGTTTCTCACTTTTCTCCCCCCTGCCCTCTGGTGAGCATTACAGGAGCATAAAGACACGTACCCTGTACGTCCAGATTTAGAGACACTTTCTTCCCACAAGCTGTCAGATGACTGACACTTACTACCCCTATTACTGGCTCACTGACACTAACTACCCCTATCCCATTGGCCCTTACCAATCATGGCCTCCTAATAATCAATCTTGAATTGGCTTCATTACTCTGCTCTCCTCCCCACTGAGAGCTGGTGTGTGGTGAGAGTACTGGAGCATCATCCCGGTGGGGCTGCACACTGGTGGTGGTGGAGGGGAGTCCCCATTACCTGTAAAGCGCTTTGAGTGGAGTGTCCAGAAAAGCGCTATATAAGTGTAAGCAATTCTTATAAATTATTATTACTGGCTCACTGACACTTACTACCCCTATTACTG
Source organism: Lepisosteus platostomus (assembly GCF_059453375.1). Classification (NCBI taxonomy): domain Eukaryota; kingdom Metazoa; phylum Chordata; class Actinopteri; order Semionotiformes; family Lepisosteidae; genus Lepisosteus; species Lepisosteus platostomus. Next base: position 9,458,521 of record NC_142616.1, read on the forward strand.
GCTCACTGACACTTACTACCCCTATTACTGGCTCACACTGGTGGGGTTTTCTTTTTGCTTGTACCGAGTTTTAATAATGTTGTGTCTTTTTTAACTTTGTGGTTCTTGCTCCTGCCGCTCTGAGTTTATGTTTTGGTGATTCCTTAATGGCTTTATATAGGAGCCTACGTGCAAATGTTTCAGTGCACTAGTGCAAGTGACAAACGGACCTGAGCTGTACTGACAGAACGCAGGCGGATCTGGACGCGCACAAGCGCAAACACGTTCATGCACACACTCATCGCTGTCACCGGATGCTAGGGGAAACGTACCTCGGTACCGTACCCTTCGGAGAAGTGAGCCGCCAGGCCTCGGCAACATCCGCTCCCTTCGCTCTTGGTGTGGGGCTGCTGGGAACAGCGCAGGGAGACACGTGACTCTGGCCCTCAGCCAATGGATGCCCACTGCCACACTACAGCCCCGCCCCCTCTCACGGGTCTTGCACATGCGGCAGGAAGGAGCTTTAAATATCCTCTCTAAGGCACCAGCCTACTCAAGAGGTTTCTCTCCTGTTCACATGATCCACAAATCTGGAAACGTGTCTCTCTGGGGTCCTGCAGAGCAGAACTACTGACCACTGAGCACACAGACAGCTTCTCAGCTGCGCATTCAAGAAACAGAGAGACAGAACCTTATTTACCTGGCCCTATGAGGCTCCATTTCTGATCATGGCTACTTCTGGTGAGAGACAGCATGGAAAAATAGACCCTAATGAAGAAAAGGCTCACTGCCCACAGCCTGGGCACACAAACAGGACACAGACAGAGCTGGCTGTCCAGAGAGGACAGGCTCAGTGACCACAGCCTGGACACAGAAACTGGACAAAGGCAGACCTGACTATCCAGAGAGGACAGGCTCAGTGACCACAGCCTGGAGAGAAACTGGACACAGACAGACCTGGCTGCCCAGAGAGGACAGACTCAGTGACCACAGCCTGGACATAGAAACTGGACACAGACAGACCTGGCTGTCCACAGAGGACAGGCTCAGTGACCACAGCCTGGACACAGTAGACCTGGCTGTCCAGAGAGGACAGGCTCAGTGACCACAGCCTTGACACAGAAAGTGGACACAGGCAGACCTGGCTGTCCAGAGAGGACAGGCTCAGTGACCACAGCCTTGACACAGAAAATGGACACAGAAGACCTGGCTGTCCAGAGAGGACAGGCTCAGTGACCACAGCCTGGACACAGAAAGTGGACACAGGCAGACCTGGCTGTCCAAAGAGGACAGGCTCAGTGACCACAGCCTGGACACAGTAGACCTGGCTGTCCAGAGAGGACAGGCTCAGTGACCACAGCCTTGACACAGAAACTGGACACAGGCAGACCTGGCTGTCCAGAGAGGACAGGTTCAGTGACTATGGCCTGGAAATACAAGATGGACACAGACCTGACTCCAACTGCCAGCAGGTAGAAGTAGGGATGGAGATGCACTTTCTGCTGCACTGTGAGAAATACTCTGGGATTAGAGAAACATTCATCCTTAAACTAAATAACAAATTTCAGCCCAGAATTCCCAGATGGAATCAGAATAGCTTCCAATCCTGAGGCAGACCGTGTAACAGCTCGAGAAACAGTGAGAAGAAGAAATGAATAAGACCAAAAAGAAGAACTGTATTGTTGGAAATGTTCTGCTAATTGTTCTTGCTTTGTCACCACAATAACCCATCGGCGTGGCAAGTTACAGCCCTGCCATGTTTACAGCTTAGCTAATTAGTCACCAGTTCTTAAAAAGCACCACATAACAGTCATCAAAAAAGCGACAGCAAAAGTAACAATGAATAAATGCATAAAACCACTCTCTCGTGAGCTGCCTATTGCCTCAGTATTCTGGCAGAACAATTTTCAATTCACTTCAATTCAAGGTGCTTTATTAGCATGACCGATGGGTACAATCAGTATTGCCATAGCAAATAAAAATAATCAAATTAACATGGAACAAAACATAAAATAAAGGTAAAATAAAATCTACAGACATTTACAACAGAGACATATCAAAAAATATTTACATATACTGTAAATATATGGAGCATTATTGGGAGACAGGCTCACTGTTCCTCAGGCTGTGACAGGAGATCACATCTCACATCACAACAACTCCCTCTGCTCTCCTCCCCACTGAGAGCTGGTGTGTGGTGAGAGTACTGGAGCATCAGCCAGGTGGGGCTGCACACTGGTGGCGGTAGTGGGATTCCCCATGACCTGTAAAGCGCTCAGAGTGGAGTGTCCAGAAAAGTGTAAGGAATTATTATTATTATTCTCTGAGCCCAGGACCTGTCTCCTGCCTATCCCATCTTCCTTCCTTTCTGTCTTCCTCAAATTCTCATTCAGTTCAGATTCAACAAGTCTTATTGGTATGACTGATGAATTCAAGGGTTGCCAAAGCCAACAAAATTAACCCAACACTTACTGTATAAACATATCTTTGGACATTTACATACACGTAACATAAAACATTATTAAGAGACAGGCTCACTGTCTGTCTGTTCCTCAGGCTGTGACAGGAGATCACACACTGTATTATTATTATTATTATTATTATTATTATTATTATTATTGAGAGACAGGCTCACTGTCTGTTCCTCAGGCTGTGACAGGAGATCACACACTGTATTATTATTATTGAGAGACCGGCTCACTGTTCCTCGGGCTGGGACAGGAGATCACACACTGTATTATTATTGAGAGACAGGCTCACTGTCTGTTCCTCAGGCTGGGACAGGAGATCACACTGTATTATTATTATTGAGAGACAGGCTCACTGTCTGTTCCTCAGGCTGTGACAGGAGATCACACTGTATTATTATTATTGAGAGACAGGCTCACTGTCTGTTCCTCAGGCTGTGACAGGAGATCACACACTGTATTAATATTATTACAGGGAGACAGGCTCACTGTCTGTTCCTCAGGCTGTGACAGGAGACCACAGGCTGGGCAGCTGCTCTGTTGAGTTTCCTGCCCCAGCAGGACTGGAAGCGGTCCTGGCAGGTGTGGGAATTCGGGGAACTCTCCCCATCTCCCTGTCTGAGACTGAGAGAGGGGTTAAAGCTGCGCCAGTGGGGCCGCACTGCCAGGAATGCGTGGCATTCCTCCTGCAGCACGCAGCCCTGACACTGTGGGCACTGCCGCCTGAGAGCGGAGTCTCTGATGTCCAAGTACGGTGTGAGTCCTCTGGGGTCTGTGCTCCTCAGCATTGACTCCGAGAGACACTGCCTTTAATCAGGGAACCACTGTCTCTCCCCTCCAGTTAACTCCTGTCCCCTTGAGTGCCTCAGTGTCACTGTCACTCTCTCACTGTGTCTCCTGTCCTGTTCTGTGTGTTTTTACTGAGGGATTCTCTGTGATCTCCTCTCACTGTGTCTCCTATCCTGTTGAGTGTGTTTTTAGTGAGGGATTCTCTGTGATCTCCTCTCACTGTGTCTCCTGTCTTGTTGTGTGTGTTTTTAGTGAGGGATTCTGTTATCTTCTTTCTCTCACTGTGTCTCCTGTCCTGTTGTGTGTGTTTATTACTGAGGGATTCTCTGTGCTCTCCTCACTCTCACTGTGTCTCCTGTCCTGTTGAGTGTGTTTATTACTGAGGGATTCTCTGTGATCTCCTTTCTCTCACTGTGTCTCCTGTCCTGTTGTGTGTGTTTATTACTGAGGGATTCTCTGTGATCTTCTCTCTCTCACTGTCTCCTGTCCTGTTGTGCGTGTTTACTACTGAGGGATTCTTTGTGATCTCCTTTCTCTCACTGTGTCTCCTGTCCTGTTGTGTGTCTTTATTACTGAGGTCACTGTGATCTCCTCTCTCTCACACTGTGTCTCCTGTCCTGTTGCATGTGTTGATGGCTAAGGGACACTGTGGTCTCGTTAATAAATGTATACAAGGGGACAGTGCACTCAGCTCCAATGTGTGGATGGTTTGAAACCTGTGGGGTGTGGTGGTAGGGGGCCACTATCACACACTTCAGAGCTATTTATAGACCAGAGTTATTGTTAGTCAGACTGGGGGAGGGTGGAGAGAAAGATTCAGGGACAAGGATCACATTGAGAGGGCAGGGATATGCCTGGAGAAAAAGGGATGGAGAGGCTGAGACACTGCAGGAGCAGAGACACACAGCAGGAGATGGAGAGAGAGACACTGAGGGAGCAGAGACACACAGCAGGAGATGGAGAGAGAGACACTGACGGAGCAGAGACACACAGCAGGAGATGGAGAGAGACACTGAGGGAGCAGAGACACACAGCAGGAGATGGAGAGAGACACTGAGGGAGCAGAGACACACAGCAGGAGATGGAGAGAGAGACACTGAGGGAGCAGAGACACACAGCAGGAGATGGAGAGAGAGACACTGAGGGAGCAGAGACACACAGCAGGAGATGGAGAGAGAGACACTGAGGGAGCAGAGACACACAGCAGGAGATGGAGAGAGAGATACTGAGGGAGCAGAGACACACAGCAGGAGATGGAGAGAGAGACACTGAGGGAGCAGAGACACACAGCAGGAGATGGAGAGAGAGACACTGAGGGAGCAGAGACACACAGCAGGAGATGGAGAGAGAGACACTGAGGGAGCAGAGACACACAAGAGAGAGAAAGAGGGACTGATGGAAAGGAAAGAGAGAGGAGAAAGATGGGTGATTAAGGGACATTAGATGTGACCAGTATGCAGTACTTACATGTCTCTGTAGGTCACAGTGGGTACACTGACACCTCCCACACACTCTCTCTGTCCCTGCCGTCTGCTGGGCACAGCCCAGATGGCACAGTGTCTCCATATCCACAGTCCCATCTTTCACCTCCCCCTGAGTTAGAGAGAGACAGGGGTCAGTTCAGAATGGACACTACTATTACCCTGAACTCACCAGCACACACACACACTGTCACACCTGACTACAGTGTAGACACTACTAGTGTCACTACTGTCCCTCTCCTCTCACACTCACCCTGAACTCACCAGCACACACACACACTGTCACACCTGACTGTACTGTAGACACTACTAGTGTCACTGCTGTCCCTCTCCTCTCACACTCACCCTGAGCTCACCAGCACACACACACTGTCACACCTGACTGTACTGTGGACAGACACTATCATTGCCATCCCTATGTCAAATACTTAAAGACATCTTCTTTGGTGAAAATCTCTGGGATAGTGATGCTGGGATGGATCAGTGTGAAGTCCTAGCTTGTGTCCCCACGGCCACCCAGAGCGTTACATAATGATTCCTGGAAACGCCGCAGCCCAGCACAGACTGAACCAGAAAACAGCCGGCGCTGCAGTGAGAGCTGATGTTACGCAAAAGGAGTGAAATGGTTCACCGGCCATGAGAGAGAGACCGGTTTCTGAAGAGCTGCGCTGTGCGGACGGAGGCAGCACAAGAACACCGAGCACAGAGCGGAGGAGGCCCCAACACCACAGGACGCCAGCTGGCACAGCCTGCCACCCCCCTGCCCTGCCCTGCCCTGCCCTGCCCTGCCCACCAGCCTCGCGCAGGGCCTGATGCAGACGCTGTGTGAGTGTTTCTTTACTCAAGCCACATCGTCGTGTCTGGTTAAAAATGTAGAAATCAGCAGATGTCATGTTCAAGCTGTGCCAATCATTCCCGACACCTACTTGGGAATATTTTCCAGGTTTTCCTTCACCAAAATCCCTCCCCCCACCCAAAACAAAAAGATATTAAAATGATCTGGATCCTCTGTTATCTCCTTTCTCCCTCACTATGTCTCCTGTCCCGGACTAAAACTACTGCACTCTTACCATTAAAAGTTCATCATAATGCGATTAAGATAACTGTCAGGTAAGTAATTAAGTGCAATTAAGGTTACTTGTAACTGTAAGGTACGTTATTAAGGTAATGAATTAAGGTAAGGTAATCATTATCATTAACAACAAGAAGCACAACAACAACAACAACAGAACAACAACAATAATAATGCCTGAGGGTTTTGTTTCGGACAGGCGCTGAGCAACCCCACGCACACGCACACGCAGGGAGGGGGTGACAGAGAGGTACGGTACCCCGCACTCGTGCTCGGAGCTGTCCGGCGAAGACAAGAGCTCGGCCGCGTCGCGCCTCATGCTCGCGGGTGGGGTGGGGTGAGGGGTCAAGGGGGGTCAGGATCACTCCGAGCCCACGAGCTGACCAACACGCGCCGCTCAGCGAGCCATGACCCCTGAACTCGAAGCAGCCGGACTCCTCTGGGCTCCGCGCAAAGCCGAAAACAGAGAGCAGAGCCAGACGCCTGGACTGGACGAACTTCCGAGTGGGAAAACGAGTTAAAAAAATCCCAGGAGCTCGGCACCGCAGTGTCGTCGGTCTGGTGTCCTCGTTGACAGAGCCGTTACCCAGCGGCGTTTCAGTGACGGTACTCCTGCTGTCTGGGATACTTAAAAATGGAGAGAATAATAATAATAAAAAAGATCCGAGTATAATCCTCGTTTTTGTTTTTTCACGCAGTGGCGGTATTTCCTAGTTCTGAGCCCAAGTGTCGTTTCGCACGGGGCGGTTTGATTTTTTTTTTTCTTCTTCAGCTCTGCGAATATTGGTGATAAACGCAACAATATTTCCCTGAAATGCGCGTTAGTTCTCTCTGCCAGCGCGCATCTGCTCAACTCCTCCGCACAGCGCTCCGAGCTGGGGCTGCTCTCAACTCCGGGCTGTCTCATGAACTCGCTGCGACAGCTGGATATTTAATTCTGTCCTTCGCTGTTTCGCCTTTTTTTTTCGTCCACCTCGCTTTTAAAGAAAAGCTGAAAACGCATGATTTACAACAAAAAAGTCTAGATGCTCCTTGGCAGAGACGGTGCCGTCTTATTATAACGCCGGAGAGCTCCTACGTCGGCGTGTTAAAATGGAAGCCAAACTTATCGTCTAAAATAAATAGCATCGTAATCCGTGCGCTCAGCTGCTGTCGCTGCGTGTTCAACTCGCTTGACAGGCCGGCTGCGGGGACGCGCGCACAAAAATCCCACAGCCGGAGGCAGCGGGAGGGGAGGGGGGAAGCGCGTCCCCGAGGAAGAGGGTGGGAGGACGGGAAGCGAGGGGCGGAGTCAGGATTGTAAAGGCTTGACGTCACTGTCGCTGGGGGGCGGGGTCACAAAGAGGATCTGCCTATCGGTGGAAGAGCTGCAAGAATAAGGCTGGGTTAATATATCGGAACACGCCCCCTTGGCCCTTTCAAGTCAGTGATTGGAGGGCGGAGAACGTTTCCAGCCAATCGCAAGGAAGAGAAGGAATAAACAATAAAAACCAGCGTGGTGCGGTTGTTTGTGTTGTTAACGCCAGGAAGTGTATGGTGTTTCCTTGCAATGCATACGCGATTGAGCAGAACACGTAGGAATAGCTGGATATTGGAACCTAGTTCTCCCTTGTAAAAAATTCTCAGCGTTTAAAGGCATCTTTGCTATGGAACTCGTGAGAAGTGAGCTGATGGAGGAGCAGGGCGAACACAAATAGATTCGTTCAAAATCCTGTCTGCCTCCTGCCCTCCTTATCGCCCCCGCAGATCCTGCTACCTCCCCAGGGAGAGAGGTTTTCTGAAGCATCTCTTCTCCAAACAACTAATTAAACTACAGCAATTTTGCCTAATTGGCCTGTGATCAGGGACAGGAGATGTTGTCTGATGCCTGGTATTCACGCCCTTTCCCAGAATATGTGCTGTAACTCCCCAGAAGAGCTCAGTGCAGCCCTCTCCTCTTTCCGAGAGAGAACATTGACCATAAACATCCAATAAAGATGACAAAAGAAAGGAGGCTGTTGATTGCTTGGTTACTAGTGTAGCAGTTGTCACACATACATATAACATGGCTGTCCAGTCCTGGTCCTGGAGGGGTCAGTGTGTGTGTCTGCAGCAGGGCTGTCCAGTCCTGGTCCTGGAGGGGTCAGTGTGTGTGTCTGCAGCAGGGCTGTCCAGTCCCGGTCCTAAAGGGCTCAGTGTGTCTGCAGCAGGGCTGTCCAGTCCCGGTCCTGGAGGGGTCAGTGTGTCTACAGCAGGGCTGTCCAGTCCTGGTCCTGGAGGGGTCAGTGAGTGTGTCTGCAGCAGGGCTGTCCAGTCCTGGTCCTGGAGGGGTCAGTGTGTCTGCAGCAGAGCTGTCCAGTTCTGGTCCTGGAGGGGTCAATGTGTCTGCAGCAGGGCTGTCCAGTCCTGGTCCTGGAGGGGTCAGTGTGTGTGTCTACAGCAGGGCTGTCCAGTCCCGGTCCTGGAGGGGTCAGTGTGTGTGTCTGCAGCAGGGCTGTCCAGTCCTCGTCCTGGAGGGGTCAGTGTGTGTGTCTGCAGCAGGGCTGTCCAGTCCTCGTCCTGGAGGGGTCAGTGTGTGTGTCTGCAGCAGGGCTGTCCAGTCCTGGTCCTGGAGGGGTCAGTCAGTGTGTCTGCAGCAGGGCTGTCCAGTCCTGGTCCTGGAGGGGTCAGTGAGTGTGTCTGCAGCAGGGCTGTCCAGTCCCGGTCCTGGAGGGGTCAGTGTGTGTGTCTGCAGCAGGGCTGTCCAGTCCCGGTCCTGAAGGGAGATGGTATTTTCTAAATACTGCAGCTAGTAATATTTATGATGTTACTGACCCTTCTCATCTTTATTTCTCATGCAGAATTGATCTCGGCATACGTACTGTTCTACTGCCTGCACTTAACTCATGGGTCCACAATTCTCATCCAGAAGTACAGTATCTCCTCAAAAGAGCTCAGCTTCAGCAACGTGGCTGGACTGCTTGTTCCCCACTGCCAACACTCTTTGTGTGAAGTAACGCCTCCAGTCCTGACTGGAGGATCTCATCCAGCTGGTTCCTGAGAGAAACCTGGGTATTGGCTTCAACATCATGGCAGTTCAGCGTGTTCCACGCTCCCACCACTTTTGGTGAAAAGAAGCAGCTTTCTGAATTCAGCCCTAAATGCTCATTCTTGACTTTCAGATGCATCCTGGGACTTTTTGTGGGTTGACTATTTGCTGCACCTCGGAGTTTTAACTCATCGTGTGCCCTTCATCTCAAAAAACATAACAGAACAAAGAGTTTTCCTGCAACGAGATCTGTTCTCTTTACCTGACCCCCCCCATCTCTCCCCCTCCTTTCGTTCTCTCCATCTCCCGGCCTGCCTTTTGCTCCCAGGTTCAATACGGAATTCTGCTCCAGCCCGGGATCCCCAGCCGCTACCAGGAGTGATCTGCCTGAAGAGGCACAGGAGAAAGAGAGGGTTTACTGAGCCGCCGCTGGACCGAGCCTGACAGCGGGAGAAAGGAAGTTTTGGAAGAGGGTGGGGAGAGATGGGGGGGGCAGATAGCGCAGTTTATAAACACCGGAGGAGCATAATTACAGCACACAGGGTTGATAAGGCAATTGAGGAAAGGGTGCAGCTTCAGTCCCACGCGCTCCTGAGACGAGACGAGAGAAGCCAATACAGACACAGGGTAAGAAAGAGATTAACAAGACACTGGCTGGACACTCCAGTACATTAACACTGCACTGAGAGAGAGGGGTTCATACAGACACACTGACTGACTGGACACTCCAGTACATTAACACTGCACTGAGAGAGAGGGGTTCATACAGACACACTGACTGACTGGACACTCCAGTACATTAACACTGCACTGAGAGAGAGGGGTTCATACAGACACACTGACTGACTGGACACTCCAGTACATTAACACTGCACTGAGAGAGAGGGGTTCATACAGACACACTGACTGACTGGACACTCCAGTACATTAACACTGCACTGAGAGAGAGGGGTTCATACAGACACACTGACTGACTGGACACTCCAGTCCATTAACACTGCACTGAGAGAGAGGGGTTCATACAGACACACTGACTGACTGGACACTCCAGTACATTAACACTGCACTGAGAGAGAGGGGTTCATACAGACACACTGACTGACTGGACACTCCAGTACATTAACACTGCACTGAGAGAGAGGGGTTCATACAGACACACTGACTGACTGGACACTCCAGTCCATTAACACTGCACTGAGAGAGAGGGGTTCATACAGACACACTGACTGGACACTCCAGTACATTAACACTGCACTGAGAGAGAGGGGTTCATACAGACACACTGACTGACTGGACACTCCAGTACATTAACACTGCACTGAGAGAGAGGGGTTCATACAGACACACTGACTGGACACTCCAGTACATTAACACTGCACTGAGAGAGAGGGGTTCATACAGACACACTGACTGACTGGACACTCCAGTACACTAACACTGCACTGAGAGAGAGGGAGAGAGAGTACATTAGTACTAAACTCTGAAAGAGAAGGGAATACTGTCTACTTTGGATGAATCCTTTTTGGAAGTTTCTTTTGCAGTGAATTAGCTGAATTGATCAGGGGTACTCTGTACTGAAATACAGCAAACGTGGATTCCAAGGACAACCAGAGTAATCTGTGGATTGCAATGATAAATCTTGGATTATGAGAATTTTGGATAAAGGATAGTGGCTTTATTGGGCTGTAAATTGTTGTCTTGGATCATACGAACTTTAAAGGATTTATATTAGATAAGATGCAATAACAATCTGGAGTTCTACAGACCTTATTTGGTCGTCTTTAAAGAAGTGAGGTGATTTTTTTGACAGGCTGCAATACAGTAATCTGTGATTCTCAGGGCTGACTTGTTGACCGTGTGGTCAATATTTCAGACTACGATGGAGTAATTTGGTGATCTACGGTTTATAATTGAGAGGTTTTGAATTCTATAGAGTCTAACAGTTATTGTTTCAGTAGGAAATATGCGATGATCTGGGATTCTACAAAGTGCAATATTGTGAGCACATGCCCTATGTGCTCTAGTGAAGTTATCTTGGAATCTACAATCTCAACTTCATGGTCTGATTCTGCCAAGATGGAGGGAGACAGGGCAACATATTGAAATAACTTAAGGGCTAATCGCTTTTCTCTCATAGAGTGGAAAAGGAAGAAAAGAGAAGAAGAGAAGATTAAAAATAGCACCACAAAACTCTTTGGTGTGTGTGTAACAGAAATACAACCGAGACCGGATGAAACCAGGAGACCTCAACTGCACCTCCCCTCCCAGTACTGTCCCTGCTTCCCCTGCATATTCCAACCCCGCCCACACCCCTTCCCCGGACCAATCATGGGGCTGCCATCTGGGACACGCCTCCCGGCTCCGCCTCAACGCCCTGGACTTCTCGGACTTGTGGGACGAAGAAGAGCTGGAACTGGGCAGCACTGAAGAGGAGGAGGGGCCTCCGGCCAGCGACGGGACCGATGAGGCGCGAGAGGGAGGAGTCGGCCCACAATGCCCCCTCCCTCCCCCTCCTCCCCCGCCTCCCCCGGCCCCTCCCTGTCCGGGCGGCCCCCCCCTCCTCCCCAAGGGCCGCACCCTGCGGCTGCACTGGAAGGAGCTGCTGTCTCTGCCAGCTCTGCCCTGCGTCAGCCGGTTCGGACCCCAGACCATCTGGGCGTCTCTGCAGCCCGTCAGCGTGGACGCCGACCAGCTGAGGCAACTGTTCGGCTCCAGGGGCAGCCTGCTGGGCGGCTGGAAGGTGAGTCAGCTCCTTGCATGTGGAGCGTTACATGTGGCCTATTGATTGATTGATTGATTGATTGGTTGGTTGATTGATTGGTTGGTTGATTGATCGATCGATCGATTGATCGGTTGGTTGGTTGGTTGATTGATTGATTGATTGATTGATTGTTTGGTTGATTGATTGGTTGATTGATTGATCAGTCGGTCGGTTGATTGATTGGTTGGTTGGTTGGTTGATTGATTGGTTGGTTGGTTGGTTGATTGATTGATTGATCGATCGATTGATCGGTTGGTTGATTGATTGATTGGTTGGTTGGTTGATTGATGGATTGATTGGTTGGTTGATTGATTGATTGATTGGTTGGTTGGTTGGATGATTGATTGACTGATTGATTGATTGATCGGTTGACTGATTGATTGATTGACTGATTGATTAAAACATAGGTCTGACTCAGGCAGCAGTGGTTAGCATTGCTACCTCACAGCGCTGGGGTCCTGGGTTCCATTCCTGGGGTGCTGTCTGTGTGGAGTCTGTACGTTTCCCCCACGTTCATGTGAGTTTCCTCCAGGAGCTCTGGTTTCCTCCTACACTTCAAAGACATGCTGGTGGGTTAATTGGCTTGGGGGAAAATTGGCCCTGGTGTGAGTGTACATGTTTGTGTCTGAGTGTGTCCTGTGATGGACTGGCGTCCTGTCCAGGGTGTACCCTGCCTTGCGCCTGCTGCCTGCCGGGACAGACTGTAGCTCTCCTGCGACCCTGAGCTGGAAAATCGGTTGAAAATGGTTGGATTGATGGACGTTAGTCTCTCTCTCCATAAAAACATTTAATTGCAAATGTGTAGTGTCTACATATGCTGCATCACAGATATCCATGCATGCACACAAATGTGCCGTATTCTGAACATTGTAGAATGCACCTGAAGAAGGTCCCACAGCCGAAACATTGAGTCACTTCACTTTTCCTTTCAGCAGGACTGTGTGCGGTAGTGCGCTGGCGTTCCCTGTCGGAATTTTGTTCATTTGTCTGGACTGTTGAATGTCAGTCAATAAACTTTCACTGAAGACTTAATGTTCATTCATTGTATCAGTGAAATGGGATCCCCAGGACTGTCTAGAAATATATCAATATGTTCAGTTATACATACAGTGGTATACTGTATGCATCTCCATCCCCATGTGGAATCTCAGCAGGGCAGCTAGGGTCCAAACCAGCTCTGGGGGTTCTGGTACTGTAGATTTGAGGTCCTGTCGTACCTAAAAGTCTCATCTCAGATGAAAATCCAACATCCAGGAGCAGCTCCTTAAGGACTGTGCAAGGTTGTAGCTCTCAGACAGCTTCTTGCTTAAACTCTGCACAAGCAGTACCAACACAGGACCTCTTAGTGTGCTCCATGCACACCTGCCTGATCCCCAAATCCTTCTTTTATTCCACGGATCAGCTGGTTAGTCCATCTGGCTGCGCTGCCCTGCTATTTTTCTACCCATGTGCCATTGCACACACCTGCCAGCTCAGCTCTCCAGCTGCAAGAGGTGGTGGATGCAGGTCACCCCCCGACCGAGTCTTTGGTGACCCCTAGTGGCAGGCCTACAGGTACTGCACCCTCCAGTCCAAATCGCAGGCGGAGGTCTGCTGCACTATGAAAACCTGTGCAAAACAGTGCACAACCGCAGTTCAACACGTTCTTCAGTGGGGGATCCTAAAATTTCAGTGAGTGTGTGTGTGTGCATGTGCCTGCAGCGTACCTTTAGGTATATCTCCAGTCAATCTATCAAAGTTTATTTATCAATGCACGAACAGAACAGCATACAGGGGTGTTGTTGGCAATGAATGGTTAAGAGGACTAGGTTAAGATTACGATAGAATAAAATATACAATTGCAATTTACAATACAGTTACAGATTGTGCGAAAGTGAAACAAGGAGATATGTTCAGGTGGGTAGCTGCGTCAGCATGCGTAGGCTGCAAAGGAACAAGTGATAGGTTTATTCCATGCTGAAAAAAAGAAGAAAGAGAACACAACGTTTCGGCCGTGGAGCCTTCTTCAGGTGCCAAGGAGATATGGTTGGACAGGAGGTATTTAGCACTGTTCATATGTGTCCTGAGAGTGCAAAGTGATGGGAGGGTGGTATTCAAGTATTGAAGGTATTCCAGTACTGTAGGTTGCCATTCGCCAGCGGCTGTTTGGGTAACAGCAGGTGTCTGCTGTGGTCGGCTGTTTAGCAGTCTTATTGCCTGGGGGAAGAAGCTGTTTCGAAGCCTGTTGGTCTTGGTCTGTATACTTCAGTATTGTTTTCTGGATGGTAGTGGAGAGAACAAGGTCCCTGAGGACAGACCTGGCCTTCTTGTTGGGTTCATCTCACAGAGTAGATATCCTCGATGTTCGGTAGCGCAGCCGGTGGTGTTTTGAGCCAGTTTCACCTCCCTCTGGAGTGCCTTGTGCTCTCGGGCGGAGCGGTGACCGTACCAGGCAGTGATGCAGCCGGTTAGGATGCTTTCAGTGGTGCACCTGTAGAAGTTTTAAAGGACGTGTGATGGCATGCCGAACTTATCTGTGTGTCTGTAGGGCTGTACCAGATGTAATGTGTCTGCATACTGTACGCTGTACACGCGTGTGTGTGGCGCTCTGACCGGGCCTGGTGTTTCTCCCTCTCTCAGCCTGCCCCCTGCAGGAAGCAGTGTGTGTCCGTGCTGGACATCAAGCGCAGTAACATCATCAACATCGCGCTGAGCCGCCTGCCGCCCCCCCGCCTCATCACACACGCCATCCTCAGCATGGACAACTGCGTCCTGGACAGGGAGGACATCCAGGTCAGAGGTCATGCCAGCTGGCACACTCACAAAGCCACTGAGTGGCATACCGACTGACTCACTGCCTGACTGGCACACTGCCTGACTGGCACACTGCCTGACTCGCACACTGACTCACTCGCACAGTGACTCACTCACACACTGATCTCACACACTGACATGACTCGCACACTGATCTCACACACTGATCTCACACTGATCTCACACACTGCCTGACTCACACACTGATCTCGCACACTGCCTGACTCACACACTGATCTCACACTGATCTCACACACTGCCTGACTCACACACTGATCTCGCACACTGATCTCACACACTGCCTGACTCACACACTGATCTCGCACACTGCCTGACTCACACACTGATCTCGCACACTGATCTCACACTGCCTGACTCACACACTGATCTCGCACACTGCCTGACTCACACACTGATCTCGCACACTGATCTCACACACTGATCTCACACTGCCTGACTCACACACTGATCTTGCTGACTCACTGACTGACTCACACTCTGACTGCCTGACTCACACACTGATCTGGCTGACTCACTGACCGACTCACTCAGTGACTGACACTCAGAAACACTCACAAAGCCTCTGACTTGCTCACGGAGTAACTCGTCCTGTGCCTGACAACACTCTCACTAACTGGCTGACTATCTGACCCTCTCTCCTGCCCCTGCCTCCCTCTTTAGCACTTTCCATCTGGACAACAGCACCGTTCAGCGGCAGACCCAGTGTGTCAAAATGAACATCTCTCCCCTTGCCCCTGTCCTTGTCTGTCCTCTCCCCTCCTTGCCCTCTCTCTCAGTAGAGGCTGCAGTCCCTGGTGCCCACTGAGGAAGAGCTGACTCTGATCCGGGAGGCCCAGCGCGCAACCTCCTCCTCGCCCCTGGCGCCAGCCGAGCTCTGCCTGCTCACGCTGGGCTCTGTGCCGCACCTGAGCCCCAGGCTTGATCTCTGGGCCTTCACTCTGGACTACGACACCCTTGAGAGAGTAAGGAGTGAGAGTGTGAAAGACCAGTGGATTTTTATATATTCAGACTGTGTATGTATTTATGCATGTATTTGTGTTTGTGACTGGTGAGAAGGGATGGGAGACACAGTGAGTGAAGAGATTACAGAATCCCTCAGTCATAAATACACAATAAAGCAAGACAGGAGACACAATGAGAGAGGAAATGACAGAGAATCCCATAGTAATGCACATACACAATGGGACAGGAGACAAGGTGAGAGAGAGAGGAGATAGCCGAGAATCCCTCAGTAATAAACACGCAGAATAGGACAGGAGACAAAGTAACAGAGAGGAGATAATCAGGAATCCCTCAGTGTTAAACACACACAACAGGACAGGAGACACAATGAGAGAGTGAGGAGATGACAGAGAATCCTTCAGTAATAAACACACACAACAGGACAGGAGACACAGTGAGAGTGAGAGGAGATAACAGAGAATCCCTCAGTAACAAACACACACAAGAGGACAGGAGACACAGCGAGGGAGAGGAGATCACAGAGAATCCCTCAGTTACAAACACACACAAGAGGACAGGAGACAGAGGGAGGGAGAGGAGATCACAGAGACTGAGTCTACACAGTATAAACAAACAGTATGTCACGCCTCCCCTCTCCCGTTGCCTAGGAAATAGCAGAGCCTCTCTTCCACCTCAAACTAGCCATGGAGCAGCTGGCCAGCAACCAGACCTTCCGCCATATCCTAGCAACCGTGCTCGCCATCGGCAACTTCCTCAACGGGGGCAAGGTGAGGAGGCAGGGCAGATGCTCAGTCACTACCGGGATCGACAGGAAGAGCAGCCCCTGTGCGAGATGTACAACTGTGATCTGGGTGGTAAAAATGAAGTGTTACCACATTTTACAGGAATTTAGCTTGGATGGCCCCTGCAGAACCACATTTACACAGTGCTTGAAATGCTTTCCCTCTGAGTGCTTTTAGCAAGACTCATTCAGATAGGACAACTCACAGAGGAATATATACCAAGGCACTAACAGGCAGCCATATTGGGTGTAGGCCGCAGGAGAGACAGACTGTAGGTATGAACTCACGGCCTCTCTACCTTCTCTCTCTCTCGTTAGGCACGGGGGTTTGAGCTGGGGTACCTTGGGAAGCTGGCACAGGTACGAGACACTGCCAGCCGCCAGCCGCTGCTCCACCACACCTGCACCTTCCTGCTGGACACCTACCCACAATGCACTGACCTGTACTCTGAGATCACCGCTGTCGCCAAGGCGGCCAAGGTACCTGTCAGTTTGTGTCACCCCCGTGCAGTGTTAATGTACTGGAGTGTCCAGTCAGTCAGTGTGTCTGTATGAACCCCTCTCTCTCAGTGCAGTGTTAATGTACTGGAGTGTCCAGCCAGTCAGTGTGTCTGTATGAACCCCTCTCTCTCAGTGCAGTGTTAATGTACTGGAGTGTCCAGTCAGTCAGTGTGTCTGTATGAACCCCTCTCTCTCAGTGCAGTGTTAGTGTACTGGAGTGTCCAGTCAGTCAGTGTGTCTGTATGAACCCCTCTCTCTCAGTGCAGTGTTAATGTACTGGAGTGTCCAGCCAGTCAGTGTGTCTGTATGAACCCCTCTCTCTCAGTGCAGTGTTAATGGACTGGAGTGTCCAGTCAGTCAGTGTGTCTGTATGAACCCCTCTCTCTCAGTGCAGTGTTAATGTACTGGAGTGTCCAGTCAGTCAGTGTGTCTGTATGAACCCCTCTCTCTCAGTGCAGTGTTAATGTACTGGAGTGCCCAGTCAGTGTGTCTGTATGAACCCCTCTCTCAGTGCAGTGTTAATGTACTGGAGTGTCCAGTCAGTGTGTCTGTATGAACCCCTCTCTCTCAGTGCAGTGTTAATGGACTGGAGTGTCCAGTCAGTCAGTGTGTCTGTATTAACCCCCCTCTCTCAGTGTGATTATTCACAGGTACAGTCCAATCTGACCCAGTTACAGAACCGCTGCAAGGCGTCCTGGGAGCAGCTGCACTGGATGAAGCGTGATGGCAGGGGAGAGGAAGCAGTGAGGACTCAGCTTCCAGAGTTCCTGAGGGATTGTGAGGAGAGACTGGCTGTACTGAGGGCTGTGTGCCGGAGAGTCACCAACAGGTACAGCACTGGGTGCACACTGAACACTGGCGCTCTGTATATAACTGACACTGAACAC
The DNA here is from genome assembly GCF_059453375.1 of Lepisosteus platostomus. NCBI lineage: Eukaryota > Metazoa > Chordata > Actinopteri > Semionotiformes > Lepisosteidae > Lepisosteus > Lepisosteus platostomus. The sequence goes on from NC_142616.1 coordinate 9,476,024, forward strand.
TGGCCTTTGTGTATAACTGACACTGAACACTGGCCTTTGTGTATAACTGACACTGAACACTGGCCCTCCATGTATAACTGACTCCACTCACTCTGTCCCAATCCCACTCCCTCTCTCTCCCAATCCCACCCCCTCTGTCCCAATCCCTCTCCCTCTCTCTCCCAATCCCTCTCCCCCTCTGTCCCAATCCCACCCCCTCTCTCCCAATCCCACCCCCTCTGTCCCAATCCCTCACCCCCTCTGTCCCAATCCCGCTCCCTCTCTATTCCAATCCCACTCCCTCTCTCTTTCAACCCCACTCTCTCTGTCCCAATCCCACTCCTTCTGTCCCAATCCCAATGCCATGTTCTCTCCCTGTGGCTGCAGGTTCCACTCCTTCCTGCTGTTCCTGGGGTACAGTAGCACTGCAGTGAGGAGCATCTGCCCGGAGGCATTCTGCAAAACGGTCAGCGACTTCTCCCTGGAGTACCGCAGCGCCCGTCTGGCCATCCTGCAGCAGAGAGAGCGTCTGCCAGCCTCCACGCACTCACGCTCACAGTCACTGGTGTGCAGATCTCCGTGACCCTCACACACACACTCGCACTTACAATCACTGGTGTGCAGATCTCCGTGACCCTCACACACACACTCGCACTTACAATCACTGGTGTGCAGATCTCCGTGACCCTCACACACACACTCGCACTTACAATCACTGGTGTGCAGATCTCCGTGACCCTCACACACACACTCGCACTTACAATCACTGGTGTGCAGATCTCCGTGACACGCACACACACACTCGCACTTACAATCACTGGTGTGCAGATCTCCGTGACCCTCACACACGCACTCGCACTTACGATCACTGGTGTGCGGATCTCCGTGACACGCACACACTCATGCTCACAGTCACTGGTGCGCAGATCTCCGTGACGCACACACATGCACACTTGCGCTGACAGTCAGTGGTGCACAGATCTCCGTGATGCACACACACATGCACACTCTCGCTCACATTCACTGGTGCGCAGATCTCCTTGATGCTCACACACACACACTCGAGCTCACAGTCACTGGTGATTCAGAACTCTGCTGAACACTTTTCACAGTCACCAGTGTGTGGATCTCCACAATGCACGCACACACACCCTGCCTTGAGGGTGGGGCATGTGGGTGGACCACTAGGATCCAGTTTGATGAACAGGGAGTTGGGGTCACCATGGTTGAAAACAGGGGAGGATTTGAACGAGAAAACACAGAAATAAAACAGCTGGAAATTTCCATACTTTGCATATCGAATGAGCAGGCTTGTTCAGAGCAAATATGAAAACAGCTTGGAGCAAGACTGCTCCACTTGGGACATAAAGAGGATTTCCTGAAATTGAAGGTATTTGGTTGGAGAGGGGCAAATGACGTGATGTATTGTTCCCCTATTTCTGATTTTCTGGGCCTGTCCTTTCCCCGTGGAAGGACGGTCATTTCCAGATTCTGCCACTAGGGGCCGCCACATGGGCCTTTAACTGATGAACACGAAGGAATATAAAATAGTCTCACTAATGGCATTCTTCACGAATTATTTGCAACGCTACTTCTGGTGGGGGTTTAACTAGTGGGGTGTTAGTGTGCGTAAGGGTGTGTCGCTGGGAAATAACTGATGATCAGGCGTTCATCGTCTGGCTGAGAGGATAGTAGTTTAAAGTACTTTCAGTAACAGAAGATGAAGTTCTGTTTTCTGATGTATTATTAGATAGAGATCTTCTCTTTGGTTGTGGTAAGACCTTTTTAAAAAAAACAGGAAGGAAGGGCCCCCTGGACTGGTCTGATTTCTGTGTGACAGTATCGACAGCCTCGCTGCCAGAACCAGGGACTTCTCACACAATAGCAACAGGACGCTGCCCACTGGCCCGCGTCCGTCAGAGAGGATGATAGGATAGGAGGCGGGAGCACTGAGATTCGCACTCACCCGGGGCACCGGTTTCCCATGACCACCCACGCTGTGCTCGGTGAGCTGTGGAGCCAGAGCACGAGACAGTCTTTACCGTAGCCACGCACTCACATGTGCTGTCCCCCTCTCTCAGGGCGCCCCGGGCCCCACACAGGCTCTCCAGCATCACCGCGAGATGGAGGAGGTGCTGAGGACGCCTGAGCCGAGCCCCCGCCTGGACCTCTCCCTGCCCCGCTCCCGCAGCAAGAGGACAGAGCCGACGGGTAGCTTCTGATTCACGTCAGAGTTTACCAAGAGAAATTAGGACTGTAGACTCTAAACAAACAATGCCAGCAGCCATATCACCCTGCAGCTCCCAGCTGGCAGCCCCACTGGAGCTCAGCAGGTGTGAGCCTGGTCAGTACCTGGATGGGAGACTCCTGGGAAAGCTAAGGCTGCTGCTGGAAGAGGTGTTAGTGGGGCCAGTAAGGGGCGCTCACCCTGCGGTCTGTGTGAGTCCTAATCCCTTAGTACAGTGACAGGGACACTATACTGTAAAAAAGGCCAATTTTCTTGGTATGAAATATAAAACGGAGTCTGACTCTCTGGTCATTAAAAATCCCAGGATGTTTCTCAAACAGAGTAGGGGTGTTACCCCAGTGACCCGGCCAAATTTCACCTTTTACCAGTAATGGCCTCCTAATAATCCCCATCTCTGAACTGGCTTCATCACTCTGCTCTCCTCCCCACTGAGAGCTGGTGTGTGGGGAGAGTACTGGAGCATCATCCAGGTGGGGCTGCACATTGGTGGTGGTGGAGGGGAGTCCCCATTACCTGTAAATCGCTCTGAGTGGAGTGTCCAGAAAAGCGCTATAGAAGTGTAATGCATATTATTATTTAAACCAGCTGATCGCTGACGAGAGAGGAAGAGTTCAACTGTGTGTGGGAGAGGAGGCTGACCTCACTGTCTGTCCCACAGGCTCTCTGCCTCGGAAACTGAAGTGGTGACGCCAGCAGGGATTCTCCCAGGCCTGACCTCTGACCTCTCAGCGGACATACTGATGGCAGCCCCTTAACTCTCCTGACCCTCCCCTCTCTTGCGCTCCGCCTCCCCCTGGGCTCTTGAGATGGTAGTCGCCAACAAAGCCCCTAAAACGACGAGCCCCGAGCACGTTCTCCCAGTATTGCTGACCAACATGACTCCTCTTCTGCGCTGAGCGCCTGTCTTTACAGAAACACCAGAAAAAACTTTACTGAAACATCAGGGAAAAGAAGGGCTGCTCATGCTAAACTGTCAGTAATTTACTGAGCAAAGCAAAATCCCTCCAGCCAGGAGCAGATGGAGATCCTGTCTTCGGATGAGACATAAAAATAGTACAGTGCTGTCCACTATAGTAGTAGAGTGCAGTGCTCTATAGTGATATGGCACCCTATGGTACAGTGCTGTACACTATAGGAGTAGAGTGCAGTGCTCTATAGTGATATGGCACCCTATGGTACAGTGCTGTACACTATAGGAGTAGAGTGCAGTGCTCTATAGTAATATAGCACACTATGGTACAGTGCTGTACACTATACTAGTAGAGTGCAGTACTCTATAGTGATATAGTAACCTATGGTACAGTGCTGTACATTATAGTATTAGAGTACAGTGCTCTATAGTGATATAGCACCCTATGGTACAGTGCTGTACACTATAGTATTAGAGTGCAGTACTCTATAGTGATAAAGTAACCTATGGTACAGTGCTGTACACTATAGTAGTTCGCCAGAGTGATATAGTAACCTCCTCCTCCTTCTCTGTTCTTCAGATGGGATGTAAAACCGAGGGGAGTTACCCTGGTATCCTGGCCAAATTTCTCCTTGTTCTTTACCAATCATGGCCTCCTAATAATCCCCCTCTCTGAACTGACTTCATCCCTCTGCTCTCCTCCCCACTGAGAGCTGGTGTGTGGTGAGAGTACTGGAGCATCATCCAGGTGGGACTGCACACTGGTGGTGATAGTGGGATTCCCCATGACCTGAAAATTGCTCTGAGTGGAGTGTGCAGAAAAGGTGCTATAGAAGTGTAAGGAATTATTATGATTAATTCTATCCCCAGTGCTGTTCCTGGAGGGTCAGTGTACCTCAGGGTTTTCCTTCCAGTTTGACTCTGACTGAACTGGACCAGCCGCTGCTCCTCAGAGCCCACTGCGCCCCCTGCAGGGCGAGGACAGGGAACTGCTCCCCGGGGGGTACTTGTAGAGGACACGCTTAAATGCTTAAATCACAGCTCTACACCGACGTGCGCGCCGCCTGGTATACACACTTCGCAAACAGCACACAGAGATGACTCCGGAATAGCACTTCAATGTCCAGAACCAGCTATTTTCGAACTGCCTCTTCCAGTCCAGGGTCGCAGGGCGGCCAGAGCCTACCCCAGCAGGCAGCAGGCTCAAGGCAGGGTACACCCTGGACGGGACACCAGTCCATCACAGGGCACACACACACACACCCTGGACAGGACACCAGTCCATCACAGGGCACACACACACGGACACACTCTCACACCGGGACCAGTTTTCCTCGAAGGCAATTAACCTCCTAGTATGCCTTTATGAACGAGCTGCCTTACAATTTTGAGGACATTTCATTTTCAGAAGAGAGTTGTTCAAGCACAGTGAATCTGTAGTGCTGGCTTTGCTGTTGTACTTTCAATGTACAGAACAGGATCTCTGAGAGCTCTAGTTGTAGTAAGATACTGCTAATATAAGGGAGTAGGGCAGTAGGGTTGCTCAGCGTGGTTGTATTGTAATAGTCTGGATAATGAGTATGAGGATGAAGATCTCTGGTTTACCTCTGGTTTATGTTATTTTTTTTTTAAGTTGCAAACATTAAGGTGTATTTATTACCTTGCTGTTTCTCTGGTATGTATTGTGTGCACTATATTTTTCTATATGTAGTAAAGCTGACTGGGAAAAAAATAAAAGTATGTCTTTAGAAAACCCATGTGAACACAGGAGAACATACAAACTCCACACAGATGGCACCCCAGGCCCAGAATTGAACCTGTGGGAAGGCACAAAAATGCCACCATCCTGCCCTCGGCATGCTCGTGTACTTTGGTTATATCCAGCTGCCAGGAACTGAAGTGATCGGCATTAACGTCCCACCAAACCCGATAAACGCCGCATCGTCTCCACTCCGCATCAGCGCACTGCCGGTGGGTGTTTTCACTGCTTTCTTCTCTGTCCAGATGTAACGTTGCGGGAGCGTTGCTGTTACTGACGTTACGTCTGTGGCGAAGGCGGCTCTGCCAGACATGGCCGACAGTAACACACGCCACCGGGCCGTCCCCTGCGGCCTGCTGTCCCTGACCCGGAGGGCACCCCGGCTCCGGCAGGCGGCGCTACACCGATGGCTTTTTGTTACGTCTCATAAACGAACCCCTTGAAGTTAAATGAAAAAATATGCCAACATATCATGTCAATGCCGACATATTTTCCCTGATTTACCACGTATCGCATCACGTATTGTTGTTGTGTCTGGTCGGGGACTCAAAGACGCGAAACGGCGTCGCTGTTCAGAAAATCGCCAGCATCGGCAGCGGCGGGGAATTCAATTATTCCTCCGCTGCAGTTATTTTGTAGTAGCTCTTCAGAACTCGTGTTAGAAAGAAAAGATAATAAATTTAAATTGCACGACCGTTTCTGGCCGTTCAAAGGCAAGATTAAAGAAAAGTCTGCCCTTTATAAAACCGTTCGGGATCAACTTATGTGACCATTTCGCCACCTCAACTCCAAGTGCGAAACCGCTGGCTTTAGACGGACGGAAAACGATCATTTGTAAGGAGAGAGAACCTTTTACTCGAAGGGATTTTGCAGGAGCACAAATTGTTTGGGCCGCACAATGATTGGCGTGTGAAGAAACCAATAGTTTCAGGTAAACGAAGTCAGAGGCGGGACGAGGCCCCGATTTCCGCCCCTCCACTTGACTGACGTCCGACACCACCAAGGGCAGCCAAGGTCCTTTCCCGGGAGGCGGTGACGTCAGTAGAAATCGACATCTCCAAGGAGCAATTACCGACGGGAACGGAGTGGGCGGGCCCCGAGGCCGACCAATAGGATGGAAGCAGGCACGGCGGAGGGGGAGGGAGCTCGGAGTAGCGACCGCCATTTCGCGAGAGGAGCTCGAGCGTCGGCGGTTCTCAGAGAACAGAGACTTTATAGGGAGAGAAATTGAGCACAAAAAGAGAAAGCCGTCGACTTTTGTTACATTTTTAAAAAACAAAACAATTAATAAAGCCCCTGGTGAGTATTTTGATTTGGAAAAGCCTTTGGGTTTTTTTGCTAACTTTGTGAAATATTTTGGATTTTTATTTTTTTTTCAGGTGGCTGAAACGGAGGTGGTTTGTTGTTGACTGTTAAAAACCGCGAAAGCTACGCTGTGTTTTACACGTCTGCTGCAGTTTTTTGCGATTTCTTTTTAAAGAAAGTCTCCTCCTTTAAGCAAACAAAAAAAAACAGATTTTTCCTATAACCACTGGCGTTGTAACCTTTTTACTTTCATTTTTATTTTTTCCCCCAAAGCCGGCGTCGTGTTGGTCAGCGGTTCGTGGCTGGATTGGTGTTAAATATCTTTTTCTTTTTGCTTTATTTTTCCCGTCATTTTTAATTTAAGAAAGTTTCAGGGTGAATATGGGTTGGAAATTTTTAATTTTTCTCATTTTTGGTGCGTTTGTGCGGAGTGTGGGCTTTGCTTTAAGACTGTGGTGATGCATTTTTAAAGAGGTGTTTTTTTTTCGGCAAGAAGCATTATGGTGGCGATTTTCAAAGAAGGACTTTAAAATAAACTTTATTTTTTGGCGGCAGCGAGGACAGGACTGAAAAAAAGATCCGATCATGTAATGTTTTTTTTTCTCTTAAAAAAGAAACGTCTGGAATCTATATTTAAATACACGGAGCAATAATAAAGTTATGTCGTGCAAACTTTGGGATTTTGGTTTTTTTTGACGCGTTTTAATCTCAGGCGTGAGGTTGACTCGGGTGTCTTTTTATAGTCCTTGATCTCGTAAATCAGAAAGCAGGTAGTAGTAAATGGCGGATTACTGTAGCACTGCGCAAATCGGGCATGAAGCTTCCCAGCAGGCGCGCCGCTTCGCCGGTGCTTTTTAATAGACCTTTTCCAGGTCGTACCCAGGAAACGCACAGCGATCTTGTTTGTAATAGTTCCCCACAGCCTTAAACCATTAAAGCCCGGAGCGATCACGTTGCCCGAACACGTTTGAGGGCCGGGTGTCGTCATTTAACGAGATCCCTCGGGTCGCTTCTCTTCATGGCGGTGGCATCGATGTGTTTGTCATTTGGCTGGTTTTTCTCTTGAAATCTGTAGTGCCGGTAAGCGAGCATCTGCCTGCTTTCCAAGTATCAAGTTTCAGGGTGTGTGCGGTATTGCCTCCTGTTTTGTGAAGGGATTTGAAACGCGTTTTAATCATGGCCGAAGAGATTTTTTTTAAGTGTTGCGAGGTCAACAGATCGAATCCTGCGCGGGGAAGGGTGTTGGTTTACCATGTCGTGATGCACAGTCTGGTCCTAAATCTACTCTGTTGATGCAAGAGTGTATGAAGGTGAATTTGAAGTTCTCAGCAAGGCGCTCAGTATTGGGTCGTACTCGGTGATTTCTAAACCTCTGAAGCATCAATATAGCGTAAGTTTCACGCACGGCTATTCCAGGGGTCATCACGTCCAGTCCTGGTATCTAATCCAGGTTTTCATCTGGTCGGAACTCCTAGTCCCTTAACTGAAAGCTCAGTTTTGATTGTTCCTGTCTTGATAGGGTTGTTTTTTTATAGCTTTGTTCATGCTATTTGTAAGAGCCGAGTTTGCTGGCTGTGGTTTTTCACTGTGATTCTCCAGAACAGCAGTCTTGTTTTCCAGCAGGAGGTTGTGCCTGGAAGGACTCAGGGGACATTGGCTGGCTTTGCACCGTGCTCTGAGCCCCTGTGGGCCAGAGGAGTTCAAGGGGAGCATTCCAGTTTGCTCAAGGCCTTAGAGCAGTTAAACTGGTCCCAGTAAGCTAAAAATGGGTCTCGTTAAGAGGCAGGTTGAAATAGAAGCTTGCAGATACCCCCCCTCCAATAACTGTTGAATTTTCTGAATTAAGGGGATTCTTGTTCTCAAGTGGTGAGGTTTTGTTCCTGTTCTGTAAAGTTCCTCTAGTGAACTGCCTGTTGTTGGGCCCTCAGGTAACGTTTTTTGACCTAGGTTTGATGCTTGATTGGAGCTCTCCATGACCAGGGTCTTGGGTGGGTGGGTGGTGCTAAGATTCTGAGGTTAAACTTAGTATGAGTTTTAACTTTTTGATGCTAAACTTCTTGATTGCTTTCTCTGCTGTAGACCCTAGGTAGTTTTGTCTACTTGCTTCAGCTTGAATAATTAAGGTTTAAAAGAGAAGGTACCTCGGGTTGTTAAGTAGGCATTAGGTGCCATGGTTATAATGGTATTAAATGATTGATCACTGCACTGTGACTTGTAAAGCCGACCCGAGATGGGGGGTAGAAAGTTGGCTTTGTTCCCCTTCCTCCTGTCCCCCAGTTTGTCAGAGCCAGGTCGGGTTTCCGCCCTCTGTTCCCGCTGAAGATCCAGGAGCCTGTGAACTCCAGGCCGTTCCTGTTCTCACCGCCCCCCTCTGGCCTCCTGATGCCTTCGCAGGGCCCTCGTGTGGAGGGGTCTCTGGGGGTGTGGATGAGCTGTAATATGCCACGAGAATAATCCACCTAAAATGAGTGGCCTGTGTGAAGGTGCTCTTGTGCCAAATCTTAAACTTCCTTGTGCGAGATGGTGATGATGATGAGGTCCTTTTGCAATCGCAGGAAACAAAGGGTTGTGCTTGGCTTGTCTTTATGCTTGTCTGTTTTTTAAATGTTTCAGAAATGTCCCCCCCCAACTTGTTTAACGCTTTCCTCTCCCCCCCCCGCCCCCACGTTCGCAGGCTGCAGTCCCCTGAAACGTTAGGGGGCTAAACTTCGCTCAACAGAACTGGCTGGGAAGAAGATGTTTGGTGTTCAATAGAATAATGTAAAGCAAAAGGGTCAAAATCCCATTTCTTAACAGAACCTCTTTTTAGGATTTCTGAAACCCGTTCCAGGTGCTCGAGCTCGTGCTAAACTGGGCACGCAAAGCTGACGGCCTGCCCGCATGTCTCAGGCTTGGAGATGAGACCACTCGCAGGGCAGCCAGATGCCCCTTCGCTTGTTTCTGTGTTTCTTTAAAGCTCCCGGACTTCCTGCAGACAAAGCAGGAAAGTGGACATCGCCCCCTTGCAAGTACAATTGTTTGAACAAGGCAGCATAGATGACGATGGTGGGGGGGGGGGTCGGTATACCCCTCCCTCTCTCCCTCCCCTGGACGTGTGCAACCCCCCCCGGGCGCGTTCGGGCCTGAGCTCTCTCCTGGCAGCTCTGCGGTGGTCTTGTCTCCAGCTTCTGCAGAGCTCCTGGAAGAGGCAGAGTTGGTGCCTGGGTCCACAGGCCCCCCCCTCCGTGCCCCCCTCGCCCTTTCACAGCGTCGAGTATTCTGGCGCCTTGCCGGTCTTTGGAGAAATGGATCCAAAGCAGGTAGCGAGGTGTCAGCCCAGCCTTTCAAGGAGAGAGGGTGTAGACGTGCATGTTCACCCATAGGGGGCAGCAAACCCGCTGTTTGCCCCCTCCCTGCCGTTTTTTTCATCCTGTTTCTCGGAAGAGTTTTGTTATTGTTAAAAACACTGTTGCCATCCTTTTCTAATTCAGTCTTTTTTTGTGTTTCTCCCCCCCTCCTTTTTTGTTTTATTTTTTTATTTTTTCAGTTTTTGCGGCCACATTTTTGATCAGCGGCGATCCGTAAGTTTTCTCCATGTTTTTTTGCTCCACTTCTCATGTCAGATTAGTTTTTAGATTTTTGTCGAATTTCCTCCCCTCCTTCTCCTCCTCCTCCTCCTCCTCCTCCTCCCCCCTCCCGCCCCCATTAAACTGCTGGTATTTTTTTCTGCTCTCGTTTCAATTTGAGTGAAATGATGCTGTCGTCACCGTAGTTCTGTGATCAGTTTTTGTACGTTTTCAGTTTTGCACTTTGAAGGTTTTTTGTCTGAATTCTGACTTGAACTTCTCCGTGCCTTCCTGTTTTTATCTGTTTTTTGTCAACTGCTGTTTTTTTTTTTTAAGCTGGCAGTCGATCTGCCCCAGAATAGGTAGGATCTGCATGTCTTTACAGTTCTGTCTTCAGTTGGCTCAGGTCCTTGGGCCTCCACCCTCCCTGTCCTGGTTTACTAGAGCACGCCTGGTGTCGCTGGCTGCTCCTGAATAGTGTTGTTGAGCAATGGTGATCTTCACATACGCAGCATTGCGAATAATTCAGAAACAAGTGGAAAGTAGGCTCACTTCATAAGTTTGGGAGCTGCCTTTGCCCCCTGTTGTCCAGGCTGGTCCCCAGCCCCCCCCCCCCCAGTGTCACAGCTCCCCACAGTGCAATTATAATAGGCTCAAGTTGCACAGGTGAGAGGTGTGTGGACTTTAAAATGGCTGTCTGGAGCAGGAACACTACAGCACAACACCCCACTTGCGGCTGAGGCTGTGCACAGGGGTTGGTGAAGTGACCCGCAGTCAGCCTGGACCTGAGGCTCTGGTCTAAGCCCAGCTGACTGCGGGTCACTTCCCCACCCCCTGTGCACAGCCTCAGCTGCAAGTGGGGTGTGGTGCTGTAGTGTGGGACAGCCCTGTCTTTGAAGAGAGGGGGAGAGCTTTCCTGCTCGTTTCACAGACAGCGCTCGGGGGGACCGGTGACCGCTGAAGCGCTGTACCTGAGGTTATGGGGAGCTCTGGGCTGGGTACTCTTCTGGACCATGAAGACACCTCCCCGACAGACTGGGGGTCCTCTCTAGAAGTGCCCGTCCGTAGTGTGCGCCCTCCCTGTCGGAAACCAGGCTCTCCCAGCGTGCTCTGCAGATCAAGAGCTGGAGAGCCCGTGGTAGAGCTGGTTTGGCGCTCTGTGGTCCCCGGCCCTGCCTGACCGGGCCGCAGCGATGAGCAGGGTCGGGAGCGTTCGGGCAGGGTTCCCTGCCGCTCGGGGGCGAAGCGGCAGACCTTTGAGACGTCCTGAGCCGTGCAGTGTGCCGCGGAGCCCGCGCTCCCGCACTCTCCCCAGCCTGCCTGCCACCTGGGGCCCCTGCGGGCCCCTGAGATACTGTGATAAGAAAACTGAAAACCAAGACATCTCCTACCAGGGCAGAGGCGAAGAACAGTTCTGTAGTGATCGCAAACCCTCACCTTCAGATTGAAGTAGGTGGATGAGCTGGGTTGAGATTGGCAATGAATTGCAGTATTGCCAAATTAGGGTTTAAACCAAACCCTTATCAATCAATTGCAGTATTGCCAAATTAGGGTTTAAACCAAACCCTTATCAATGAATTGCAATATTGCCAAATTAGGGTTTAAACCAAACCCTTATCAATGAATTGCAGTATTGCCAAATTAGGGTTTAAACCAAACCCTTATCAATAAATTGCAATATTGCCAAATTAGGGTTTAAACCAAACCCTTATCAATGAATTGCAATATTGCCAAATTAGGGTTTAAACCAAACCCTTATCAATGAATTGCAGTATTGCCAAATTAGGGTTTAAACCATACCCTTATCAATGAATTGCAGTATTGCCAAATTAGGGTTAAACACAAACCCTTATCAAGGAATTGTAGTATTGTTAAAAAGCTAACCGTGAGCAAGACATTTTTAATGCCAAAATGGTTTGAAGCTGAACTTGGAAGAAAAGGGTACACTTGCCTCTAGGTGACCCTCTGCTTCATCCTCCCACACCCACATATCAGAGGCAGAGTTATTGTGCCAGATATCCCACCCAGGGGGCGTGTGTGTCTGCCACCAGCAGCAGCAGCAGCAGCCTGATGCTCTGATAAGAGCCACTTCTTTTCCCCTGCAGGGTTCTGAGAGAGGTACATTGTGGGGAGGAACGTTTTCCTGCTGGAAGGCATCACTCTCAAATGCCGACACATTCCAACTCTCCGAGCTTTACAAAGCAGTGGGAGCTGCAGAGAGGTTTCCCCTGTGGTAAACAGCCAGTAGGACAGGCGATGTTTCCCCAGTCCCTCAGTAACGCACATAATAGTTCAAGTAGGTGGCTGCATCGGCATCTGCAGGCTGCAAAGGTTAACAAGTGTATTCCATGCTGAAAAGAGAAGAAAAACAATGTCGACACCCAAAGAAGGCTCCACAGCCGAAACGTTTTCTTTTCTGTTTCTTAATAACCCTTTACTTGTTTGTTTTCAATCTGCATAATAGGACAGGTGAGAGAGGGTAACGGGATACACGTGCATGCCATAGGGGAGGACCAGATGAATAAAACCGCCACCTCCTGCTCCCTTGTCTAATAGGCAGTGTTCATTTTCATTCCCTGTTAACAACTTTGTGTTCACAGATTTTCTTGCAGTTTTTTTATATTTTGGAGTATCCTTTTTTTTTTTTTTGAAGATGGGGAATCAAGAAAACACCTGTGATATAAAGATTTGCAGGAAACTTTTTTTTTGTTCTCCTCCTGATGGAAGGGATACCTTTAGGGCAACGAACAGTCATACAGTTGCTCCATTGCTAATTGAACGTTACAAACCTGCAGGCAGCGTAGCACATTACACAGAGAGGTCTGACTGCCTGGGCGAAGCAGTGTTAAACCTGTAGTGAGGCTGGCCTTAAAACAACGCAGCTGCTTTTGAAAACTGGGTGCTGGGGAGCCAGTGAAGTATGGCAGGCAGGCACACTCCAATGACCTTGAGGTACATGTTCCTGTCGGCGCTGCACCAACAGTGGTCAGTCAGCCAGTACATTGTTTACTGTCAGGCTGAGTCTGTGTACTCAAGTCATGGTGGACACCAGCAGTGGTCAGTCAGCCAGTACAGTGTCCAGTGTCAGGCTGAGTCTGTGTACTCAAGTCATGGTGGACACCAGCAGTGGTCAGTCAGTACAGTGTCCAGTGTCAGGCTGTCTGTGTACGCAAGTCATTGTGGACACCAGCAGTGGTCAGTCAGCCAGTACAGTGTCCAGTGTCAGGCTGAGTCTGTGTACTCAAGTCATGGTGGACACCAGCAGTGGTCAGTCTGAGCCAGTACAGTGTCCAGTGTCAGGCTGAGTCTGTGTACTCAAGTCATGGTGGACACCAGCAGTGTTCAGTCTGAGGCAGTACAGTGTCCAGTGTCAGGCTGAGTCTGTGTACTCAAGTCATGGTGTACACCAGCAGTGGTCAGTCTGAGCCAGTACAGTGTCCAGTGTCAGGCTGAGTCTGTGTACTCAAGTCATGGTGGACACCAGCAGTGGTCAGTCAGTCAGTACAGTGTCCAGTGTCAGGCAGAGTCTGTGTACTCAGGTCATCGTGGGCAGTGGGCAGTCTGAGCCAGTGCAGTGACCTCTGGAGTCCTCATTCGTGGGAACACTTCTATGTGAATCAAATTTCTTTCATCCACAGCGCTCGGTTTTCATCAGCTGATCGAACAGGCTCACTAAGAGAAAGTGTATATTGAGATTGGTTGACATCTAGATGAGAAGGATTCCGTTCTGCCTTTTTTCTTTTTTTTTTATGAGTCCTCTGCCCTCTCCAGGGACTTGGGCGATATTCTGTTCTTGCATTTTTTCTGGGTTTTTCGTTTTTCCCCCAAAATCTGACCTGTGAGACAGAAGGGCATAGACAGCCCAATCCCAGGGTGTTGCGCCTAGGAACACGCTCTGCGCCTGTCCGAAGGAAGCAAGGTTTTTGGTCTCGAAAGGATGTTTTCTTTCACGTGTCTGAGACTTTTTTTCACCCAGACATCATCACAGCTGCTGATAAACCTGATTTTCTACCTTTCTTTTAGGTGGAAAGGAAGGGAACACTCTTTCCCTGAAGGCAAAAAAAAAGATGAAAAATTGTAAATAAAGGGGGTTGGGAAAAGTTCTGAGCCAAACCTGGAGGGAAACTCCGAAAGAGATGTTGTTCAGCTATTCATTGTCCTTGCAGAGCAGACTTTATTCAGCCAGATTACCAGTCACGCTTTCCTTACTTGATTAATACCAGTCCTTTGTCCATCATCCATAGGCTGTAATGGATAAAATTAAATTAACATTGTGGTGACGAAGAGCATCGGGACTGCTGAAGCAACAGGAATTCATAAAGCTCATTTTGTGAACGTTCTCTGTCATCCGCAAACGTGATAAAAAAATAGATTTTCTTCTGTAAAACAAATCATGAAAAACTTAACAGTGACCTCCACTTCTGTGACTGGGCTGTTTGAGATACTGTCTGCTCTCCAAGGGCTATGTAGCTGCCCACAGCAAAGCTGATTGGCAGTTTTCTTCAGAGCTTTTCTCCAGCCATTCCCCAAATCTCAATTTTTTTTAAAAAAAGGTACTGAGGTGTGTTCTGTGTCGCCTCAGTGACGTTGTTGTGGAGCGCTGCATTCTGGGAAGCAGGCGCCGGAGCTGCTGGGAATTGTAGTCCAGCAGAAAGCGAGACACAGGCCGTGTCCCTATAGCGCTGATCGCCCTCTCACACACACAGCCCCATTCCAGACTGAGAGAGAGAGGACTGCCCACCAGTGCAAAGCCATGAAGTGAGTCACAATTAACACCACCTATTATATTTCCACTGTATATGACCCCACTGTGATATCTGACCCCGCCCCATCAGTACTATAGCCCCAATGTTATTATCACAACAGATTGTAACTGTTTACTCTACTGTTATTACTGCAGCTTTATTATATCTACCACAAAGTATTGCTAACATTACTGTAGCCTTCATATCTTTCTCAGACCCCAAAATATTAGTGAACCTTACTGTCTTTTCTGGAGTCTTAATGTGTAACCACACTTTTCTGAATCCCAGTTTATGAATGTAGCCCCCAGTATATTGCTGTGTCTCTGGATAACTACTGTCGTGTTCGCTGTAGTATAACTCGGGTTTAATTGATGTAGCCCTAAAATGTTCCTGTGGTAATCGAGAATGTTCTATAAGCAGCCTTGAACTCTTTACTGTAGCACCTCTACGTTATTAAAAGGCCAGTTTTAAAGTTGTGCTATGTTTTATAACTCTCAAGTTCATTATTATCATCCTTGCATGTAACTGTAGCTCCACTGGTTTTATAGCAGCCTCTGTTTAATTTTTACCCTGCCCCATGGGAAGTATTTGTAATGTCGTCAGATTTTTTCAATCTGGTGATTCTGCATTTGAAACAAGCTACAGGCCTGTGATGCTTTTTTTTCCCTCAGTCATGTCTAAAATGCAGGAAGGAATTCTCAAATCTCAGGATAATTGAGTACTTGGAAACTTGGACCCTGTGTTACTGAAAACTGGTTTGGCCATCACACGCATAGGCCTCAATGACTTCTCTGTTCAGCTGTTTACAGAGTGTATCTGATCCTCTCAGTGAGGGCAGAAAACAACAGATGCTGCATTCATCCAAGTTATTTTTAAAAAGCCTGTGACCCTTTTGACTACAGTCTTCTACTGTCTCAACACCAGATTATCCCCCATCCCGTTTCTTCCATGACAGCGCTACCTTCCTATCTAACAGGCTGACCCCAGCCTGCTAACTTACACGACTGTATGCGACTCTCCCCCCTGCCCATGGGTGCCAGCAGCACCCTTGAAGTAGATCTCCTCGCCCACCAGATCAGCACGGGCCCAGAGGCTTCTGACTTTGGGCCCTTTTCCCCTTACTAATGAATGAATGAAGGACTAATTCAGTCATGCAGTACCTCTAAGTCATGCTGCTCTAATAGGACAGCCCCGGTCTCTTATCCCCCAAATTCACTATCATTCTAGTGTTCCCGCCCAGTCCTGTGGGCTTTGGATTTTATAGTAATCTTGGTATATCGGATAAAACCATAAGTCTACAAAGGAGCAGCCTTGTAGTCCCCCATATCATAGGTGTGTCACTGTGATCCCACTGTTTGTTAAAATCCCCACAGTACTGTTACAGCACAAGGACGGCATTGAATTATACAGCTCTGCCGCCACATGACAAAAAAACAGCTCGAGCGTTTGCTTTTTTTATCTGGATTTTTTGTTCACCCTCCAGTTTTGTGATTTCTAACCGTTAAGGGTTTGGGGCTTTATCTGAAGAGCGTGCTTATGACAGCTGTCCGCCACAGTGCGCTCTATAGCGTAGGGGTGTCCTGGCGGAGTGAGGTGTCAGTAGCTTGTGGCGGGGCTGTTATATCTCAAGACCCGTGCCCACGTCAGGGCTGTTACACCTGCAGGAGAGGAAGGCCTGAACAACACAGGGCCATCGGAGAGTTCCAGGCAGGCAATAATTGCCTGTCCCTTCACCCTGGCTTCATCCCAGCCAAAGTTTCATTTTGTTAGAAACTCCTGGTGATTTTAACAAGCGCAGGAAGAGAGAGACTGGAATAAAGAGATAAATACAGACACGGCCATACTAGTGTCCACTGACCCCCCAGGGAGAGGCTGATGTGCAGGAATGATGAATGTAACAGGAGGCCATTTGATCTGTCTGACTTGTTACGTAGTAGCTAATCGATCTCAGGATCTCATCCAGCCTTTTTTCCCCTCACTATCGGCTTCAACAACGGGGCCAGCAGCCTGCTCACCACTCTCACTACCCTTTGTTTGAAAGAATTGCTGCCTGTTCCGAGTTCTAAATGCACTTATCCTACTTCTGCAGGTTCCTGCTGAGTTCTCTCTCTCTTGGGTTTACTGTCAGTGTGTGTACTCTTTGTGTTGCTGTCTGACCTATTCTTCTCCATCAGTGCAGAAAAGTATTTCTCAATGAAAGTGCTGTGGCTTTAGTTTATGTGGTAACCTGCCACTTTTTTTCAGTCCAGTGTCAGTCAGTGTGTCTGTATGAACCCCTCTCTCTCAGTGCAGTGTTAATGTACTGGAGTGTCCAGTCAGTCAGTGTGTCTGTATGAACCCCTCTCTCTCAGTGCAGTGTTAATGTACTGGAGTGTCCAGTCAGTCAGTGTGTCTGTATGAACCCCTCTCTCTCAGTGCAGTGTTAATGTACTGGAGTGTCCAGTCAGTCATGAACCCCTCTCTCTCAGTGCAGTGTTAATGTACTGGAGTGTCCAGTCAGTCAGTGTGTCTGTATGAACCCCTCTCTCTCAGTGCAGTGTTAATGTACTGGAGTGTCCAGTCAGTCAGTGTGTCTGTATGAACCCCTCTCTCTCAGTGCAGTGTTAATGGACTGGAGTGTCCAGTCAGTCAGTGTGTCTGTATGAACCCCTCTCTCTCAGTGCAGTGTTAATGGACTGGAGTGTCCAGTCAGTCAGTGTGTCTGTATGAACCCCTCTCTCTCAGTGCAGTGTTAATGTACTGGAGTGTCCAGTCAGTCAGTGTGTCTGTATTAATCCCTGAATGAAGTGGGTTCTGTTCTTACATGTAAAATGCTTTTCCTTCCTTCAGGGTGAAGAGTGCTGTATAAATGCAAGGAATTATGATAATTAAAGTACTGCAGACTGCAGCCGGTGTGTCTGTATGGTGACCTTCTCTTGTTCTCTGTCTCTCTTTCTCCACACAGCCTGTCACCCACCACCAGAAGCCTGATGTCGAGCAACGTGACGAACAAGACAGACCCACGCTCCCTCAACTCGCGGGTCTTCATCGGCAACCTCAACACGCTGCTGGTCACCAAGGCAGATGTGGAGGCCATCTTCGGCAAGTACGGCAAGATCGTGGGCTGCTCCGTGCACAAAGGCTTTGCCTTTGTCCAGTACGCCAATGAGAGGAACGCCCGCTCCGCGGTGGCTGGGGAGGACGGGCGCATGATTGTTGGCCAAGTGCTGGGTAAGAGACAAGGGGCGGGGCGTAGCCAGGAAGGGGCGGGGCGTAGCCAGGAAGGGACATGCATGGTTAGGTAGGGGTGTGGTGTAAACAGAAAGGGGCATACATGGTTAGGTAGGGGCATGCTGTAGACAGGAAGGGGCGCAGTGTGGACAAGAAGGGACCTGCATGGTTACATGGGGGCGTGGCATATACAGGAAGGGGCGTGGTGGGGGCAGGAACGGACATGTGTGGTTAGATGGGGGCGTGGTGGGGGCAG
This sequence comes from Lepisosteus platostomus, assembly GCF_059453375.1. Taxonomy (NCBI): domain Eukaryota; kingdom Metazoa; phylum Chordata; class Actinopteri; order Semionotiformes; family Lepisosteidae; genus Lepisosteus; species Lepisosteus platostomus. The sequence continues at coordinate 9,493,981 of NC_142616.1, forward strand.
GAATGGACATGCGTGGTTAGATGGGGGCGTGGCATAAACAGGAAGGGGCGTGGTGGGGGCAGGAATGGACATGCGTGGTTAGATGGGGGCGTGGTGTGGGCAGGAAGGGACATGCGTGGCCACATGGGGCGTGGTGTAGAAGGGAAGGGACATGCATGGGTAGATGGAGGCATAGACAGGAAGGGGCGTGGCATATACAGAAAGGGGCATGGTGTATACAGGAAGTAATTAATAATAATAATAGCTTACACTTATATAGCGCTTTTCTGGACACTCCACTCAAACCACTTTACAGGTAATAGGAACTCCCCTACACCACCACCAGTGTACAGCCCCACCTGGATGTTGTGACGGCAGCCATAGTGCGCCAGAACGCTCCCCACACACCAGCTATTAGTGGGGAGGAGAACAGAGTAATGAAGCCAGTTCATTGATGGGGATTATTAGGAGGAAGTGGCATATATGGTTAGGTGTGTGTTGTAAACAGGAAGTGGTGTGGGCAGGAGGAGGAGTATATGGTTGAGTAAGGGCGTAGTAATGATGTGGACAGGAAGTGGGTGCGGCTTGGTTTGCTTTTCTATGATATGATCTGTGATCTTTAACAGGGGCCTCAGAGTTCAGCCAGTTTGATTGGCAATCTTCTTCTAGAAGAAACTGTTTAAGCCTGTGGTTCCAAACCCTGGTCCTGGGGGAACTCTTGTGTCTTTTGTGTGAGACAGTGTCATTATTCCTGCTGTGGGTGTGTCTAATGGAGGCAGGCTGGGGGCTGTTCCACTGCCTCCCCTGACCTCCCCAATCTCCTTGTGGAGGCCGGCTGGGGGCTGTCCCACTGCCTCCTCTCACCCCCACCAGTTTCCTCCTTGTGGAGGCAAGCTGGGGGCTGTCCCACTGCCTCCCCTGACCTCCCCGATCTGCTTGTCCTTCTGTGTTGTAGATATCAACCTGGCCGGTGAACCCAAACCCCATCGATCCAAGGCAGCGAAGCGCTCTGCAGGAGACATGTACAGGTGAGCGTCCAGCATGAAGGGGAGGGACAGGACAAGGGAGCTGAGGCAGGACAGTAAACCGGGCCACAGTTGTTCTGTTGTTGTCTTTTCCCTGAACGAGAGATCCTTACTTTGGAAAAAATCTTAAAACCTGGTCCTACATAGTTTTCCCTGGGAGAAAAAAAATCTAATAAAATCTGTGCATTAAGGCCGTACTGAAGGACTGTGCCCATTGCTATCATGTAAGTAGTGGGCAGCATTCCTGGACATGGCTGTGTAAAACATGTTTAGACAGTTAAGACTGTAAAAAATAAAGTGTAAGTGTTTAGTCCTTTTTATCCAAATCTTTGTGGTTGTGGAGATTTTCGTCTGTGAAATTGAGTTACAAGCTGTGGGTTTGGGAGGGTTAACAGTATCTCTCTATGTCCGCCTACAGCTCCTCCTTCGACCTCGACTATGACTTTCAGAGGGATTATTACGACAGGTGAGCGCACAGGTGTTGGTATCGGCTCTCTTTCTCTCTCTGTCCTTCCTGTTGCTCTGTGTGGTCCCAGCGGGTCTTCATCACTGTCTGTTGTTGCTCTCCTCCTGCCCCCCTGACGGCAGCGGTCAGGTGTCATACATCGTGTGTGCTAACCCCCTGCACTCCCCTTTCTCTGACAGGATGTACTCGTACCCCTCCCGCGTGCCTCCCCCGCCTCCCCCTCTGTCCCGGGCAGTCGTTCCCTCCAAGCGGCCGAGGGTCAGCACCAGCGGGGGGCGCCGCACCAAGACCAGCTTCTCTTCCAAGAGCAGCCAGAGGAGCTCCTCACGCACCAGTGAGTACCAGCACGCTCCGCTGTTCGTTCACTGTTCACTGGCTACACACCACACCGCTCTTTCTAAAGACACACTCAGAGAAGGCCTCGCACCAGACAGCACCAGCATGCTGCACTGCTCGTTCACTGGTCTCTTATCTACATACCACACCGCTCTTTCTAAAGACACTCAGAGACAGGCCTCGCACCAGAGCACCAGCACGCTCCGCTGTTCGTTCACTGTTCACTGTCTGCACACCACACCGCTCTTTCTAAAGACACTCAGAGACAGGCCTCGCACCAGAGCACCAGCACGCTGCACTGCTCGTTCACTGGTCTCTTATCTACACACCACACCGCTCTTTCTAAAGACACACTCGGAGATGGGCCTCGCACCAGAGTACCAGCACGCTCCGCTGCTCGTTCGCTGTTCACTGTCTACACACCTCACTGCTCTTTTAAAGACACACTCAGAGACAGGCCTCACACCAGACAGCACCAGCACGCTGCACTGCTCGTTCACTGGTCTCTTATCTACACACCACACCGCTCTTTCTAAAGACACAGTTGCTATACGCTGTACAGTCCTGCATAGAAACACTGGGAAGAGCCAATCCCTACACCTGCTGTTCCTTTGCTCACTTGCTGCCTCTCTCTCAGTGAAAGCGGACGACCTGCAGACAATCAAGAAGGAACTGACCCAGATCAAGCACAAGGTGGACTACCTCCTGGAGAGCTTGGAGAGGATGGAGAGGGACCACAGCAAGAAGTCAGGTACACGCCTCTCTCCATCTCTCCCTCTCTCGCCTGATCTCCCCTTTTCTCTTGCACTCCTCCACCAACTTCTCGTCCCCCCCCTTACTCTCGTACGTCAGTGTTGCCGTCCTTCCAGACCTCTCTGATACTCTGATCACACACTGTTCCTCAACCGCCCCCCTCCTACACGCATCTCATCAGTCTTCATTATCGGCACTGATCCCCTTTCTCTTCCTCTTCCTCCTGCCCCTCTCTCCCCTTCCCCCCCTCTTCACCCAGCAGGCAAGAGCGCCAAGTCAGACGGGGGCGAGAGCTCCACCCAGCACAGCAGCTCCAGCCTCAAGAAGGAGGAGTGCCTGAAGAGGGAGAGGGAGAGCCAGGAGCTGCCCGACTCGGAGGAGGAGGGAGACCTGCTGGAGGATGAGGAGGAGGTGAGCGAGAGGAGGGGAGAGGAAGAGGGAGAGCTGCTGGAGGAGGAGGAGGAGGAGGAGGTGAGGGGGGAGAGGAAGAGGGAGACCTGCTGGGGGGGGTGGATGGCGGGGGGGTGGGCTGAGGGAGAGGGGAGGAGGGGGGTGGAGGGAGAGGAGAGCAGAGGGAGGGAGGGAGAGGAGGGCAGGGGAAGGGAGGGGATGAGGAGAGGGGGAGCACTTGATAAAGAGAAGCAGGCTGGTATGAGGGGGGGGGGGGTTGGGTCAGGCAGTGCACTGGGCATGTATCAGACTGGTCGTGGGGATGAGTAATGTCTGACTGTCTCCTATTCCTGTCTGCCCCGGCCCCTGGCTCCCTCTTTTCCAGATCAAGAGTCGGGGCCGTGATGACGATGACGACGACAACGACGAGGAGGAGGAGCGGGAGGCGGAGGAGGGCGAGGACGACGGGGACAGCGCCAACGGGGACGACGATTCCTAAAGAGCTGGCACAGCTCTCGCCCTGTCCCACGCTCCACACAGACACAAACACATGGGTTTTCAGGTCCTCCGGGGCTGTGTAGGTCACAGTGGAGGGGTCTTGGAGCTACACTCTCGCACCCTGCTGCCATGCTGCCCCTGTCTGTTACCCATAGCCCCGCGGAGGACCTGGGAAAACTGGATGCATTCATCCCACTTCATTGAAGGGCTGTTTCAGCCCCTGCCCCTGCAGCAGGACTGTGTCCAGTTGCTTTAATCTTGGCCAGATTCTGGGGGAGTTATTCCCAGATTCATCTCGAGATTTGCTTGGTTATGATGTTTTTTATTGTTCCAGTAGGATTTTTTTTCTTTTGAGAAAAAGGTCTGACATGTTAGATAAATCGACAGTTCGCAGGTCACTGACTAAACTAAGCTGATGCAGTAATGCTTTGGAATCAGGGCTGGAAAAATCCCTGGTGTCAGGTTGTCAATTTAGGATCTTGGGTACTAACAGAAACCAGGGTTTGGGTTGTCTGCTCATCGTGACCCAAAGATCCTGTACTGAAGAGCTCCCCATTCTCTTCCAAACTATCGCAGGACTTAGTCTAACCTGCACTTAACCACACTGGTCCTTAATTCTTTAATTGGTCTTCACTTGGCTAATTGACTTGACGGTCTCTACTGCTGAGGCTCCATTTGTTACACTACAGTCCCGGACAGACCTGCCGCCCCCCCTCCTCCGACAGTCCCGGACAGACCTGCCGCCCCCCCTCCTCCGACAGTCCCGGACAGACCTGCTGCCCCCTCTCCTCCGACAGTCCCGGACAGACCTGCTGCCCCCCCTCCTCCGACAGTCCCGGACAGACCTGCTGCCCCCTCTCCTCCGACAGTCCCGGACAGACCTGCTGCCCCCTCTCCTCCGACAGTCCCGGACAGACCTGCTGCCCCCCCTCCTCCGACAGTCCCGGACAGACCTGCTGCCCCCCCTCCTCCGACAGTCCCGGACAGACCTGCTGCCCCCTCTCCTCCGACAGTCCCGGACAGACCTGCTGCCCCCCCTCCTCCGACAGTCCCGGACAGACCTGCTGCCCGCTCTCCTCCGACAGTCCCGGACAGACCTGCTGCCCGCTCTCCTCCGACAGTCCCGGACAGACCTGCTGCCCCCCCTCCTCCGACAGTCCCGGACAGACCTGCTGCCCCCCCTCCTCCGACAGTCCCGGACAGACCTGCTGCCCGCTCTCCTGTACAAGAATCGCTGCCCTCGGCGGACACGCGGGCTCCCTCCGTCGGCCCTCACATCCTCCCCGTCTCCACCCTGCGCCCCGCTGCTCGTCTCGAGTCCCCCCCCGGGGATTGAAAGCCAGGCCTGGCCTTTGCTCTTGATCTCTCACCCTCCCGACGGCTCCTGCTCTCAGTCTTCAGCATCTGCACTCTTCCCTCCCCACACGCGCACACACACACACACACGCATATGTTTTTATTCAGGTGGTGGCTTTTCTGATTGTATCATAAATGCGTTTAATGGGAGGTGAGGCGTAAGAGGGGTGTGTTTTTAAGCCATGAGCGTTCCTCGGCATTGACTAAAAAGGAGTGGGGCTGCAGTGCCTCTGTGCGGCCAGCGGGTGGTGCTGTGACTGTGGCCCTGGCATCTGGCAGGCAGCGGCTGTTTACTTCTCCAGACATGAAGGCTGTACAGTCCTTGCTCCTGTACTCCCCACTGCGGCAAAATCACTTTTTTTATAGAGAGATTTTTATTTTGTTGATCATTTCTTATTTCGATTGAAGACGGCTAGGGGTTAGGTTCTCTCCTGAACTGCATGAATCACGTGTCCCTGGATTTAAATAAAAATAACAAGGTTTTGTTTTGTTTTTTTAATTTGAGAACTAATTGCTTTAAAGAAGCTACGTGCAGGACTCTTGTGAACCAAGCGAATGCGATTGGGCACAGGCATGAGATCTTGTGAAAGAGGATACTCTTTGGACTTGGGATTGTTTTTTATTTCTGTTCTTTCGGAAGAGAGGGAAGGGGGGGAGGGGGGGATGAGTGGTTGAGACAGGGAGGCCCTCGCTAAAAACAAGGCTTTGTTGTTGTTTTGTTTTCTTCCGAGTCTGTTTATTTTGTATGAGATCTTGTATACAGAATTTGGCTGAACTTTCTAAACTGTCCTGCGTTGTGTGTAATTATACAATACTGTCATTTGCATTTTGTTTTCGATTCACAGGTCTAACTGTATTAAAAATTTCAATAAAATTTACAGAAGAATTTCTGACAAGGGTCTTTTTTCTGCAATGCAGAGGCCTGCGGGTCACTAAATCAGTATGTCTTACATATGTGAAGGCAACAGCAAGTATCCTTATTTGCTTAGCAGATACCCTTATCCACTGTACCTTAGTTTGACAATAAATTTGTCCACAGTGTCTGTGTTCATGGCTGGGTGTGTGTTGTGTGCGTTCGACATTGTGCTCTGTGGGCAAGTGTGTGCGTGTGACTGTGCTCTGTGGGCAAGTGTGTGCGTGTGACTGTGCTCTGTGGGCAAGTGTGTGCGTGTGACTGTGCTCTGTGGGCAAGTGTGTGCGTGTGACTGCTCTGTGGATGAGTGTGCGTGCGACAATGTGCTCTGTGGATGAGTGTGCGTGCGACAATGTGCTCTGTGGATGAGTGCGCGTGCGACAATGTGCTCTGTGGATGAGTGCGCATGTGACATCGTGCTCTGTGGACGAGTGTGTGCGTGTGACAACGTGCTCTGTGGACGAGTGTGAGTGAGGGTAACTGCTCTGTGGCAATGTTCCCTCCAAGGGAACGTGCACACAGGTTATGAAATTGGCGCACGTAGGAAATTGAACTGCACACAAAAAATTAAAAGAAAAATCATAATGAAACCAACACGGTCATCAATTGAAAACTGCTAGATTGACCACAGGAGACTGGCTGCGAGAGGCCCAGCTCGGCTGTGTGCATTATTATTGCTACTCGAAGAGGTGTTAGTGGGGCCAGCGGGGGGCGCTCACCCTGCGGTCCATGTGGGTCCTAATGCCCCAGTATAGTGACGGGGACACTATACTGTAAACAGGCGCCGTCCTTCGGATGAGACGTAAAACCGAGGTCCTGACTCTCTGTGGTCATTAAAAATCCCAGGGCGCTTCTCGAAAAGAGTAGGGGTGTAACCCCGGTGTCCTGGCCAAATTTCCAATTGGCCCTTACTAATCATGGCCTCCTAATAATCCCCCTCTATGAATTGGCTACATTACTCTGCTCTCCTCCCCACTGATAGCTAATGTGTGGTGAGCGTTCTGGCGCACTATGGCTGCCATCGCATCATCCAGGTGGATGCTGCACATTGGTGGTGGTGGAGGGGAGTCCCCATTACCTGTAAAGCGCTTTGAGTGGAGTGTCCAGAAAAGCGCTATATAAGTGTAAGCAATTATTATTATTATTATTATCTTTGCTCTCGTCGTCTCGTACCTCTCGGCTCACTCAGTCTCCATGACCGGGCTCATGGAGTCGCCGCTGTCCCCATCTTTTACATCTCTCTGCTTCTATGAGAGTGACAATATTGACTAAAAATAATTTCAGGTTCACAATTATACATACACTCAAATTAGTGCACACAAGTTTTTGCCACTGGTGAAATAATTTGCTTGAAATTTTTGCACACACACGGGCCATTAAAAATTAGAGGGAACATTGCTCTGTTGACATTCCTTACCACCACCAATGCGTAGCTGTGTGATCCTACTGGCTCCAGCTGTGAACTCGCTCCGGGCTGTTGGAAGAGGCCACACGAGTATCTCTGATGGTATTTTAGACCTATTTTGTTTATTTGCTAGGGTGAGAAAAACAAAGGAGCCCCGCACATAGCACGTGCCGTGAGGGCACTGCGCCGACCCAAACCTTGATAGCAGCCGACTGCTCTGCCGGAGCTCCTTTGTAAGTGGCGACCATGGGGCAGTTTCAGGTGGCTCATCTGAGCCTGGGTACTGGGAGGGTCGAAGCCTGCGTTTCCAGGAAAGAGACTCGGAGACCCGTTTCTGTGTCCTAGCTGATAGCTTCCTGGTGACTGGGGATCTGTCTGCCGGGTCTACCTCGGCCGGATTGGAGAGCTGACACACACGCACACACACACACCAGTGGCGGTGTTTCCGGACAGCTATTCAACCAGCATAGGACTGTGGGCCGAAATCCTGGAGAGAACATGCAAACTCCACACAGACAACACCCCAGGAACTGAACCCAGGGCCCCTGCGCTGTGAGGCAGCAAAGTCACCCCCCCCACACACATTTCAGGAACAAAGAGTCCTGATCCTGAGCTACGACCGGCTCACACGGAGGGAGAAGAAACCTGACTGGTACTGTACTTGAGTCGGGAGATCCCGGCTCACAGTCCGCCTCCTGTCCGCGTTGACGCCCGGTGCTCTGTGTTTTTGTCCTCCCTGGTGCGGTTCTGGCCCGGGCTGCCGGAGGGGGGAGGGGCGTCTCTCAGGAATACCCAATCGGCGATCTCGGCAGCGCTATCGAGAGGAACCACCTTTCTCAGGCAGAGAGAACGGGGAAGTTGGGCCTTTCTTGTAGTTTTACAGCGGGGGGTGGGGGACGGGGGGGGCAGGGGTTTGGAGAGCTGACAGACCATCGGCCTGGAGAGAGAGAGAGAGGGAGAGAGAGAGTAAATGTGTACTTATTTGTAAATGTCTGTAGATTTATTTTACTTTCATTTTGTGTTTTGTTCCATGTTCATTCGATTATTCTTATTTGCTTTGGCAACACTGATTCGTCGGTCATGCTAATAAAGCACCTTGAATTGAAATTGAATTGAGAGAGGGAGAGGGAGAGAGGGAGGGAGAGGAAGGGAGAGGGAGAGGGAGAGAGGGAGGGAGGAAGAAGGGGAGAGGGAGAGAGGGAGAGGGAGAGAGAGAGGGAGAGAGAGGGTGAGAGAGAGAGGGAGAGAAAGAGTGAGGGAGAGAGGGAGAGAGGAAGAGAGAGAGGGTGAGAGAGAGAGGGAGAGAGGAAGAGAGAGGGAGAGAGAGGGTGAGAGAGAGAGGGAGAGAGGAAGAGAGAGAGGGTGAGAGAGAGAGAGGGAGAGAGAGGGTGAGAGAGAGAGGGAGAGAAAGAGTGAGGGAGAGAGGGAGAGCGGAAGAGAGGGAGGGTGAGAGAGAGAGGGTGAGAGAGAGTGAGGGAGAGAGGGAGAGCGGAAGAGAGAGAGGGTGAGGGAGAGAGGGAGTGAGGAGTTGGACAGGAGGGGGAAAGAGAGGTTTAAAGGGGGGAGGAGGGGGCGAGAGAGATCGGAGAGAGGGAGCTCGGGCAGGGGGAGGGGGGCAGAGAGAGAGCAGGAGAGAGGGCTGCTGTCGGGCCGGGCTGGCAGCTGGCGCTGGCGCGGGCGCGAGGCTGTGCCAGGAGCTCTTTGTTCACAAGCCGCTCGGCGTGGAAGATTGATCGTCTGGGGGGGCAACGGGCAGGAAGAGGCCGTTCGTTCTGTTTCCCCCACACACCCTCCCTCCTGTGTCTCTTCTTCTGGAAGCCCGATTTGCATCTGGTTCTCTCCTGCCCTTCTCTCTCCTCCCCACTGGACTGTCATTCTGCCCCCCCTCAGTGTGGAGAACTGGTTTGGGCAATAGCACCCCTGACCTGAAGGGTTCTGGGTTCAAATCCCAGGTGTGGCACAGCAGTGCCATACCCCGGAGCCTAATGAATCAAACCTGGAGGGTTCTGCGGCAGGGCTGTCCAGTCCCGGTCCTGGAGGGGTCAGTGTGTGTGTCTACAGCAGGGCTGTCCAGTCCCGGTCCTGGAGGGGTCAGTGTGTGTGTCTGCAGCAGGGCTGTCCAGTCCCGGTCCTGGAGGGGTCAGTCAGTGTGTCTGCGGCAGGGCTGTCCAGTCCCGGTCCTGGAGGGGTCAGTGTGTGTGTCTACAGCAGGGCTGTCCAGTCCCGGTCCTGGAGGGGTCAGTGTGTGTGTCTGCAGCAGGGCTGTCCAGTCCCGGTCCTGGAGGGGTCAGTCAGTGTGTCTGCGGCAGGGCTGTCCAGTCCTGGTCCTGGAGGGGTCAGTGTGTGTGTCTGCAGCAGGGCTGTCCAGTCCCGGTCCTGGAGGGGTCAGTCAGTGTGTCTGCGGCAGGGCTGTCCAGTCCTGGTCCTGGAGGGGTCAGTGTGTGTGTCTGCGGCAGGGCTGTCCAGTCCCGGTCCTGGAGGGGTCAGTGTGTGTGTCTGCAGCAGGGCTGTCCAGTCCTGGTCCTGGAGGGGTCAGTGTGTGTGTCTGCAGCAGGGCTGTCCAGTCCTGGTCCTGGAGGGGTCAGTGTGTCTGCAGCAGGGCTGTCCAGTCCTGGTCCTGGAGGAGTCAGTGTGTCTGCAGCAGGGCTGTCCAGTCCTGGTCCTGGAGGGGTCAGTGTGTGTGTCTGCAGCAGGGCTGTCCAGTCCTGGTCCTGGAGGGGTCAGTGTGTCTGCAGCAGGGCTGTCCAGTCCTGGTCCTGGAGGAGTCAGTGTGTCTGCAGCAGGGCTGTCCAGTCCTGGTCCTGGAGGGGTCAGTGTGTGTGTCTGCAGCAGGGCTGTCCAGTCCTGGTCCTGGAGGGGTCAGTGAGTGTGTCTGCAGCAGGGCTGTCCAGTCCTGGTCCTGGAGGGGTCAGTGTGTCTGCAGCAGGGCTGTCCAGTCCTGGTCCTGGAGGAGTCAGTGTGTCTGCAGCAGGGCTGTCCAGTCCTGGTCCTGGAGGGGTCAGTGTGTGTGTCTGCAGCAGGGCTGTCCAGTCCTGGTCCTGGAGGGGTCGGTCAGTGTGTCTGCAGCAGGGCTGTCCAGTCCCGGTCCTGGAGGGGTCAGTCAGTGTGTCTGCAGCGGGGCTGTCCAGTCCCGGTCTTGGGGGGGTCAGTGTGTGTGTCTGCAGCAGGGCTGTCCAGTCCTGGTCCTGGAGGAGTCAGTGTGTCTGCAGCAGGGCTGTCCAGTCCTGGTCCTGGAGGGGTCAGTGAGTGTGTCTGCAGCAGGGCTGTCCAGTCCCGGTCCTGGAGGGGTCAGTCAGTGTGTCTGCAGCAGGGCTGTCCAGTCCCGGTCTTGGGGGGGTCAGTGTGTGTGTGTGTGCATGCGGAATGCGATGTGTGCCGGAATGCGCGTTCAGAACAGGCGGGGAACAGCTGCGGCCACCGGCGCGCCGAACTAGGTCAGGGAGGATCGAGGCGTCACCGCCGCCTCCTCCCGGAATCACCCGGCGGCCAATGGGAAGCGAGACACCGCCGAGGGATCGAAAGGACACGCCCCCCCGCCATCTCCCCCCGGAGCTCCGCCGGTTATCTCGTAAAACAAGGAAACCGCTGCCGCACCGAGTCCACACTCGCCTCGCCGACAGCCGGAGCTCTGCGCCCAATCGCCTCGATCTTACAGGAAGACAACCCAGCAGGCTTCTCAAGCGTGCCGAAATCCTGCGTGGAGAGCCCCCACCTCATGGACGGGGGCTGTCCCCTCCCTGGTCAGTTTAAAGCTACACCCATTCAGACTGTATACAGTTTATATACTGGATATGGTATATATATCATATATCATATATATGCACAGTTTATATATAGTATACATATATTCTATATATATATAGTTTATATACATGGTATATATATCCTATATCCTTTATATATATATACAGTTTATACTGTATATCCTGCAAGAACACATCCAACACCACACTCAATCAGGGCCCCTCGGGACAACTCCGGATCACCCAGATGGCATCTTGTACCTCCAGCAACCTCATTTACTGTGTCTCTTGCTGTAAAGGCCCAGTCTCTCTCTACACTGGGGAAACAGGAAGGAGACTGGGAGACCGCTTCAGAGAGCACGTCAGGGCTGTGAGGATGAAAGATCTCTCCAAGCCCACTGTTTCTCATTTCACCTCTCTATCCGTTGTGGTTTCACTTCACACCTCCTGATTGGCCTCTCTGTCAGTCCCCTGCTCCCGTCTCTCGCTCCTCCTCTCTCCCAGCTCTTGTTCTCCCACTACATTACCTTTGCCCACTGCCCTGTCTTCCTCACACCTGAAGAAGACTCCACAGCCAAAACGTTGTGGTTTCTCTCTTCTCTTTTCAGCAGGGGATAAGCCTATTTCTTGTTCCTATACTGTGTATAGGTTGCATATACGGTATATACTGCACATAGTCCACATATCCCATATCTGCAGTCTATCGTGTGAATGCATGGTGTATGGAACAGGGGAAGGTTTATTCCATCATTGACAGGAAAACAACGGTTCTCTTCAAAACTCAATTCTTATTGCCATTCCAACTTAGTGGTTAGGAATTTGCCTCAGTGTGCTCATGACAGTTAAACAATAAACAATAACACAAAAACATCAGGCACAACATAACATTAAACCATAAGATGCCATCAGGGGCGGTACACTGGCTCTGTGGCTCAGGAGCTGTGCCTGTGGCTGGAAGGTTGCCGGTTCAAATCCCACGGCTGGCAGAGGAATCCTACTCTGTTGGGCCCCTGAGCAAGGCCCTTAACCCCAGCTGCTCCAGGGGCGCTGTGTAAATGGCAGAAGCTGCGCTCTGACCCCCAGCTTCTCTCTCCCTGTCTGTGTGTCTCCTGGAGAGCAAGCTGAGGTCTGTGAAAAGACACATTCCTGATGCAAGAAATTGTATAGGGCTAATAAAGTGATCTGATCTTATCTAGATTTCTTAAAAAAACATAAACAGAAGACTAAATGAAAGTTAAAAATAAAAGAAATAAATCAAGAAAAGAACTGTACTGTACTGTGCTCTGTGAATCTGTGTGGTACTATAGAGTACTACACTCTACTGTACTATAGGGTACTGTACTATGCTCTGTGAATCTGTGTGGTGCTATAGGGTGCTACACTATACAGTACTACAGGATACCGCACTGTGTTCTGTGAATCTGTGTGGGACTATAGGGTGCTACACTCTACTGTACTATAGGGTACTGCACTGTGTTCTGTGAATCTGTGTAGTACTATAGGGTACCACACTTTGCTATACTACAGGGTATTGTACTATGCTCTGTGAATCTGTGTGGTGCTATAGGGTGCTACACTATACAGTACTACAGGATACCGCACTGTGTTCTGTGAATCTGTGTGGGACTATAGGGTGCTACACTCTATTGTACTATAGGGTACTGTACTGTGCTCTGTGAATCTGTGTGGAATTATAGGATACTGCACTGTGCTCTGTGAATCTCTATGGTACTATAGGGTACTACACTATACTGTACTATGGGGTACTGCACTGTGTTCTGTGAATCTGTGTAGTACTATAGGGTATTACACCATATGGTACCATAGGGTACTGCACTGTCCTCTGTGAATCTGTGTGGGACTATAGGGTGCTACACTCTACTGTACTATAGGGTACGGCACTGTGCTATGTGAATCTGTGTGGTACTACAGGGTGTCACACTATACTATGCAATACTACACTGTACTGTTCTCGAAACCCTATAGTACTACAGAGCACTCTGGCTCTCTGGGCTCGGCCTGGGCGTGGCTCTGTCACTGGGATACCGTACTGCGCTCTGCTAAGGACACACTCAGTTCCTGTAAGGCCGCACAATGACAGGCTGAGGCCGGGGGGGGAGGGCAGACGCAGGGCTGGAGCACTGGAGACCAGACAGACCGAGCGATCGTTACCTCACCCACGTCAGCAGTCAGCAGCCTGGCCCTGCAGGCACAGCGACAGAAGTGTGCCGGCCCACAGGGAGAGCAGAGCAAGGCAGGGGCGACACGGGGACGAGCGACCCCTGTCCTGATCCTGGGCTGTGTTCACCCCAGAGCCAGAGAGAGGGAGAGACAGGGAATCACGATCCGTATCCCCGACTCCGCTCCGACACAGAGCCGGAGAGAGGGAGATACAGGGAATCACGATCCGTATCCCCGACTCCGCTCCGACACAGAGCCGGAGAGAGGGAGATACAGGGAATCACGATCCGTATCCCCGACTCCGCTCCGACACAGAGCCGGAGAGAGGGAGATACAGGGAATCACGATCCGTATCCCCGACTCCGCTCCGACACAGAGCCGGAGAGAGGGAGATACAGGGAATCACGATCCGTATCCCCGACTCCGCTCCGACACAGAGCTGGAGAGAGGGAGATACAGGGAAAGACAGAGAGAGGGAGAGACGGGGAGAGAGAGAAACTGGGCGACACAGGCAGACCTCCCACTGCCAGCGGGGAGAAATAGAGACAGAGGTGCACTTCCTACAGCACTGTGACAGATACTCTGGGATTAGAGAAACATTCTTCCTGAAATTAAAAAATCTAGTCCCAGAGTTCCCATACCTGCCAGAATCACAACAGGTCCCAATCCTACTGGGAGAGGGAGGAGGGAACTCAATTGAACTGGCAGCCCAGTATGTGATCTCCTGTCACAGCCTGAGGAACAGTGAGTCTGTCTCCCAATAATGCTCCATATGTTTACAGTATATGTAAATATTTTATGATATGTCTCTGTTGTAAATGTCTGTAGATTTTATTTAACTTTTATTTTTTGTTTTGTTCCATGTTCATTTTATTATTTTTATTTGCTTTGGCAACACTGATTGCACCCATTGGTCATGCTAATAAAGCACCTTGAATTGAAATTGAATTGAGAGACAGAGGGAAGACAGAGAGAGTGAGAGAGGGGGAGAGAGGGAGAGACAGAGAGAGGGAGAAACAGGAAGGGAGAGAGAGAGACAGAGGGATGACAGAGACAGGGAGAGAGAGAGACAGAGAAAAGATAGAGAGGGAGAGAGGGGGAGAGAGGCAGAGACAGAGGGAAGACAGTATGAGAGGGAGAGACAGGGAGAGAGAGGGTGAGAGGGAGAGACAGAGGGAAGACAGTGTGAGAGGGAGTGACAGGGAGAGGGAGAGAGAGACAGAGTGAGAGGGAGAGACAGGGAGAGAGAGGGAGAGACAGGGAGAGAGAGGGTGAGAGGGAGAGACAGAGAGAGGGAGAGACAGGGAGAGACAGAGACAGAGGGAGAGACAGGGAGAGAGAGAGACAGGGAGAGAGAGGGAGAGAGGGAGAGACAGAGACAGAGGGAAGAGAGAGAGAGGGAGAGGGGAAGGCTGATTTCAATGGTCAAACAGAGAGAGACTGAGGACTGGTTCATGCAGTATTGATCGGTATAGATCGTTGTCTGTCCAGCGTCACCGACGAGAACGAGCAGGGGGTTGGGGGAGGGAGAGAGAGAGAGTTTCGGGGGCAGCGCGGAGCAGGCTGTGGAGAGCCGATAAAAGCAGCTGGTCGCCCCCTCGTCAGCCTGACACACTCACGCCGGCCCCCAGCAGCACAGGAGCCCTCGAACCCGCAGCCATGGTGATGAAGGTCATAGTCATCCTCAGACCCAAGTTCCTTCTCTTCATCCTCTGGAACCGAAACGCTGACTTTGTGGATTTTGAGTTTGCGGTCATGATGTGACCCAGCACGAGTCCTCCTTCCGAGGCGGGTGCTGGGCCGCTCTGTGCCCTAATCGGATCGGATCTTTGATCTGAAAGATGCTTCCCAGGAGATCACTGATCTTTCCCCGCGCTCACAACGGAGAGAAGACGCAGGAGGTGTGTCTGGGCCCCGTCAGTTCTCCTCCTGCTTCTCTAGCATCCTAAATGATTGAAGAACACTGGGAGAACAGAGCTGTGTTCTAGAACAGACTGGATCAGATCCGGAATGGACTGGGACTCTGGCTCCCATCTCTGGGCTGTAGGGTCTCATCCTGGACTGGGACCCTGACTGTGATCTACAGGCTGTAGGGGCTCGTCCTGGACTGGGACCCTGACTGTGATCTACAGGCTGTAGGGGCTCGTCCTGGACTGAGACCCTGACTGTGATCTACAGGCTGTAGGGTCTCATCCTGTACTGGGACCCTGGCTGTGATCACTGGGCTGTAGGGTCTCATCCTGGACGGACCCTGGCTCTCATCTCTGGGCTGTAGGGGTTCCTGGCTGTGCCTGTAATGTCCAGATTGAGGAGGCTCTTCCTGCACTGGGGTTGTATTTTATTGTGTGAAATTATTGTGATAGATTGTTGTTATAAATTGTGATAAATTACTGTATTTATTGTGAGAAATGATTTGAACATGATACTGTAAGATATTTTGTATTTTGTAAAGACCTAAACGTATTCTAAGTACAATTTAAAAAAGAATAGAGTTGTGCTTTAACGTCAGTCGGGTCTTTCAGAATCTGTTTATTTATTAGTGTTCTTTTGAAGTTGTACAGTACTGTTTGTATTCATTAAATTTCATGAGTGATAGAAGTGACCCTGCTTGCTGATGACTGTGTTTGTCCTCTGTTACTTAAGGCCCCAAAGCTGTGTATTACATCACCATAATCTCCCGGTCCAGTATTAGGTCATGGGTGGGGGGGCAGAACCATCACAGACACGCACACCAGGGCCACGTTTCTCCATTTATACATTGTGTGTCTCCTGTCTTGTTGTGTGTGTATTACTGAGGGCTTGGCTGCTATCTCCTCTCGCTCACTGTGTCTCCTGTCCTGTTGTGTGTGTTTATTACTGAGGGCTTCTCTGTGATCTCCTCTCTCTCTCACTGTGTCTCCTGTCCTATTGTGTGTTTATTACTGAGGGATTCTCTCTGATCTCCCCTCTCTCACTGTGTCTCATATCCTGCTGTGTGTGTTTATTACTGAGGGCTTCTCTGTCCTCTCCTCTCTCTGACTGTGTGTCTACTGTCCTGTTGTGTGTTTATTACTGAGGGATTCAATCTCCTCTCTCTCACTGTGTCTCCTGTCCTGTTGTGTGTGTTTATTACTGAGGGCTTCTCTGTGATCTCCTCTCTCTCACTGTGTCTCCTGTCCTGTTGTGTGTTTATTACTGAGGGATTCTCTCTGATCTCCCCTCTCTCACTGTGTCTCATATCCTGCTGTGTGTGTTTATTACTGAGGGCTTCTCTGTCCTCTCCTCTCTCTCACTGTGTGTCTACTGTCCTGTTGTGTGTTTATTACTGAGGGATTCAATCTCCTCTCTCTCACTGTGTCTCCTGTCCTGTTCTGCGTGTTTATTACTGAGGGTTTCTCGATTATCTCCTCTTCAGACTGTTCCTCCTGTCCTGTTGTGCTTTAGGCTGAGTGCTTGATTACCTTATCGAGACCTTAATGAAACCAATTAACTTCACTTGATTAAACCTTTTTAATTATTTTAATCTCCAAGACATCTGGAGTTGCGAGATATCTTTACAGCGCGGCCGACTTCCAATCACAACGACGGATAACTCTATCAGCTCATCGTCAGGCAGGAAAGGCCCAATCTGAGTGTGCTGAAGCCCGTCATCACTCCGCCGGGAGCTGGGCACATTTCGCAACGACTTGTTTTTGAAAACTCTGGGGCTAATCCCCTCGTTCCTCCCCCCCCTCGAAGGGCTGTTATTGGGGCCGGGCGAGAGAGGGGGTGAGACGGGGCCCCCTCAGCTTGGACTCCTCGTCCTGCTCCCATTGTGGTCCAGAACTGCGGACTTGGGCCAAGTAAACAAGCCTGTCTCCCAGGGACTGAGAGATTTATCAGGGCCTTGCAAAGAAAAGGCAGCTGGCCCAGGCCCAGAGAGAGAGAGAGAAAGAGCCTTTTGTGTGTCTGGGAGGGATCTTTGCCTGCTTCTTCCATTATTTATTTAGCGCGCTCCAGATTTCCAACTCCTTTTCCTCTCGCTGTTTAAAGTCTCCGTCAAAGGTCTCAGTTCTGCGTTTCCTGCAAAGTCTTCGCTGCTCTTTTGTTTTCTGCCCCTTTCAAACGGAGCTAGCAGTAGCATAAAAGACAGGCACCCGGTTCTCATTATCATGCATACCGATAATGGCAAATCAATCCATCAGTTAATTGTCCAGGAATGGACAACCCGGCCTAGACGTCCACAGGCGTTAAGGCTCCAATCACCCAGGAGGAGCTCCTGCTCTGTGGACGCCGGATCGGCCCCTGAAGCTGTCCTGTCTGAATTGGCGCATTAGCCAGGTCTGCTGTTGCCTTCAGCGACGTACCAGAGGCAGGCTCACCAACAGTCGGGCCGCTGGTGAGGCCACTTGGCTCCCCCTTCGATCGGTGACGCAGACACTGGTACTTCACGGACCCTGGGAATCATGGGACACACGCGACCCCGTCTTTGGGACCACACTCCCTGGGCTTACTGAAAACACCCCCTCTGCTGATCTTGGTAAACCTCGCCTCAAGAGTGACGTGATCTCGTCAGCTTTCAGTGCCTTACATAATTCTTCTTCAATGTCAGAGGCTGGACAATTTTTCGGCACAGCTCTTTTCCTGCCTCTGTACTTTTTTCTTGGGTTTCTATGTATGATCTACTGTACGTCAAGTGCCTTGAGAATCACAATAATAATTCCTTACACCAATATAGCGCTTTCCTGGACCCTCCACTCAAAGCGCTTACAGGTAATAGGGAATCCCACTACCACCACCAGTGTGCAGGCCCACCTGGATGATGCTCCAGTACTCTCCCCACACACCAGCTCTCAGTGGGGAGGAGAGCAGAGTGATGAAGCCAGTTCAGAGAGGGGGGTTATTAGGAGGCCATGATGGGTAAAGACCAGGGGGAAATTTGGCCAGGACAGTGGGGTAACACCCCTACTCTTTTTGAGAAACGCCCTGGGATTTTTAATGATCACAGAGAGTCAGGACCAGGGTTTTAAGTCTCATCCGAGGGACAGCATCTTTTTACAATATTGTGTCCCCATCTCTATACTGGGGCCTTAGGATGCACACAGACCGCAGGGTGAGCGCCCCCTACTGGCCCCACTCACACCTCTTCCAGCAGCAGCCTCAGCTTTCCCAGGAGTCTCCCATCCAGGTACTGACCGGACTCACACCTGCTGAGCTCCAGTGGGGTGAGCTGTGAGCTGCAGGGGGATACAGCTGCTGGCGGCTGGACCCTCCGAGTCAGCTGTCTGAAGCTGCGACTCAAGCATTACCCCGATGGATGGATGAAGGAAAGACGGACGCCTGTGGGCACCAGGGCTCTCCCCTACGGCCATCGGTCCCCGGCGTGAGTTTGTTAGAGCGGCGCCGCCGGCCCCAGACCGGACACCGCGGCTCCGAAGACACAGCCGACAGGCAGCCTTTCACCCCTGCGCGCTGAATGAACGACAGCGAGATATGAGGTAAACGCAGGGCTTTTGCCTAAGGTTTGTGAGCGTCTACATCGGGCAGCACGGGGGTGCAGCTGTCTGCGTGGAGTCCGCACGTTCTCCCCGAGCTCGTGTGCGTCTCCTCGGGGTGCTCCGGTTTCTACTCCGGCGATCTCCTGGCGTCCTGCTACAGGCCGTCGCCTCTCTTGTGTCCTTTGCTTGCTGGGAAAGACCTCCCCCCCCCCAGCCCAGCCTGGAAAGACGGATCAGAAAATGGCGGGCCCCATTTTTCCAGTCCTTTAGTGAAAAAAGGGAGCATTTCGACCCCTGCTGGACTGAGAGCGGCAGAGCGGTCGCTGTGGTCTACAGCCACAGGTCTACACCCCGTCTGCCACCGCGTGTGCGGGACTCGGGGTGTCGCAAGGCGGTCGAGCGGAGCGATAACAAGGGGCCCCCTCGGGAACGGGCTGTGCCCCGTTGCGCAATTCACACACACACACACGCCGCTATATTTCGGGGTGAGAGGTGAAGGAGCTCGGGTGGCGTCGAGGAAGCCCTAATTTTGGCGACAGCCCCTCTGTCCCCGCCGCGCCCGCCGCGCGCTGTAACCGGAGCCCCGGAATGCGGCCCGCGCGCGCGCGCTCGCGCGCTTGTTTCACAAACCGCATCTGCCGCGGGACCGTACCACCGCCTCCGGTCACCGGAGGGGGGGGGAGCAGACCCTTCACCCTTCACCCTTCACCCTTCACCCCAGGGCTCGTCCCCCAGGAGCGAGAGCAACACCTTCCTGTCTGTACGATCTGTAACCCTCCGGGAGGCGCGCCCGCCTGGATCACCTATCCCTCCTCACTCAAGCCCCCGCTCTGTTTTGCTTCTTATTTTTTTGGAGTTGGTTCCTCCCAGCCCCCCCGCTTTCCGGCCTCTCCTCGCGCTTTGACGGACAGCTCCACATTTTCTGCGAGACCCTTCGCGCTGCGGAAGGCGGCGGGTTGAATTTGTATAAAGAAGGGAGGGAGAGAGCGAGAGACACACACACACCCACCCACCCACAAGAGAGAGGGAAAAAACACACAGAGAGAGAGAAAGAGAAAAGGCGAGAGAAGAAGGAAAACAAGGCTGGGCGAAAGAAGTCGGGAAGGCGAGAGGGGACAAAAGCAGAACCAGCACCAAGCGGACGGGGCTCCGGCTGCTGCTCAGTTAGGTGGGTGACTCGGCTCGGACGTGTTGAGAGGTGACAGCCGCGGCGTGGACCCGCTGGTGGGCACGGGCACGCCGTCTCCCCCCCCGTGGACAAGTCTGTTTCCAGTTGTTTTGATGGGTTTGGTTGTTTTGTTGTTTTAATGTTTAAATTCACGGGGTGTGTGTGTGTGTGTGCCCGAACCAGCTGTTTATATGGGGGGGGTGCATCCGCCGCTGCACAGGTTTTGAATAATAAAACGACGTATTTGGTTGTTTTCTTTTGTGTGTGTCCTTTCGGGTGGGATGTGTCGGGCCGGATTTCACTCGTGTCTTGGCGACCCGGGTGGGTTTGGTCGTGAATGTGTCTCCAGGGGCGATCGGGCGCTGCGCTCGTATTGATGTTTTTATGGGTTTTTTTTTTCCAAACTCACTTGGACGTCGTGTCGTTGCCCCTCGTTCACCGCGACTGTGGCCACACACACACCTCGCAGGCTGCCCCCGGGCGAAAACACTCGCGACAGCGGCGTGCGTGTCCGAGGTTGTGCCGAGGAGCTGCGCGTCTTCGCCCTGTGTGTGTGTGGGGGTGTGGGTGGGTGGTGCGCTCACGTTCAGTCTCCGGGGCAAGAGAAGCCCCACAGACAGGGCGCCGTGGGGGACTGGACGCGCGGGACATGCGTGGAAAAGGACGCGAGGCGGTCTGCGGGGAACTTTTTTTGGTGGGTGGGGGAGAGGCGAGTTCGACGCTCGACCATATGTACATCGGGGTGAATCGTCTGTGTGTGTGGGGGGGAGGTGTCCCGTCCCGTCCCAATGCGTACCCCTTCTCTGTCAACCCCACTCGCGAGCTTTTAACGTTGACCGTTATTTCCTCTACGCCGCTTGCATAACCCACGCCAGGGAAAGGTGTGTTTTTCTCTCTGAGTTCCCAGTCAAGTGGCGCACACTGTGTTTGCTGGCCAGAGAGAGAGAGAGAGGAGGGAGGGAGGGAGAGAGAGCGGGTTGGGTTAGTCCCTCCCGGGTGGGCATGTGAGCGCCTCTCGCGATTTTGTTTTCAATTTCAATGTCAAAAGAGGGTGTTTCCGAGCAGATCGAGGTGGAAAAGAGAACCTACACCTCTAGGGGGAATATATATTCGCAGCGTATCTCAAGCCTATAAAGAAGGGCCTGCGTGGAAGGGGATTTTAGCAATGCAAAACAACAACAACAACAACAACAAATTGGTTGCACTATTTAGTAAAATGGCTACTAGTGCCAGTCACTGTTGCAAGTGTAGTACGTGATTGTTACATGCACTAGAAAAAGGTAAGTTGGTTTTTTGAATAGGTGGGAGCTGAGGAGGTGATCAATAGACAGTAGATCTCCGGGTGTCAGTGTGATCAGGAGTGTGGAGGAGGTGATCAGTGGACTGTAGATCTCCATGTGTCAGTGTGATCAGGAGTGTGGAGGAGGTGATCAGTAGACAGTAGATCTCCGGGTGTCAGTGTGATCAGGAGTGTGGAGGAGGTGATCAGTAGACAGTAGATCTCCGGGTGTCAGTGTGATCAGGAGTGTGGGGGAGGTGATCAGTGGACTGTAGATCTCCAGGTGTCAGTGTGATCAGGAGGGTGGAGGAGGTGATCAGTGGACTGTAGATCTCCATGTGTCAGTGTGATCAGGAGTGTGGAGGAGGTGATCAGTGGACTGTAGATCTCCATGTGTCAGTGTGATCAGGAGTGTGGAGGAGGTGATCAATAGACGGTAGATCTCCGGGTGTCAGTGTGATCAGGAGTGTGGGGGAGGTGATCAGTGGACTGTAGATCTCCAGGTGTCAGTGTGATCAGGAGTGTGGAGGAGGTGATCAGTAGAGTGTAGATCTCCAGGTGTCAGTGTGATCAGGAGGGTGGAGGAGGTGATCAGTGGACTGTAGATCTCCATGTGTCAGTGTGATCAGGAGTGTGGAGGAGGTGATCAGTGGACTGTAGATCTCCATGTGTCAGTGTGATCAGGAGTGTGGAGGAGGTGATCAATAGACTGTAGATCTCCAGGTGTCAGTGTGATCAGGAGTGTGGAGGAGGTGATCAGTAGAGTGTAGATCTCCAGGTGTCAGTGTGATCAGGAGGGTGGAGGAGGTGATCAGTGGACTGTAGATCTCCATGTGTCAGTGTGATCAGGAGTGTGGAGGAGGTGATCAGTGGACTGTAGATCTCCATGTGTCAGTGTGATCAGGAGTGTGGAGGAGGTGATCAATAGACGGTAGATCTCCGGGTGTCAGTGTGATCAGGAGTGTGGGGGAGGTGATCAGTGGACTGTAGATCTCCAGGTGTCAGTGTGATCAGGAGTGTGGAGGAGGTGATCAGTAGAGTGTAGATCTCCAGGTGTCAGTGTGAACAGGAGGGTGGAGGAGGTGATCAGTAGACTGTAGGTCTCCAGTGGGTAGGGGTCAATTGAGTCGTCAGACGTGGTACCATAACCTTTGACCTGAGGCCAGACACTTGAAACAAAACCTCAGTCACCCTCATGACCCTGTGTATGGCCCTTGACCCTGGGTGCATTTCAGCTGCAGTTTTTACCAGTAGAGAGACTACGCTTGGCAGCGCAGCAGAAGTGCAGCTGTATTGTATACCTCATATACCCTCTACATACAGACTTGTACTACACCTGTGCCCTGTACACATACCCTGTACACAGGCCCTGTATACAGGCCCTGTACCTCACCTGTACACATACCCTGTACACATACCCTGTATACAGGCCCTGTACCTCACCTGTACACATACCCTGTATACAGGCCCTGTACCTCACCTGTACACATACCCTGTACACAGGCCCTGTACCTCACCTGTGCCCTGTACACATACCCTGTATACAGGCCCTGTACCTCACCTGTACACATACCCTGTACACATACCCTGTACACATACCCTGTACACAGGCCCTGTACCTCACCTGTACCCTGTACACAGGCACTGTACACAGGCGTATGGGTCTAGAGTACCTATGAACTGCGAAGAAGGTTTTTTTCCCCGATCGATGGATGAAGTTGTGTGGCAGTTAGCGTTGCCGCTTGGCAGCGCTGATTCTCCTCCTGGGGTGCTGTCTGTGTGGAGTTTGCACGTTCTGCCCCCCCTCCTGTGTTCACATTGGTTTGCTCCCTCAGTCCAAAGACTTAATTGGCTTAATTGGCTTAATTGGCTGCTGGGAAAAGCACCCCCCCGGTGTGAGGGTGTGTGTGCGCCCTGCGATGGACTGGTGTCCCGTCCCGGGTGAACCCCGCCCTGAGCCCGCTGCCTGCTGGGATAGGCTCCGCCTCTCCCGCTGCCTTCGGTTTCAAGTAGCAGGCGGAAAACGGCGGGGTGGTTGGACGGAGCTTTGCTCATTGAGGTGGCCGTAGTGTTTCAAAGTGTGAAGGGTCTTTCTGCGGCCAGCAGTGCGCCGACAGGATTCATCAAAATGCTAACGATAATATAGCGCCTTTAAAGGTGGCCTCTCAAAGTGCAAAGGAGCGTTGCCCTGACATGGCAGGGGACTTTCGCCCCCCCTTACTAGAGCGAGCCGGCGTGAGCCAGCCGGGGCGTCGGACTCTGCAAGAGGCGCACTGCGTTCCTCTCGCGATCCGGCTGCTCCGCTTGTGGTGACGGGAGTCGCCGGGCAGCCTGCCGTCCTGCAGGGAGGGGGCAGGGGCAGTCGGCAGACAGAAGGGGGAACTGGGCTGCCGCTGTCTTCTGTCTGGAGACAGCAGAGCTCTCAATGACCCCGCCACCCCTCAGCCGCCTTTGCTCTCCTTTCTGAAGATTTTCTCTGTGATCTCCTCTCTCTCACTGTGTCTCCTGTCCTGCTGTGTGTGTTTATTACTGAGGGATTCTCTGTGATCTCCTCTCTCTCACTGTGTCTCCTGTTCTCTTGTGTGTGTTTATTACTGAGGGATTCTCTGTGATCTCCTCTCTCTCGCTGTGTCTCCTGTCCTGCTGTGTGTGTTTATTACTGAGGGATTCTCTGTTATCTCCTCTCACTCTCACTGTGTCTCCTGTCCTGTTGTGTGTGTTTATTATTGAGGGATCACTTTTTTTCTCCTCTCTCTCTCACAGTGTCTCCTGTCCTGCTGTGTGTGTGTTTATTACTGAGGGATTCTCTGTCATCTCCTCTCTCTCACTGTGTCTCCTGTCCTGTTGCTTGTCATTGTAGCTGAGCTGCACTGAGACCTCACTGATCTGTTGGTTGACTGTTGGCCAGTGATTGTGAGCAGGGGTGGCTTCTCTAAGCTAGCGGGAGGGTGGCTTTTCCGGATCTGAGGAAGTGTGCTTCCCTGTCCGCTGTGCGGTCAGGCGGCTCGCTCCGAGCAGTGTGAAGGACAGGGGGGGCATGTCCAGAGCTCTGCACGGAGAGCACTCGCAGAAGCACAGCCCCCTCCCTGCACAGGCGCGGATCAGGGCCGGTCGTGGCCCACTCCCCATCTACTTCACACCCAGACAGTGCTAAGTGCTGCTGGTCTCTGCCTGGGAGCCTGGGAGCATCCCCACACAACCCGTCCTGGGATTGCAAACTGCTGAGGAGCTGGGCTCTCCAATAACCTTTGACCTGTCGTGTAAATGGTACTGATCCGCTGGCTCTGATTCGCTGGGAGTAATGTTCACTTATACAGGTTCACTGGTACTGTGGTATTGATAGCTTGTAGTGACACGGATACCGAGTCTCTGACACTCCTAGTAATACTGATACCTGTACAGACACACTGACTGACTGGACACTCCAGTACATTAACACTGAACTGAGAGAGAGGGGTTCATACAGACACACTGACTGACTGGACACTCCAGTACATTAACACTGCACTGAGAGAGAGGGGTTCATACAGACACACTGACTGACTGGACACTCCAGTACATTAACACTGCACTGAGAGAGGGGTTCATACAGACACACTGACTGACTGGACACTCCAGTACATTAACACTGCACTGAGAGAGAGAGGTTCATACAGACACACTGACTGACTGGACACTCCAGTACATTAACACTGCGCTGAGAGAGAGGGGTTCATACAGACACACTGACTGACTGGACACTCCAGTACATTAACACTGCACTGAGAGAGAGGGGTTCATACAGACACACTGACTGACTGGACACTCCAGTACATTAACACTGCACTGAGAGAGAGGG
Organism: Lepisosteus platostomus; assembly: GCF_059453375.1. Classification (NCBI taxonomy): domain Eukaryota; kingdom Metazoa; phylum Chordata; class Actinopteri; order Semionotiformes; family Lepisosteidae; genus Lepisosteus; species Lepisosteus platostomus. Next base: position 9,518,767 of record NC_142616.1, read on the forward strand.
GTTCATACAGACACACTGACTGACTGGACACTCCAGTACATTAACACTGCACTGAGAGAGGCGGGTTCGTACAGACACACTGACTGGGACGATCTAACGATCTACCTCCTCTGACAGCCACTGGCCTTCCTGCGCTCTGGGGGGTGTTGAAGAGGAACTCACTCTGCCAGCTGGCTGCACCTGATAGTGGCTCCTTCATGTTATCAGCTGAATTGTTAGCTTGTGTTTCCAAACTGAACAGTCCTGTTTTAAATGTTTGGTATTTTGTGTTCTTAGCCAAGAACCATGTTTTTGTAGATTTTTTTTTCTGTTGCTGGACCTGCTATTGTGTTCCTTGTGTACATTTAAAATATAGTTGTAGTTGATTAAAGCTGTCTCTAATATGTAATCTGTTTTTTAGGATCTCGTGATTTGAATTAGGCTCTCAGAGTAGTCAATTCATTGTTATCGAGACTCCCATTGCACTGCAGTCAGATCCACTCCAGGTTTTACAGTGGTTGCGCAGAGCTGTTAATATGACTCCTGTTGTCATGAGCTCTTCTATAGGAGGTGTTTCCAAGCTCCTCTCCTGGAGACAGGAGATGTTCTAACAATATCAAACATGTTTGCTTTCAAGCTTTGTCAGCGCAAGTCCTACGACGTGCAGCTCATGAAACCTGAATCTCCACTTGCTTTTTGCACTAGACCACGTCTGGTGAACCTGGAGGTGGAGTAGTGGACAGTTAAATATAGCTGAGTGAACAGTCTTATTCCTGACACTAGTAACTGTAAGGGGTTGCTCTAGAAAAGCCTTATTCCTGACACTAGTAACTGTAAGGGGTTGCTCTAGAAAAGCCTAATTCCTGACACTAGTAACTGTAAGGAGTTGCTCTAGAAAAGCCTTATTCCTGACACCAGTGACTGTAAGGGGTTGCTCTAGAAAAGCCTTATTCCTGACACCAGTGACTGTAAGGAGTTGCTCTAGAAAAGCCTTATTTTTGACACAAGTGACTGTAAGGGGTTGCTCTCGAAAAGCCTTATTCCTGACACTAGTGACGGTAAGGGGTTGCTCTAGAACGCTCTAGTCCTGACACCAGTGACGGTAAGGGGTTGCTCTAGAACGCTCTAGCCCTGACACTAGTGACTGAGAGGGGTTGCTCTAGAACGCTCTAGCCCTGACACGAGTGACGGTAAGGGGTTGCTCTAGAATGCTCCAGTCCTGACACTAGTGACTGTAAGGGTTTTCTCTAGAACGCTCTAGCCCTGACACTAGTGACTGTAAGGGGTTGCTCTAGAACGCTCTAGCCCTGACACTAGTGACTGTAAGGGGTTGCTCTAGAACGCTCTAGCCCTGACACTAGTGACTGTAAGGGGTTGCTCTAGAACGCTCTAGCCCTGACACTAGTGACGGTAAGGGGTTGCTCTAGAACGCTCTAGCCCTGACACTAGTGACTGTAAGGGTTTTCTCTAGAACGCTCTAGTCCTGACACTAGTGACGGTAAGGGGATGCTCTAGAACGCTCTAGTCCCGACACTAGTGACGGTAAGGGGTCGCTCTAGAACGCTCTAGCCCCGTCACCAGTGACGGTAAGGGGTTGCTCTAGAACGCTCCAGTCCTGACACTAGTGACTGTAAGGGTTTTCTCTAGAACGCTCTAGCCCTGACACTAGTGACTGTAAGGGTTTCCTCTAGAACGCTCTAGTCCGGATACTAGTGACTGTAAGGGGTTGCTCTAGAACGCTCTAGTCCTGACACTAGTGACTGTAAGGGGTTGCTCTAGAACGCTCTAGTCCGGACACTAGTGACTGTAAGGGTTTCCTCTAGAACGCTCTAGTCCTGACACTAGTGACTGGAAGGGGTCGCTCTAGAACGCTCTAGCCCCGACACCAGTGACGGTAAGGGGTTGCTCTAGAACGCTCTAGTCCGGACACTAGTGACTGTAAGGGGTCGCTCCTGAACCGAACGGTCTGGTCCTGTGACTCCCCTGCTGTAGCCCAGCCTCCTCCCTGTGCTCCGGAACGGAGTGGGGCTGGGGCCGGGAGCTCTCTCGGGCTGTGCTGCCGCCGGTGGTCCTCGCTGGGTCTGCGTCCGTGCCGCGGTCTGGGCCAAGCCCCTGTTGCCGTCTGCGCTCGCTGTCCGTGACATTGCGTTGTCATGACACAGCCCCCAAAACAGACTTGAAGTCGGAATGTGAGCGGGTCCTTTTACAATCTCTTGCGCAGTCCCATCATGCCTGTTCTTGTGTGTATTTTTATAGAGCGGGCGTGTCTGCTCGGGGCGTGCATCTTTGTGTTTGTGTGAGTGTGTGTGCCGGTGTTCATCTCTGTGGCTCCTCTGTGTCTATCTCTCTGTGCAGGTTTCTTCTGTGTGACTTTATGTCTCTGTTTGCATGTCTCGATACGTGTTTTTCTCTTGGGGTGTGTGTGTGTTTGTACCTCTGTGTGAATGAATATGACTTTGAACTTGGTGTGTGCGAGAGCTGGTGTCTCCTTGAGTGTGCGAGTGTGCAGGACAGCTGGTGTTTCTTTGTGTGTGCGAGTGTACGAGTGTGCAGGAGAGCTTGTGTTTCTTTGTGTGTACGAGTGTGCAGGAGAGCTGGTGTTTCTTTGTGTGTGCGAGTGTACGAGTGTGCAGGACAGCTGGTGTTTCTTTGTGTGTGCGCGTGTACGAGTGTGCAGGAGAGCTGGTGTTTCTTTGTGTGTACGAGTGTGCAGGAGAGCTGGTGTTTCTTTGTGTGTGCGAGTGTACGAGTGTGCAGGAGAGCTGGTGTTTCTTTGTGTGTGCGAGTGTACGAGAGTGCAGGAGAGCTGGTGTTTCTTTGTGTGTACGAGTGTACGAGAGTGCAGGAGAGCTGGTGTTTCTTTGTGTGTGCGCGTGTACGAGTGTGCAGGAAAGCTGGTGTTTCTTTGTGTGTGCGAGTGTACAAGTGTGCAGGAGAGCTGGTGTTTCTTTGTGTGTGCGAGTGTACGAGAGTGCAGGAGAGCTGGTGTTTCTTTGTGTGTACGAGTGTACGAGAGTGCAGGAGAGCTGGTGTTTCTTTGTGTGTGCGAGTGTGCAGGAGAGCTGGTGTCTCCTGATTCAAGCCCAGCTGAACTCTGGGTAAATAGCGAAACTGGTACAGGGAGCCTGAAGGAAAATGATGTTTAGAGTGAAAGAAAGAGAGGAAGGGAGGAGATAAAGAGCTGAGAGGGAGGGAGGGAGGAGGAGCGGACCAGAGAGAGCCAGAGAAAGGTCACTATTAGTTATTCTGCTCAGGTCTGACTGCAGGTGCCGAGTCTCTCTGTCAGAGAAGGACTGTTCTCCCTCTCTCCTCTCCCTCCCTGTCTGCGTGTGTGAGTCATGCTGCCTGGCCGTGCTGTCTGAATCACGGGAGACGAGCGAGGGAGGGCCACAGGGAGAGGGAGCGTCTGTACCTGGTCCCTGATGTCTATCAGGCTTCGTTCTACATCTATTTCTGTCGGCATTGTGATTTATTTACTTCCTCCTTTTCCCCGGGTGGCGTGCATCAGAGGTGGAACCGGGTCGACAGTAAAGCTCATTTTGATGTGATCCGTGAGGTGGTGGGAAAGAGGGGAGGGATCCGGGTGGCTTTTAAATCCTTTTGTAAAGAGGCATGGATCAGCCGGTTGCCAGTAGTCTGATAAACACTCTTTTGGTGCGACCCAGCCCTCCCCCCCCCTCAGTGGGGAATATCCCTGACATGTTTCTCTGAGATCAACGCTGGCAGAGGCAAGGACACAACACCAAGCACGGAGAGGAGCACACCCTAACACAACCGTCCCCCGTAGCCCTTGCCTTTCCCTTTAACTTTGAAATGGTGTGTCTCTCTTTCTCCCTTCCGCTCTAAGTTTTTCCCCTTGTCCTCACAAAATTGCACAGCTTTAGTGGGACGACTGGTACTAAAGCAGTCACCACAACTGGGGACAGTGACTTGTTACTTATTATTGGAGAGTTTCTCTCTCTCTCTTCCCCTGGTTGTGATGGGCCGTATCTGCATTGAGTTTCTCATTGAGGACGGTTTGGGATTCTGTGAAGTGTGGGGATTCTAGCACAGTAGGACAGAGGATGTGTCATTATGGAAGAGAATGGCTGATCCCTGAGTATTTCTTACTCTATAGCATGAAGTGGGACCTTAGTCTGTCCTCCCTGGACAGCCAGGTCTGCCTGTGTCCAGTTTCTGTGTCCAGGTTGTGGTCATGGAGCCTGTCCTCTCTGGGCAGCCAGGTCTGTCTGTGTCCAGTTTCTGTGTCCAGGTTGTGGTCATGGAACCTGTCCTCTCTGGGCAGCCAGGTCTGTGTCTGTGTCCATTTTCTGTGTCCAGGCTGTGGTCACTGAGCCTGTCCTCTCTGGACAGCCAGGTCTGTCTGTGTCCATTTTCTGTGTCCAGGCTGTGGTCACTGAGCCTGTCCTCTCTGGACAGCCAGGTCTGTCTGTGTCCAGTGTTTGTGTCCAGGGTCCAGTTTCTGTTCCTCATCATGGCCTGCCTGTTCTTCAGCTCTGGGACTTGGGAGAGAGCTGCGATGGCTCAGGGTGGGAGGGAGGAGGACAGCGAGAACAATGGAGAGAGAGAGAGAGAGCGAGCAGCGATCTGTGTGGCTCTGATCCTCAGGGGACCGGCTCTTCGTGTCGGAAAGCGGAAGTGATGAGTCACTGCGGCCTCTCCTCCTCTTCCCATCTGTCGGCTCCCTCCTCCTCCTCGCCGGCTCGCTCTCCATCGTTCACACGTCTCCTTCCGTCTCTCACACCCTTCTCCCGTCCCCCCGGCGCATTGCGCCACACGGAGAGCGCGTCCAGGAAACCAGGCGCCCGGGCTGTTAATCATGAAGTGCTCAGGACTGTAGAGGAAGGAGCAATAAAATACAGCTGACACCTGGTCCTGCAGCTCACGGACGCCAGCCAGCCTCAGGACAGCACTCGCACACTCAACACAGACACCAGCTGACACAGAAACTGGACACAGGCAGACCTGGCTGCCCAGATAGGACTGGCTCAGTGACCACAGCCTGGACACAGAAACTGGACAAAGGCAGACCTGGCTGCCCAGAGAGGACAGGCTCAGTGACCACAGCCTGGACACAGAAACTGGACACAGGCAGACCTGGCTGTCCAGAGAGGACAGGCTCAGTGACCACAGCCTGGACACAGAAACTGGACACAGGCAGACCTGACTGTCCAGAGAGGACTGGCTCAGGGACCACAGCCTGGACACAGAAACTGGACACAGGCAGACCTGACTGCCCAGAGAGGACTGGCTCAGGGACCACAGCCTGGACACAGAAACTGGACACAGACACAGACCTGACTGCCCAGAGAGGACTGGCTCAGTGACCACAGCCTGGACACAGAAACTGGACACGGGCAGACCTGACTGCCCAGAGAGGACTGGCTCAGTGACCACAGCCTGGACACAGAAACTGGACACGGGCAGACCTGACTGCCCAGAGAGGACTGGCTCAGTGACCACAGCCTGGACACAGAAACTGGACACAGACACAGACCTGGCTGTCCAGAGAGGACTGACTGTGCTCCCACTACCAAAAGAGGAGCAGAGACCCTCCTATTGTCTTATCTTATTGTTATATATGTCTGTAAATAACTCGATGATTTTTATTGCTATGGCAACACTAATTCATCGGTTAGGGAAATAAAGCCTGTTGAATTAAATAATTTCTTTTCTTTCCTGACTGTGAGAGTACAGGGACAGCAGTGACACTAGTAGTGTCTACAGTACAGTCAGGTGTGACAGTGTGTGTGTGTGCTGGTGAGCTCAGGGTGAGTGTGAGAGGAGAGGGACAGCAGTGACACTAGTAGTGTCTACAGTACAGTCAGGTGTGACAGTGTGTGTGTGTGCTGGCGAGTTCAGGGTGAGTGTGAGAGGAGAGGGACAGCAGTGACACTAGTAGTGTCTACAGTACAGTCAGGTGTGACAGTGTGTGTGTGTGCTAGTGAGTCCAGGGTGAGTGCGAGAGGAGAGGGACAGCAGTGACACTAGTAGTGTCTACAGTACAGTCAGGTGTGACAGTGTGTGTGTGTGCTAGTGAGTCCAGGGTGCGTGTGAGAGAAGAGGGACAGCAGTGACACTAGTAGTGTCTACAGTACAGTCAGGTGTGACAGTGTGTGTGTGCTGGTGAGTTCAGGGTGAGTGTGAGAGGAGAGGGACAGCAGTGACACTAGTAGTGTCTATAGTACACGCAGGTGTGCGCTGGGGATTTCAGGGTAAGACTGCAGCAGTGCAATGACAGATCAGATGCTGACCATCATAACCCCACAGGCCTTGTTGTGCAGGGTCTAGAGGAGTGCAGAGCCTCCTGGGTCTCCCTGGGTTCGTCCAGCTCTAGGGTTTTGAAACGCTGGAAGCACCATTGCTGTATGGTAGCCTGCAGTGCGAGTGACAGGAGGTACAGGGTGTACAGAGTGGGACGGCGACGGGGACGGATTTTACACGTTTCAGGGCCTGCAGGGACCCCGGGGCTGGGTGTCAGTCCAGGAAAGCCCCCCTCTGTGGCAGCTCTCCCGCCTGGTAAAGGCCAGTCTCCGCTCGGTTATTTTAGGAGCTCTGGGGCTCATATTACTCCTCTCTTCAGCCTTCCACTCATTCTCTTCTTCCCTCCCTCTCTCTCGGACACTCCTTCTCCTGGCTCCTCTCTCTCACTTGCACACTCTCTCTGACCCCACACTCTCCTCTCTCTCACCTCCACACTCTCTCTGACCCCACTCTCTCCTCTCTCTCACCTCCACACTCTCTCTGACCCCCACACTCTCTCTGACCCCCACACTCTCCTCTCTCTCACCTCCACACTCTCCTCTCTCTGACCCCACACTCTTCTCTCTCACTTCCACACTCTCTCACCCCCACACTCTCCTCTCTCTCACCTCCACACTCTCCTCTCTCTCACCTCCACACTCTCTCTGACCCCACACTCTCCTCTCTCACTTCCACACTCTCTCTCACCCCCACACTCTCCTCTCTCTCACCTCCACACTCTCCTCTCTCTCACCTCCACACTCTCTCTGACCCCACACTCTCCTCTCTCACTTCCACACTCTCTCTCACCCCCACACTCTCCTCTCTCTGACCCCACACTCTCCTCTCTCACTTCCACACTCTCTCTCACCCCCACACTCTCCTCTCTCTCACCTCCACACTCTCCTCTCTCTCACCTCCACACTCTCTCTGACCCCACACTCTCCTCTCTCACTTCCACACTCTCTCTCACCCCCACACTCTCCTCTCTCTCACCTCCACACTCTCCTCTCTCTCACCTCCACACTCTCTCTGACCCCACACTCTCCTCTCTCACTTCCACACTCTCTCTCACCCCCACACTCTCCTCTCTCTCACCTCCACACTCTCCTCTCTCTCACCTCCACACTCTCTCTGACCCCACACTCTTCTCTCTCACTTCCACACTCTCTCTCACCCCCACACTCTCTCTCACCCCCACACTCTCCTCTCTCTCACCTCCACACTCTCCTCTCTCTCACCTCCACACTCTCTCTGACCCCACACTCTCCTCTCTCACTTCCACACTCTCTCTCACCCCCACACTCTCCTCTCTCTGACCCCACACTCTCCTCTCTCACTTCCACACTCTCTCTCACCCCCACACTCTCCTCTCTCTCACCTCCACACTCTCCTCTCTCTCACCTCCACACTCTCTCTGACCCCCACACTCTCCTCTCTCTGACCCCCACACTCTCCTCTCTCTGACCCCCACACTCTCCTCTCTCTGACCCCCACACTCTCCTCTCTCTGACCCCCACACTCTCCTCTCTCTCACCTCCACACTCTCTCTGACCCCACACTCTCCTCTCTCTGACCCCCACACTCTCCTCTCTCTGACCCCCACACTCTCCTCTCTCTGACCCCCACACTCTCCTCTCTCTCACCTCCACACTCTCTCTGACCCCACACTCTCCTCTCTCTCACCTCCACACTCTCTCTGACCCCCACACTCTCCTCTCTCTGACCCCCACACTCTCCTCTCTCTGACCCCCACTCTCTCCTCTCTCACCTCCACACTCTCTCTCACCTCCACACTCTCCTCTCTCACTTGCACACTCTCTCTGACCCCACACTCTCCTCTCTCACTTCCACACTCTCTCTGACCCCCACACTCTCCTCTCTCTGACCCCACTCTCTCCTCTCTCACCTCCACACTCTCTCTGACCCCCACACTCTCCTCTCTCTGACCCCCACACTCTCCTCTCTCTGACCCCACTCTCTCCTCTCTCACCTCCACACTCTCTGACCCCACTCTCTCCTCTCTCTCACCTCCACACTCTCTCTGACCCCACTCTCTCCTCTCTCACCTCCACACTCTCTCTCACCTCCACACTCTCCTCTTCTCTTTCTCTTTTCTCCTCTCTCCTCTCTCTCTCTCCTGTCTCCGACCCGTCCGCCTGCAGGTCCCAGTGTGCGTTCGGTGCCCGTGGGCCTGTGAGTCCGTGTGCAGGGTTGACTCCACTGTCTGTCCGCAGTGCTGTAACCCAGTGCGGTTATTCATGATGAGTGCAGCAGGAGCTCTTGACAGGAGCTGTGTCTCCTGTCCTGTTGTGTGTGTTTATTACTGAGGGCTTCTCTGTGCTCTCCTCTCTCTCACTGTGTCTCCTGTCCTGTTGTGTGTGTTTATTACTGAGGGCTTCTCTGTGCTCTCCTCTCTCTCACTGTGTCTCCTGTCCTGTTGTGTGTGTGTATTACTGAGGGATTCTCTGTGCTCTCTCTCACTGTGTCTCCTGTCCTGTTGTGTGTGTGTATTACTGAGGGATTCTCTGTGCTCTCCTCTCTCTCACTGTGTCTCCTGTTCTGTTGTGTGTATTACTGAGGGATTCTCTGTGCTCTCTCTCACTGTGTCTCCTGTCCTGTTGTGTGTATTACTGAGGGCTTCTCTGTGCTCTCTCTCACTGTGTCTCCTGTCCTGTTGTGTGTGTTTATTACTGAGGGCTTCTCTGTGATCTCCTCTCTCTCACTGTGTCTCCTGTCCTGTTGTGTGTATTACTGAGGGATTCTCTGTGCTCTCTCTCACTGTGTCTCCTGTCCTGTTGTGTGTTTATTACTGAGGGATTCTCTGTGCTCTCGTGTCCTAGATTGGAAGTCGTGTTGTGGCCTCTGGGCTGTCAGGAGCCCGTTCCTCTTTATTGAAGTTCGTCATTGAATAATCAGACACCCCCATGGGAGGCCTGAAAAATCCCTGTTTTAATTAAGCGACGGCTCGTTAATGAACTGCCAGACAGGCGCGGCTTTGCGCTGTTTCTCCCCCCCTCATGCACACACACTCCCCCAGGGAAATCTGGAACAGCTCTGGAAAAATGTGCCAAGTTCAATGCCAGCAGACCGGAAGAGTCACGGAAAAATCGAAGGAAGAGAACAAACTGGTCGGAACAGGCCGGCAACGCCGGGCAGAGGCGTTTGGGAAGGGAGAAATCATGGAGAGGGGATTCGGATCGGCCCGAGCGGTGACCGTGCCGATCCGTGGGTGGATCCTCTCCGGGTTCCGTGGGGGTAAAAATTGGGATTTTTGGGAGGGCACAGAAGGAGACATGCTTTCGGGTTTGACTGGTCAGGCCTGACCGGTGACATGTCCCGTCTCGGACAAGCTGACCCCACCGTGGGGTTCGGACCTCTTGAGATGGACCTCCAAGGAAATGCCGCTACGCCCTGTCGTGCGCCTCGTGGCCCCGAGTTCGAGACCGAAACCTTGATCGAACCCCCCCTTCCCCACCAAGACGTGCAGGTGGGGTTCGACTCGTCTCTCCGAAATGCCCGTTTTTGGTGGCGGTAGTGGGATCTTTTCCAGTGTAGCCAGTGCTGTCTCTGGGAATGGGCTTCTCCATGGGCCGAGTGGCCCGTTCTGTCTTTGGGCCGGTCTGCTCTGGACTGCTGTGACAGGGGTCACCCCTCCCCTCTCCCCTCTGCCCCCAAATATCTGAAACTGGGTTCTGCGCCAGCGGAGTTTGAGTCGTTGATCGTGTGACCGATTGGTAGCCTGACCGAGACTGAGATTTGTCTTGACGGCGTCATTCCTGTTCCTCCGCAGCTGGCTTGTCGTGACCGAGTCGCCATGACGACGGAACTGCAGGAAATCGCCATCACCGAGGAGAAGCCTTTGCTTCCGGGTCAGGCGGATCCTGCCAAGGTGAGGAGAGGTCACCGGGGGCTCACTCGTGTTCCGACGTCTGGGAGGAGTGTTTTACTGTCTGTGCGTGTCTGGATGTGTATGTGCGTGTCTGGATGTGTATGTGCGTGTCTCAGTTGGTTAGAGAGTGGGGCTAATAACGCCAAGATTGCGGGTTTGATCCTAGTATGGGCCACTGTCTCACCTTCAGCCGGAGTGGTAGCACTGTGGCTAAGGATCTGCGCCTGTGGCCGGAAGGTTGTCAGTTCAAATCCTGCGACTGGCAGAGGAAGCCCTTAAGCCTCTGCAGCCCTTAACCCCAACTGCTCCAGGGGCGCTGTATAAATGGCCGACCCTGCGCTCTGACCCCCAGCTTCTCTCACCCTGTCTGTGTGTCTCATGGAGAGCAAGCTGGGGTCTGCAAAAAAGACACATCCCTAATGCAAGAAATTGTATATGGCCAATAAAGTGATCTAATCTTATGTCTGTGCGTGTCTGTGTGTGTCCGTGCGTGTCCTGTGGGGTCTGGTTTCCTGTGTGAGTCTCCGACACAGAATCCAGTCTTTGCCAGCAGTGCCGGCAGGAACTGAGGCCCACATTAAGGATCTAAAGGAATCCGACAGCTGGGCAAACAGAGAGAGGTTTGTAGGGATGTAGTGCCACCTTGTGGGAGCAGTACACAATAGCACCCGGATACAAATCCTGAAAGCCCTGTTTTTAGATCCTGGGTATGCTTTTCACAGAGGGTGGTGGGGGTGTGGAACAAGCTGCCCAACCATGTTGTTGAAGCCGATACCCTGGCTTCTTTTACGGACCTGCTGGGATTGATTTGCTACTGTGTGCTAGATGGACTGCACGGTTTCTTTTTTGTAATGTTCTTATCGATGTGTCAGATTATCAGATTTGATGGGTGTAAAATTGTTAACTGTTGTATTTCTTAAATGTTTTTTTTAAGTAGGCTACCTGTGCATTTATTTATTAAAATAATTTTCACCTTTCTATTTGAAATATAGAGCTATATATTAGCATGGCTCCTTGGCCTTAAACTTGGCCTTGGCTCCTTAAACCCAGTTTATACACACAGGAATGTTTTGCCAGCAGCTCTATCCCCCTGCAGCTCCCAGCTGGCAGCCCCACTGGAGCTCAGCAGGTGTGAGTCTGGTCAGTACCTGGATGGGAGACTCCTGGGAAAGCTGAGGTTGCTGCTGGAAGAGGTGTTAGTGGGGCCAGCAGGGGGAGCTCACCCTGTGGTCTGTGTGAGTCCTAATGCACAAGTATAGTGACGGGGACACTAGACTGTAAAAAGGTGCCGTCCTTCCCAGTTTTGTATAATCCTGGTCTCAGATTTTCCTGGGGGGGGGAGGAGCGATTGATATTGTAGAGCCTCCCTCTCATGGCGTGGAGATCCCCATGTGTCCCCCCTGCCAGCTGAAATCTCGTCTCTCCCGTTCTCTTGTGCAGGATGCAGAACTGGCTGCCAGGATCCTGCTGGACCAGGGCCAGGTAGGTGCACCCTCTAGTGGTTTGGACTGGGATGTACTCCCTGCAAATTACAGCTGGAAAGAGAGCGCCGAGCTGCAGTAGGAGATGACACTGATCCTGAGTTTCTTTTCACTAGGGCCTATGTCTGATTGCCTTGCAGTTTGTTCTGAATGCTCTCGTTTCATTTTATTTGCTTTTTATGGCATTTGTTTCTTCTTCATCATTACGTAAAGCGTTTGGAAGGGCGCCATGCAAGTAACAGTTATTTCCTTCCTGGTCAACGCTGGGCCTCGACTCGGCGGTCATGAATCTGATCCGTGTCGATGGCGACTAGCGGACTGTGTCGAAGGTCCTGGTCGGGCCGAGAGCCGGAAGCTCTTATTAAACACCCGGCCCGCGGTCGCTGTCCGACTCCGCGTCGGACCTCTCTGTGGAGCGCTCGCGAAAATCCCCGCGGGGGGAACTTTCCGCCGTAGGCACCGTTGGGGTCCGACGGAGTTGCCCATCTCTTTTCGCTGCCGGGCTTTCGCAGTCGGCGCCCTCGCGGGTTCTCCTGGGCCCTCGTGGCGTGCGGCAGGCGAGACCGGGCGTGTGGGCCAGCGGTACGGTCATTGTGGGCACCGCTGCAGAGTGTCACCCCCCACGCAATTTGGGGAGTGCCCGCTGTCTTCACCGGGAGAGAGAGAGAGAGAAAGGGCACACCCAGGCCGATGAGCCCCACCCATTTCCTCCCCCGTGGGAGATCCCAGTCACAGTCGGCTAGTACCACGACCCGGGCTCGCGCCCGAGCTCGCGCACGGTTTTACCGGGGTGCTGAGAGCCCGGTCAGAGCCCCGAGAGGCCGGTCTGTGCGCTCGGCTCCGTGTCGTGTGTCGCTTGTAGGAGGGGGTTGTGGGTGTTCGGGACGAACCGCTGAGCGGTGCGCCTCCCTCTCCCCCCCCCCCCCCCAGGAGCACAGCATCGAGACGCCCTACGGCCTGCTGCACGTCACCCTGCACGGCTCGGGAAAGACCCGGCGCCCCGCCATCCTCACCTTCCACGACGTGGGGCTGGACCGTGAGTATCCTGTCCTCTGGACTGCCCACACTGCTTTCTACTGGACTGCCCACACTGCTTTCTACTGGACTGCCCACACTGCTGTATACTGGACTGCCTACTGGACTGCCCACACTGCTGTATACTGGACTGCCCACACTGCTGTATACTGGACTTCCTACTGGACTGTCCACACTGCTGTATAATGGTATACAGTTCTGCAATAACAGTACACTCGCACTCGTACAGTAGTCCTGTATTTACAGTGCTCACACTCACACAGTAGTCCAGTATTGACAGTGGGCTCACACTCATACAGTAGTCCAGTATTGACAGTGTGCTCACACTCATACAGTAGTGCTGTATTGACAGTACACTCACACATACAGTAGTGCTGTATTTACAGTGTGCTCACACTCATACAGTAGTGCTGTATTGACAGTGGGCTCACGCTCGTACAGTAGTCCTGTATTGACAGTGTGCTCACACTCATACAGTAGTGCTGTATTTACAGTACACTCACGCTTGTACAGTAGTGCTGTATTGACAGTACACTCACACTCATACAGTAGTGCTGTATTTACAGTGTGCTCACACTCATACAGTAGTGCTGTATTGACAGTGGGCTCACGCTCGTACAGTAGTCCTGTATTGACAGTGTGCTCACACTCATACAGTAGTGCTGTATTTACAGTACACTCACGCTCGTACAGTAGTCCTGTATTGACAGTGTGCTCACACTCATACAGTAGTGCTGTATTGACAGTGGGCTCACGCTCGTACAGTAGTCCTGTATTGACAGTGTGCTCACACTCATACAGTAGTGCTGTATTGACAGTGGGCTCACGCTCGTACAGTAGTCCTGTATTGACAGTGTGCTCACACTCATACAGTAGTGCTGTATTTACAGTGTGCTCACACTCATACAGTAGTGCTGTATTGACAGTACACTCACGCTTGTACAGTAGTGCTGTATTTACAGTGTGCTCACACTCATACAGTAGTGCTGTATTGACAGTGGGCTCACGCTCGTACAGTAGTCCTGTATTGACAGTGTGCTCACACTCATACAGTAGTGCTGTATTGACAGTACACTCACACCCATACAGTAGTGCTGTATTGACAGTGGGCTCACGCTCGTACAGTAGTCCTGTATTGACAGTGTGCTCACGCTCATACAGTAGTGCTGTATTGACAGTACACTCACGCTTGTACAGTAGTGCTGTATTGACAGTGTGCTCACGCTCATACAGTAGTGCTGTATTGACAGTACACTCACGCTTGTACAGTAGTGCTGTATTTACAGTGCTCAGACTGTTGATCGTGGTGTTCTCAGCTCTATACTGTCTTCTTCCCCAGACAAGAGCTGTTTCAGCTCTCTCTTCCACTTCGAGGAGATGCAGGAGATCGTGAAGAACTTCGCAGTGTGTCATATCGACGCTCCGGGACAGGAGGAGGAGGCAGCTGCCTTCCCCGTGGGGTCAGTCCGGGGTTCGAGGGGGTGCCCAGAGCGTCGGCGACAGTCTTGTACTCGTGTGTGCCGTCGTGGGCAGTCAGGGTGTTGATGTGGTCATTTTGTTGACAGGTATCAGTACCCCTCAATGGACCAGCTGGCTGAAATGATCCCCTGTGTTCTGCAGTACTTCAAGTGAGTCTCTCTTTGTGTTTCTTTTATTTTTCTGCCTGGTCTACTCTGTTTTTATATTGTAATGTCCAGTCAGTCAGTGTGTCTGTATTAACTCCTCTCTCTCAGTGCAGTGTTAATGTACTGGAGTGTCCAGTCAGTCAGTGTGTCTGTATGAACCCCTCTATCTCAGTGCAGTGTAAATGTACTGGAGTGTCCAGTCAGTCTGTGTGTCTGTATGAACCCCTCTCTCTCAGTGCAGTGTTAATGTACTGGAGTGTCCAGTCAGTGTGTCTGTATGAACCCCTCTCTCTCAGTGCAGTGTTAATGTACTGGAGTGTCCAGTCAGCCAGTGTGTCTGTATGAACCCCTCTCTCTCAGTGCAGTGTTAATGTACTGGAGTGTCCAGTCAGTCAGTGTGTCTGTATGAACCCCTCTCTCTCAGTGCAGTGTTAATGTACTGGAGTGTCCAGTCAGTGTGTCTGTATGAACCCCTCTCTCTCAGTGCAGTGTTAATGTACTGGAGTGTCCAGTCAGTGTGTCTGTATTAACCCCTCTCTCTCTGACAGTTTCCGCAGTGTTATTGGAATAGGGGTGGGCGCTGGGGCCTATGTCCTGTCCAGGTTTACGGTGAGTGAAGATCAGACTCAGCCCCTCTGCCTGTCGGCACCAACACGCTCACACATCCACACTCGCCCTGCGCACACAGTCACCCTCGTCGGTTCAGTGTGTCCGTCAGCACGTCACGCACACCTGTTCTTAACTGCCCGTCCTCTCCCCTCCCTCCCCAGCTGAACTGCCCGGACTCCGTGGAGGGGCTTGTGCTCATCAACATAGACCCCAACGCCAAGGGCTGGATAGACTGGGCCGCACACAAGGTCAGAGGTCATTTCCTCCATGCCGGGTGAACGGAGGTGGTCTGTACCAACAGACACGTCCTGCCGTTGCAAACTGTAGCAGACAGCGCTACTGGCTGTTTGTAAGCTCGTGCCTGTCTGACCTCTGACCTCTGACCTCTGATCTCCCTCTCTCCCTCCAGCTGACCACCCTGACCTTCTCCCTGACGGAGCAGATTGTGAACCACCTCTTCAGCCAGGTGAGAGTACGAGGGAGGGAGAGGTGCAGGTGGGAGCTGGTGGGGTATTTTCTCACACTAGCAGGATTGTTTTACCCTACCTGGTGGAAACAGTCCTGTTCCAAAAGGGGCTAGTCCCAGTACAGAAGAACAGTCCTGTTCCTAAAGGGGCTACAGTCCCAGTACAGTAGGACAGTCCTGTTAGAGTAGGGGCTACAGTTTCAGTACAGAAGAACAATCCTGTTCCTAAAGGGGCTACAGTCCCAGTACAGTAGGACAGTCCTGTTAGAGTAGGGGCTACAGTCCCAGTACAGTAGAACAGTCCTGTTAGAGTAGGGGCTACAGTCCCAGTACAGGAGAACAGTCCTGTTACAGTAGGAGCTGCAGTCCCAGTACAGTAGAACAGTCCTGTTAGAGTAGGGGCTACAGTCCAGTACAGGAGAACAGTCTGTTACAATAGGAGCTACAATCCCAGTACAGGAGAACAGTCTGTTACAATAGGAGCTACAGTCCAGTACAGTAGACCAGTCCTGTTATAATAGGAGCTACAGTCCAGTACAGTAGAACAGTCCTGTTACAATAGGAGCTACAGTCCAGTACAGGAGAACAGTCCTGTTACAATAGGAGCTACAGTCCAGTACAGTAGAACAGTCTGTTACAATAGGAGCTACAGTCCCAGTACAGGAGAACAGTCCTGTTACAATAGGAGCTACAGTCCAGTACAGGAGAACAGCCTGTTACAATCTCTGAAACATTGTACAATATTACAATCTCTTATGTACATTTGTACATCTGGTACATGAGTCAAAATTCTTCCCTAGTCATCACTGAAGACTCTTTCTCATCACTGAAGTTACGTCCTCATCACTCAAGTTCTACATTCTTGAAAACGTGTGCCTCTCTGTTTGTCTCGTGTGTGTGTGTGTGCAGGAGGAGCTGTCTGCGAACACAGAGCTGGTGCAGTCCAACAGACAGAGGATCTCCAGCGCCCCCAACCTGTACAACTTCGAGCTGTTCTGGAAGAGCTTCAACAGGTCAGCCTGCGCTTCCCACGTCTCCCCACTGGAGGGAGACAGAGCCCGCGGTTCACACCACAGGACTCGCCGTGACGTCTCGCCTGAGAGCACGTCCAATTTCACGACTGCAGCTGCTGAATCTCGCTGCCTTTTCTGTCCTAGAGGGCGTCAAATTATACGACCAGCAATCGCAGGCGGTGACTCATTACACGATTCCCCTCACGACTTTTCATCACGGTTCCGAATCTCGCGCTGCGCCGCAAAAGTCCCGCGAGGTCGCCTCGTTTTGGCAGCCTATCCACGTGGAGCACCCCGGAATAAGAGGGGGAGCCCCGCACAACAGTAAACACGCAACAGACACCAAACGACAAATACGAAACATCGAACAGACATCTGTGCCGGCCCCGAAGA
This sequence comes from Lepisosteus platostomus, assembly GCF_059453375.1. Lineage (NCBI taxonomy): Eukaryota > Metazoa > Chordata > Actinopteri > Semionotiformes > Lepisosteidae > Lepisosteus > Lepisosteus platostomus. Next base: position 9,535,503 of record NC_142616.1, read on the forward strand.
TAGCCGAGCCTCTCCCCCCATCCAAGTCCAGAGATCCCTGTTGGCGTGATTATTCCATTCAATTCAATTTCTTTTTATATAGCGCCTTTCACAACAAGGTTGCCCCAAGGCGCTTGACAACGATTACAGTGTTGCCAAAGCACGTCGAGTCAATACAGCGTGTACAGACGAATACGTCGCAGTACAGCCCAGAACACTCGCTTCCCCTCTGTCCTCCGCAACTGTCGCAGACACGAGAGCCCGCCCCTACGACCCGCGAGTTCGGTCTTGGAGTTCGGGTCGAGGAGAGTCGTAGGGGCTATTAAGAGCTGGGGGTGCGGTAACGAGCACCCTGCCACACTCTCCCCGCCTCGCTGCGATTTTCTTCCAATGATGTCAATGAAAATCCTAGGAAAAGTCGTGCAGCGTGACGCCGGCCTAATCCATACCGGACGGGCCTGTGAGACATCGGGGGATCTTGGGAAATGGGGACATTGAAGCTTAATATTTACTATTCAGTTGCAGGGCCAGTCAGGTGAGGATCAGTTTAGCAATTGCAGCCAAAAGTGAAACACGAGTCGGATCGGAGATCCGTTAATGGGCTCGGCAGGAGGAGGCCTGCTAATGTCCGCTCCCAGAACGCACTGCACACTAACGTGTCCGTTCGGACCTGACCTGCTGATCTTAAGGTTTGGATCAGAGCTCTGCGCTGCGGTCCTCACCCCCTAGTAACGCAGAATCTTGCTCTCTCTCTCTCTCTCTCTCTCCCTCCCGCCCTGGGGCAGTCGTCGAGACCTGGACATTGAACGTAGCTCCAACACTCTGAAGTAAGTGGCCTTGCTCCTGACGTTTGTGGCTGTTTGGTCGCTTTGCGTTTTCGCCCGTGTTTGTGTCTCCGTCTCTTCTCCACTGGCTCTTTCTAGTCTCATCCCCAGTAGCCTCTCTCTCAAATTCAAGTCCGAAGATCCTTGTTCGCATGATTACAGTGTTGCCAAAGCATTTAGAGTCAATACAGTGTGTACAGACAAATACTTCACAGTACGTTACATACAGCATACAACACATAGAGCACAGAAGCAGAGACAGAACTGCACTTGTCTGCTGTCTAATGTTATACTGCACTGTGGATTTGAGGATTATAGTAGGATTGGGAGCTGTTCCCATTCTGTCAGTAATAGGAATTCTGGGATTAGATTTGGAAGAGTGTTTGTCTAATCCTCAGATTCTCTCAGTGCAGTAGACAGTGCAGTTCTGTCTCTGCTTCTCTCCCTGGCAGTGGGAGCACAGCCTGTCCTCTCTGGACAGCAAGGTCTGTGTCCAGGCTGTGGTCTCTGAGCCTGTCCTCTCTGGGCAGCCAGGTCTGCTTGTGTCCACTTTCTGTGTCCAGGCTGTGGTCACTGAGCCTGTCCTCTCTAGCCAGCCAGGTCTGCTTGTGTCCAGTTTCTGTGTCCAGGGTGTGGTCACTGGCCCTGTCCATCAGTGTTCATCAGAGTCTGTGTCTCACCCTAGTCTCTGTCTGTGTCTTCTCCAGGTGTCCGGTGATGCTGGTGGTGGGAGACCAGTCACCCCACGAGGACACGGTGGTGAGTAGTATTCGTGATCTGCCCTGGTCTCTGCCCCGTCCTTCGCGTGTCCTCCCCGTGGTGAGATCCGCGGTTCTGGTGCGCTGGTTTCACCAGGTGCAATTCCTCTTGTGTCCACCAGGTGGACTGCAACAGCAAGCTGGATCCCACGCAGACCTCTTTCCTGAAGGTGAACAGAGCCGGAACGTCCGCAATTCTGTACCCCGTCCTCCCTTGCACCCTGACACCCCAGACTCCAATCCCCCCTAGACCTCCAGTCCCCTGACCCCCCTGACCCCCCTGTGCTCGCTGCTCCCTCGTGCTGTCCCATAACCCCCCGCGCCCCGCTCCAGACGCTTGTTCGCTGACGCTCTTGTCCTCTCTCTCAGATGGCGGACGGAGGCGGACTCCCCCAGCTCACTCAGGTAAGGCCGCTGGCAGAGAGAGGCCTGTGCGCGTTTGTGTTTTGAAAGGCGTCCAAGGTACGGAGAGAGTGACCTGCCCTCTCCCCCGGCTTTGTCTCCGCAGCCCAGCAAGCTGACGGAGGCCTTCAAGTACTTCATCCAGGGCATGGGCTACAGTAAGTCTCTCCAGCCCCGTCTGCTCGCTCGCTCGAGGCAGGGCTCCAGGAACCAGAGGATTAACCAGTCTGTGTCTCTCTCTCCTCTCTCCCCCTTCTCCTTTCCACTCTTCATCTCTTCCGTTGTCCCCTCTTCCTCATTCCGCTGTCCCCTTCCGGCTCCCCGCCCTGACATTCTCCTCTGTCCTTGTCTTTCTCCTTCCTCCCATCCTGTTTCTTCTTCTCCTGTCTCTCTCTCCTCTCTCTCTCCTGTCTGTCTCTCTCTCCTCTCTCACTCGTCTCTCAATCCTGTCTCTCTCTCCCGTTTCTCCTCTCTCATCTCTCCCGTCCCTCTCTCCCCTATCTCTTCTCTCTCTCTCCTCTCTCTCCCCATCTCTCTCTCCCGTCCCTCTCTCTCCCCTATCTCTCCTCTCTTTCTCTCCTCTCTCCCCTGTCCCCCTCTGTCTCTCCTCTCCCTCCCCTGTCCCTCTCTCCTCTCCCTCCCCTGTCCCTCTCTCCTCTCCCTCCCCTGTCCCTCTCTCCTCTCTCCTCTCTCTCCTCTCCCTCCCCTGTCCCTCTCTCCTCTCTCTGTCCTGTCTCTTAGTGGCCTCATCCTGCATGACCCGGCTGTCTCGCTCGCGCACCGCCTCTCTCTCCAGCTCCTACTCCCTGGACGGGACGCGCTCCCGCTCCCGGACCCTGTCTCAGGGCAGCGAGGCCGGCCAGGTGCCCCCCTCCCCCTCCCCGTCCCAGACCATGGAGGTGTCCTGTTAGAGGGGGTGCGGTGAGAGACACACCCCTCCCCACCCCCACCCCCACCCCCTCCCCCTCCTCGCTCCCCCAGCCCCCTCCACCCACCCCGACACTGCCCCTGCCCCTGCCTGACCGGCTTAGCGCTTCATGGCCAGCTGACCTTCCACACTACCGCACCGCCGCTCAGCCAGCGGAGAGGACGGCGCCCCTGCTGGCTTGCCCCGGAACGGCGCCTGCGCGGCAGGAAGACGGGGGAACGCCTGTAGGAGTGGGGGCCGTGGGGTCGGTCATCTCCCGCTGGTCTCCCCCGTAATCCGCGATTCATGGGCACCTCAGAACTGGCCCCGTGTGCTGGATAAACTGTTGCGGGCAGCGATGGGTGGGGGGGGCAGAGAGGTGGTGGTGAGAGGGGGTTCAGTGCTAACGATGTGCAGGAGATCCAGCTTCGCCTGCAGGGAGGGCTTTTCTCTTGACCCCGAGTGGCGCTGCACCCCCGCTGCCAGCCTGTGGGCAGGGCCCTGGCAGACGATGGTGAAATCTCAGTCCAGGCCTGACGGGGTCTCCTTGCCCGATGTTATTTTCCCAGCAGCAGCTGCAGACACAGTGAACACGCCCGTCTCAGCGACTTCGAGCAGCCCAGGGCCCAGAGCGAGTCGGGGTGACACTGGAGAGACTGGGGTTTCTGGGGGAGAGAGTCGGGGTGACACTGGAGAGACTGGGGTTTCTGGGTGAGAGAGTCGGGGTGACACTGGAGAGACCGGGGGTTTCTGGGTGAGAGAATCAGGGTGACACTGGACAGTCCGGGGGCTCTGGGTGAGAGTTGGGGTGACACTGGACAGTCCGGGGGCTCTGGGTGAGAGTTGGGGTTAGGGTTAGGTTAGGGGGGATTCTCACTTTCAAGAGAAAATGTGTCTCAGAAGTTTAAAGGGCGTTGTTGCTAGAGCCAGATCTTCTGCACAGCGTTATCCAGTACAGACCCTTACAGCTCTTAAAAACGTTTCAGTGAGGCATTTTAGATTTTTTTAATAATAGTAATAATAATAATACAAATAAAGTAACAATGTATTTGCTACATCTTAAGGTGTTTTCAAAGGTCTGGGCCTCGATCGTAACTATGGGATTTCCATTAATCACGGGATTAACAGTGAACCTCTCTTCTTTGCTGAGTGTTTCTCCCTAGACACAGGTGAAAAAGGGATTAATTGTTCTCGCTACTTTTATTATTATTACTATTACTGATAACTTTACTAGTCGACTTTCCTTTGATTTTGAAATCAAACGTCTGGAAAAATGGTTTTGTGATTTCCTTTTTTTCCCCATGGATTTTAACCTTCTGAGGATGTGGGTATATATTTATATATATTTATAAATATATAAATATGCGTATGTATACATACTGTCGTTCTTTGGTTTTGTTTTTTTTTATTTGTGTTTGTTTGTTTGTTCCCTGGCCTGAAAGGTGACACCTTCTGTTCTTTTTGGCTCGAAAATGACGGCTCCTCCGTCTTCCTCTCCTGCCTTTTTAATTTGGAGTCTTCTCCTTCATAGTGACATCACGATGGCCGTGACATCAAATCAAAGAATCGGTGATTTTTGGGGGGTCAGAGGGGATGCAGGAGGGAATCGGGGGGGGGTCTTAGAGAGGGTGTGGTGGGGATAAATTATTAATACTTGCATTCATATTTCTTCTCGTTGTAGAAAAAAAAAACAAAGCCCGAAGTGAACCAAACCAGTGCTTCCATTCTTTTAGGTGAATTCTCACCCTGACCAGCAGGTGTCGCTGTGTGCCGTAGACTGTGGGGCTCTTCGATGTCGTGTTGACCGGTGCTCTCCACAGGGGTCCCCCCCCAACCCCCAGATCGAACCCTGAGCCCTGCAGGACCCACTCTAGGCCGCTGCCGAGTTACGGCACGTGCGTCTCTCCCAAAGTCCGGCTAATCCGTGCGGCTTGGGTGATGTTGCCGAGCCGCCGTGCTGCAGAGCGGCCCCAGGGGTGTTGATCGCATTATAGGGGGGCTGGTTGAGGTACCCCCCCCCTCTGGATCCCCGATCTCATGCCAAGGAAAGGCGGCGAGCGACAGGGGAGGAGGAAGACGAAGATGACGAAGAAGGGAGCGGCAGGTGTAAGAAGACAGCCGGGGCTAGGCCGGAGCTCGTCTCGGATCTGCAGGTGACGGACGACGACGACGATGATGAAGATGCCGGTGATGATGGCAGAGTCCGAGGAACTACAACAGGGGCTGACGGTCATCCCGTCGACTGATGGACTGTCGGAGCTTGCTGGGAGGTGTCGAGTGGGTGGTGTTTTCCGGGCAAGAGTTCCACCACAAGGCTGGTGTCGGTCGGCGAGCCCGTGCTTCCTGTGTCGCTCCCGCCCAAGAACGCCCACGGCAGCCGCAGGCCATCGGATCGGTGTCCGCGTTCTTCGAAGACGCAGAAGAGGAGCGTTGAAACTGGGTGAAGAACCGCCAACCCTGAGCCAGTGATGATGATGATGATGATGATGATGATGATCAGTGCAGTCATCAGCACGAAGCCCCGTACTCTGATCCCTGGGGGGAGCACTGGTCTGTGTGTGTGTGTGAGAGTGTGAGATCGGGGGGGAGTGGGGTAGCTGAGAGGAATCTGTAGCAGTGTAGCAGTGTGTAGCTTGCCGTTGTCCTGTCTCGGTCCTGTACGTCCGTCACCACCCCGCCTCCCCTCCCTACTTCCCACATCCCTACTTCCTACATCTGGGAGAGGCCGGACCGATCGAAACTCTCCACAACCACAACATCGGGGCGCACTGGCGTCGAGTCCCCAGGGAAGGGGGGGAGGGGGGGGCTCGTCCCCGTCAGTAACGCGGCCAGGGCCTGGACCCTGAAGACGGGGCAGTGCCGAGAGTGTCCGCAGGATTTCGCTTATTTCCCCTGCTGCTGGCTGGGTTTGTCCCCTGCGCCCACACTCCCGGCGGACCCCATTGGGGATTTGGATTCTCCGGTCAACCTGGCGTGTTTCATCGTCAGCGGGGCATTCGTTCCGCTCGCCGAAGCAGGTCGGCCCCACCGAGACCGGACTCTCGTTCGCCGCGGTGGCCGGCCGGAGTCGATCCGCAGAGCACGAAGCCGAGAGCAGAGGAAGCGGCCGGCGGGTTCCAGGTTTAGGTGGCGGAACCGGACAGTCGCGTGAGCCGCCCGTGGCGAACGGGCTTGACCGCGTGCCGATCGGTTATCCCCGAGATCTGGTAGACGCCGAGAGGGCCCGTTGGAAGTTGACGGCGAGTTCCAGGCCGAGTTTGATTTCTGTCCTCCTACCGATGGGTCGGCAGGTTTGGTTGGTCATCAGTTGGTTTGCTGCGCTCCTGAAGGCCACGCCTGGATGGGGAACATCGTTGGAAGTAGAGGAGGTGCCGAATCCCTTAATAGCTCCCGTATATTCTGTCTCCATGGTAAATACTGTGGTCTATGCCCCCTGTGTCTGGTTACGTGACTTAAAATGTATTGCCAGCAGCTATATCACCCTGCAGCTCACAGCTGGCAGCCCCACTGGAGCTCAGCAGGTATGAGCCTGGTCAGTACCTGGATGGGAGGCTCCTGGGCAAGCTAAGGATGCTGCTGGAAGAGGTGTTAGTGGGGCCAGCAGGGGGCGCTCACCCTGCAGTCTGTGTGGGTCCTAATGCCCCAGAATAGTGATAGGGACACTATACTGTAAAATGGCTAAGTCCTTCGGATGAGATGTAACACTGTGACATTAAAAATCCCAGGGTGTTTCTCGAAAAGAGTAGGGGTGTTACCCCGGTGTCCTGACCGAATGTCTCCCTGGTCTTTACCCATCATGGCCTCCTAATAACCCCCATCTCTGAACTGGCCTCACCACTCTGTTTTCCTCCCCACTGAGAGCTGGTGTGTGGTGAGAGTACTGGAGCATCATCCAGGTGGGGCTGCACACTGGTGGTGGTAGTGGGATTCCCCATTAGCGCTCTGAGTGGAGTGTCCAGGAAAGTGCTATATAAGTGTAAGCAATTATTATTAAATCGCAGGTCGTTTTCTCTGTCCTCGTCTTTGTCGCCTGTGAACTGACTCCGGCAGCTCACCACTGCCAACGGCCGTCGGATCGGCGGGCGGGAGGTTGTCCGACTTAAATCGGCATCAAGCAAATCCACTCTCATCCCCGACTGGCTCTCTTGCGAGATGGGTTTTAAAGGGACTCGAAGGGTCAGGGAATCGGTGAAATCGGGAAGCCAGAATGTCGCAGTGAGTCAGATCCGTTCCGAAGGTCTCCGTTTTGAATCCCCCAGGAAAAGTGGGAAAAGGGAGCGAGGGAGAGGTGTTTGTGTGTGGACGACTATGTGTCTCTATGTTTTATTTTCTTTTTTGGGGGGGGTTCAAAGTGACTTTCCGTGTCCATCTGCTCTCGTTTGTCTCCGACGGCATGTTTCCTAGAGATCAGCGTGCTCGTCCTCGTGTAACTTTTAGCTTTTAGCAGTGTGAGGAGAAAAAAAACCTAGAATAATGACAAACAATCAAACTTGACTGACTGTGTGACTAATTCTTCTGTGTAACCATAAGGAAACAACGATAGAAAAAGAGAAATGGTTAAAAAAATACCAATAAAAGCTGAGAAAAGCCCTTCCTTGTCTGTGGTTTTTGCGTGAGCTGGGGAGCTGTGCGTGAGCACACGCGGGGCCTGGGGTCTGGCGCTGTGGACTTCCTGCGGGAGAAAGCAGGAAGAGGACTGGGAGCTGAAGATACCAAGATGCCCCAGCAGGAGAGAGGAGCGGTGACAGGAGCAGTACCCCAGCAGGGCAGAGGAGTAGAGAGAGGAGCAGTACCCCAGCAGGAGAGAGGAATGGTGACAGGAGCAGTACCCCAGCAGGACAGGAATAGTGACAAGAGCAGTATCCCAGCAGGGCAGAGGAGTAGTACCCCAGCAGGAAAGAGGAGTAGTGACAGGAGCAGTACCCCAGCAGGAGAGAGGAGTAGTACCCCAGCAGGAGTGAGGAGTAGTGACAGGAGCAGTACCCCAGCAGGACAGGAATAGTGACAGGAGCAGTACCCCCAGCAGGGCAGAGGAGTAGAGAGAGGAGTAGTGACAGGAGCAGTACCCCAGCAGGAGTGAGGAGTAGTGACAGGAGCAGTACCCCAGCAGGACAGGAGTAGTGACAGGAGCAGTACCCCAGCAGGACAGGAGTAGTGACAAGAGCAGTATCCCAGCAGGGCAGAGGAGTAGAGAGAGGAGCAGTACCCCAGCAGCAGTGAGGAGTCGTGAGAGGAGCAGTGACAGGAGCTCTCGTACGTGACGGCAGTGTTATCAGGAGAATAGCTCCTTGCCAGAGGCCTAGTTTCCCGTTGCCGCTGGAAACGTGCGGGCAGTGATGTCCCTGTCCTCACTCGAGTCCCTGTCGCATTGTTCCTTTGTTCCGCCCTCCACGCCCCCTTGCTATTTTTAGCTGGCCTGCCTGAACACGCTGCCTGGCTGGGCTCCCGCTGGCCCCAGGTTTCGGGTCAGAGTGCAGGGTCAGCCATTTATACAGCACCCCTGGAGCACCTGGGGTTAAGGGCCTTGCGCAGGGGCCCCATGGAGTAGGATTCCTCTGCCGGCCGCGGGACTTGAACCGGCAGCCTTCCAGCCACAGGCGCAGATCCTGGGCCACAGAGCCACCACTCTGCCTAAAGAGCCTCCTGTCCTGACTGGAGGACCTCAACTAGGTGCACAACATGCCTGGGCAGATTGTTCCACACTCCCACCGCTCTTTGTGTAAAGTACTCTTGAACTGGGTTTCCAGTTTTAAGCAGGAGGCATGGTGGTTAAGGAGGTAGCGGTACTGCCTTTGCAAATCCCCGGGTAATTCAGTTTCTCAGCCTTCTAAAACCACCCTGTCTGGCTTAACTGATGTTTCCAAGCTATGTCTGTTATGGGGGGTGGGTGGGGACGGGAGTACCCCACATTCCAGAGACAGGTCAAGAAATAAGAGGCTTTCAGATGTTTCCTTGGCTGGATCAATGAGTGAAAAAAACCAATACAAAAGACCAGCCCCCTCCGATTCCCACCCTTCAATTCTGTTCAAACTCTGACGTATCGCTCTCCCTTTTGGATGGCTCTGGTGACCCCTGGAACGAGTTCACCCAGCACGTGGACAGAAGGAAACGTCCGATTCCGCTAGCCCGTCCGTTTCTGACTCGAGGGGGAACATGCCGAGTCACGACAGCTTCACGTCATCGAGTGAAATTGTCCCCTTTACGTCAGCGGCTCGGCCTGTTAATTACTGGCCCCAGCGCAGATAATTATAGCCTCTTCCCCCTTCCCCTGGCCGTGTTTGTTTCTGCACTGCCTGGACCCGATCGCTCACCAGCCGCACCGGTGAGGCTTTCTCTCGGGAGCGAGACGGGTCCGAGTTCTTCAACTAAAAGATCCCGGCGCTTTATTTTTTGGGGGGCACGATAATTCTTGGGCCCGGGCGATTTGGACTCTCGCTTTCACTCGCGTTTCCCTCTGGCTTCCGAAACTTCAAAACTGGTGTCCCGGGAAACACCCGATCCTGCGTTCCGAGTGGAGGAGTCTCCCGCAGTCCCTGTCTGGGGGAGCTGATGTTTTAGACAGATAGATACTTTATTGATCCCGTGAGGGAAATTGCAGTGCAACAGCAGCTTAACACACACAACACAGCACAGTGTAACGAATTATATAATAATATAATAGTAATAGTACAATACATACAATACAATACAAGAGTTACTCACAGTCCGGACACAAGGGGGTTTTTAGACAAGGGGGGAGAGTCGGGTTACTCTCAGACCTCCCGTATCACCTGTGTGTGTTTCTATAAATAGGGGATCTCCGGCCCTGGTCCTGGCAAATCCCGGTCCAACAGGTTTTTCAGGTCACCAAGTTCTAAAGCCCTTCCGTTTGCATTAACAAGGCAGGTGATGTGGTAGATGAAGCAGTTTAGAGGTTGTTTGTAGCGGTAGGAATGTCCTCCAGCTCTTAAGGGGTCCCCATGTTTAAAGCTCTTGGTAAATGGGTTCATACTTTCCCAGGCTTCAGAACTGATGGACCTTAGGGGGACCCGTAAATTGGGGTGAGTCTGGGGTGTTTCAGCGCAGAGCAAAATGCTAACCCTAACCCTACCTGGGGTGTCAACTGAGCATTTCCGCGATTTATACCTGAGCATCTCTGGCCATCGGAGTTTGACATGTTCCCCAAATCAAAAAGTATGAGTGGGAAACAATCAAGACCATTGATCAAAGCTCAGTCCTGGTCCTGGAGGGGTCAGTGTGTCTTCAGCAGGACATTCCAGTCCCAGTCCTGGAGGGGTCAGTGTGTCTGCAGCAGGGCTGTCCAGTCCCGGTCCTGGAGGGGTCAGTCAGTGTGTCTGCAGCAGGGCTGTCCAGTCCCGGTCCAGTTTCGTTTCGAACGAATTTCGGAGAGCGCCCCTCTGTTCACCAAAATGTCACACTGATGTTAGGCCTGGGGCCCGAGCCAGGAGGGGAGTACGGCTCAGTGAGAGGGCTTTCCTGGGGATAGGACTGGGCCAGGACGATGGGGATCAGGGTCCGAGCCAGGGTGTGGGTTTAGTTATGATGAGGGAGAAGGTAATGGCTGGGATCTCTGTAAAGAGTTGTAGGGGCAGTGTGAGAAGAGATTCGATTTTGGGGGGCAGTAGGGTTAGAACAAGTTCAAGCAGGGAGCCGCGTCGGCGTGCGTAGCTGCAAAGGAGCAGGTAAAGGCTCGTTCCCTGCTGAAAGGGAAAGAAAAGAGACAACGTTTTGGCCCTGCAGCCTCCTTCAGGTGCCAACAAGTGTGAGGGCTGGGGTACGCTCCGGGCAGGCACCCCGATTGGTACGTCACAGGAGGAGGTGACTCTTCTTCCCAGTTCACTGAGGTACAGCTTTGCTACACAAAAATTAGGGAGCTGCTAATACATCTGTGGGCAAAGGAGGAGTATCGACAACATCTGGTAATATTTCACCGTTTTTCAAATTGCTGGAAAATATTTGAGTGGGCCAAACAAGCAAACTGGAGGGGTGCCAGACCCATCTTGGACCAGGATTGGGGGGTCTATAATTAATAACAGGGAATACTGGGGTTAAGGTCACAATACAATACCCCAGTATTGCCAGGTCCATTTCGGGGTGCTTCGTACAGGCAGCCTCTACAGGCGCTGATAAACTACCGGGACCCTAAGTGGACCGGTAGCCGCTTTGCTCCGGAATCATCTCGTGTCATTCCACCGCAGCGGCGGCGGCGGCACCAGTGTTGTGTGCAGTGGTGCAGTTGCCAACGGTTACTTCACGCCAAGGAGAGGCACAATGGCAAGGCATGCAGAGGAACACTGGGGGAAGAGAAATCGCAGAAACAATTGTTACCCGACCTGTCCTCTCACCACCACCCTGTCATTGTCCCTGCGTCCGCGCCCCGGTGTGTTAGCGTGCGGTTGCCGTGGGAACTCGAAGGGAGGTCTCCAGTCCATTGGCTGACGCCCCCCCCCTCCCAACCACGTTACATCACTCTCGACAGCGCAGGGGGATGTCGCACGCCGAGCTTATATAAAAACACAGGCCCGGGGATCCAGCTGGCAGAACTGGGGTTTGGTCTGTGTCCGACAGTACACTACAGGATCAGGAGAAGTACCACCATCGAGCTGCAAAGGTAAGAGAACCCCCCTCCTGGATAAGGAGGGTCCTCCCCCCTGCGTAGCTGTTCGCCTTCTTTTCGGGCTCGTCCGAGAGTCGCGCTGGCTGTGCGGCCTGCCCTCACGCAGTCTCTGCCGCCGGCCGCTTCCCCCCCAAAACGTGCGGGGCGACGCGCGTTCGGGAAAGACCACGGATTTTCCGGCCAGTCGGTAATCAGAGTCAGGAGTTCCAATAAATGAGATGACATTCAGATGTGTGTTTGAGGTATCATGCCCTCAAAATTTGGTTACCAACAGAATCTGCTCTTCACAACACACATTGTCAAAGTGAAACATGCCCCGATCAAAAGAGGTTTCAGAAGACCTCAGAAGATTCTCTGCGGGGCAGCCGGGTGCTCGTCCGGGAGGGTGGCCACAGGATTCAAACCGGCAACCTTCCAGCCACAGGCGCAGATCCTGAGCCACAGAGCCGCCGCGCCGCCTCGCACAGAGTGTGTGTTTTATTGGGTGATCCCATGGTAACCTTTGATCGTACTGGAGCAGCACCCAAGATCACTGGCTGCGATCTTCCCTCTGTCACCTTCGTTTAGGACAACTGCACGCACTGGAAAGCTAAGAAAACGTGTCCACAAACCCCTGCCATCCCTCGATTTCCTTTTTAAAACTTCTCTTTCTGGGGAGGAGGTTTCAAAGCGCCAGTTGTAGTCCTGCTTGGGTTGGAAACTGAATCTCTCTAGAGCGCACTGGGGCACCATGTAGATCTCGGATGGCGCATTGATTCAGAAGTGGGCACGTTATATGTGGAAGTGTCATATGTGTTTTTTGTGTAACTGGTTTTGTGTCTTCTTGTTATCGCTGTATTTTTTTCTGTCTGGGCTGCACTGGAGTAACTTCCAGTCAACTTTGTGGATGTGGCAATAGAGTATTGCATCGGAGAGAAACCTCCTTTGTGTTCAACCCAGTGATTTGAAGTGACCATGAGTATTTCACTACACTTCGGAGTGTAAAAATTTCAATTTCATTCCGTATCAGTATGAAGCCATAACTGCACGAGGTCTGCTCCTCAATAACTCAGCATACTCTGTAATCAGCGAAGCTTGACTGCAGCCTGCTTGAGTTCCTGCCTCTTTTCGAAGTGCGGCACCTTAAGTTTTTTCACTCTGCATGTGAAATGCAGCTCAGCGGGATTAAAATCTGGCGATGGACTTGGTCGGTCTTAGACTTTAGCCTACCCCCCACCGATGATCTGCTTGGTTTATTAGCCATGTGCTTCAGGTCATTGCTATGCTACATGATGCATTTCCATGAGTGCCGGCTGATAAGTATGGGTATCTTTTCTTTTATGGGAGCCGACAAAACATTGCTGTGCAATGTCTGATTTTGTTCTGTGGTCCCTATTGTGAGCTCCGTCATCACACAGGAGTGAATCAGTTCCAGAGGTGGCCAGGCGTGGCAAGACCTCTGGTAAAGGCTTATTATAGGCTCATCTCTTCATAATAATGATAATAATGATAATTCCTTACATTTATATAGTGCTTTTCTGGACGCTCCACTTAAAGCGCTTTACAGGTAATGGGGAATCCCACTACCACCACCAGTGTGCCTTAACCTGGTGAGCCCCTGTCTAGGCTAGAGCCCTGGCCGATGTCCAATGCTCCCTCTAGGCCATGCGCGTGTGCGCGCACACTGGTGAGGAAATCAGCGCACAGAGGAAATTGAACTGTGTGTAAAAAATTAAATTCCCCCTCTATTTTAATAAGAAGATTATAAGGGGAGATTAAGATATTGTTAATGATGGGGTAGCGAAAATAGTTTCAGAAGCCTACAAATCAGAATCGGGTAAAGGTATTATATCTAGATTATATAAAAGATTTATGGAAAAGAAATCATATTCTACAGAGTATGTAAAAGATAAATGGGTGAAAGAAAGTGAAGTTAGAATTTCGAATGAAGAGTGGCTTGAAATTTGTGAATTTCGATGGAGATGTACTAACTTGCACTTATGGAGAGAGTTTTGCAGGAAAAACATTGTTTGATTTTTCATTACTCCGGGTCAGAAGGCGCACCATACTGAGGAAAACCAAGGTGATCATTGGCATTTATTCTGGAACTGCCCTAAAATAAGGCTTTTCTGGAAGGAGTTGCATGAGAAACTATATCTGAAAGGAATGCACCCTTTACATTTGACGCTTTATATTTTGGTAAACTGGATTTTGATTGGAGGGGAACTGACGAATACTTGTTCGGAATCCTTATATCAGCAGGGAAGAAAGCTAAAACAAGAAAGTGGCTTCTCACAGATCTACCAACAATGAATAATTGGATTGAATTAATTAAGGAAATATATATATATCATGGAAAAAATAACATTTTCACTAAAATTACAAATGAAAAAAAAAAGTCAAATATTGGTTTAGATGGGTTCAGTACTTTGAACCTTTAAGGTCCGATTTTGTTGAGATACAAAATAACTGAAATTGAATAAGTTATATAATTGTTAAAATACTACGGGAACAAACAGGAATTTTTGCCCGTGATGTAAGGCTGAATAATGGTGGTTTATATGTAAAATGGTTTTGTTTTGTTCTCTGAAATAAAAAAAATTAATTCCCCCCCAGAATATGATAATAATAAAACAAACACGGTCTTCAATTGAAAAATGCTAGATTGACCACAGGAGACTGGCTGCAAGAGGCCCAGCTCGGCTGTGTGCATTATTATTGCTACTCGATCAGCGGTATCTTTGCTCTCGTCGTCTCGTACCTCTCGGCTCACTCAGTCTCCATGACCGGGCTCATGGAGTCGCTGTCCCCGTCTTTTAGCTCTCTCTGCTTCACAACAAACAGCCTTTTCCTTTTTCCAGTTTGCACAGTGTGCATCGTTGAGCCTTGAAATCGTAGGAACGTAGACTCATTGTTTTCAAATTTGTATTACCCGCTTAAAAGTGTATTTGATTGAAAGACTAAAAATATTGATTCTCTGTGTCGGAAGAGGTGACGGGCGTTAAGCACAAAAGAACTGCACGTTCATTTCGAGTGGAATGGCTTGCCGAAATGGTAGAAGCTGCCGCTCCGGAAAAGTCATAATTTGATATATGTTCCGTTGCGAGAAATCTGAACAAAAAATCATTTCAGGCTTACAATTTTATGTACACTCCATTTAGTGCACACATGTTTTTGTCACTGGGGAAAAAATTGCACAACTTTAGAAATTCGAGGGAACATTGCCGATGACCCCGGCTGAAGAGCTAGAGATGGCTGGAGGTCAGTCTGGACTCCTCCATCAGTCTCCCTCCCTCCAGGGCTCCGCTGCTCAGTTCTCCAGCTCCTTCCTGTTCCCTGTTCCCGGCCTCCGGTAAAAGAGAACACCACCTTCATTACCTGTGGCCATGGAGACATCAGGCTGGGCTCCCCTCTTCCATGTCCGTTCCTCTGTCTTTCAGATGCTGGTCAGAGATGTGCTCGTCTTCTGTCTCGTCAGCGGGATTATGAGCTGTAGAGCTGACGACACGACTACAACCGCTCCTGACACCGACACTACCACAGTGATCACCACGACGCCCTACACCAGCATCAGCACCAGCATCCCGACGACCACGGCGGCTCCCAGCATGAGCAGCACCACCGCGGCGCCCACTGGCACCACCACTGCGGCCACTGGCACCACCGCGGCGCCCACTGCCACCACCGGGGCGGCCACTGCCACCACCGGGGCGCCCACTGGCACCACCGCGGCGGCCACTGGCACCACCGCGGCGCCCACTGGCACCACCGCGGCGGCCACTGGCACCACCGCGGCGGTCACTGGCACTAGCACGGCCGCCTCTACGGCCACCAGCACCGCCACCACGACTGGCACCACCGCCAGCTCGTCCACGGCCATGTCGACGTCTACTACGGCGACGCCGAGCACTGCCTCGACCTCCAGTGGCGCCAGCACGGGCAACTCCACCGCCAACGCGACGGCTTCCACCCTCAGCAGCGCGACCACCGCCACCTCCACCACTGCGGCCCCGGTAAGTCCGAGACCATGCCGGCGGGGGGGGGAGGTCGGCGTAGGACGTCTCCAGGCTCGCCCGTTCCTCTGACGAGTGGGAGCTGAGCGGCGCTCGAGCGCCAGCATGCAGCCCGCACCCGGTGTTGCCTGGTTGGAAACCAATCCCACACCCCCAAGGTCTGCACCACTTCATGCCCCGCAGGGGGGTAGTTAATTCTCTTTCCAGACGTCTGGCGCTCAGTTTCCTTCACCCCCCCCTCCCTGCACCCCTCCAGCGGTCAGTGCTCTGCGAACCCCATTGGAGCTGCGGTGACCTCCAGGAAGTTCTTCCTGTAGCCCCTGAAGGGGTTCTTAAATTTCTACTGAGGTGTATCTGACCCCTGCATGCAGAACTCCACACTGTCTGATCTCTCTTCCTCTGTTCGTCTGCTAGAGTGATTAATAAATTGCTTACACTTATATAGCACTTTTCTGGACACTCCACTCAAAGCGCTTTACAGGTCATGGGGATCCCCCCTACACCACCACCAGTGTGCAGCCCCACCTGGATGACGCTCCAGTACTCTCCCCACACACCAGCTCTCAGTGGGGAGGAGAACAGAGTGATGAAACCAGTTCAGAGAGGGGGATTATTAGGAGGCCATGATTGGTAAAGACCAGGGGGAAATTTGGCCAGGACACTGGGGTTACACCCCTGCTCTTTTCAAGAAACACCCTGGGATTTTTAATGACCACGGAGAGTCAGGACCTCAGTTTTAAGTCTCATCCAAGGAACACTGCCTTTTATACAGTATAGTGTCCCTGTCACTATTCTGACAGGACCCCCACAGACCACATGATGAGCGCCCCCTACTGGCCCCACTAACACCTCTTCCAGCAGCACCCTTGCAGCAGTCTCCCATCCAGGTACTGACCAGGCTCACACCTGCTGAGCTTCAGCAGACTGTCAATCTGACATGGACTGAGAATCAGGGCACGCCGGTGCTCTCAAGTGAGATGCAGGTCACATCTTACCCTCCATTTGTAAAGACAATCTGCAGCCAAAGATGCTCTTCTTGGCTGAGGGCTCCGAGGGCCCCGAGAGCCCCGAGGGCCCCGAGGGCCCCGAGTTCATGCCGGTTTGTGCCCAAGTACAGTGGGGGGCTGTTCTAATGTAATGTTTTCTCCCCTGGGGCAGCTGACGATTTCCAAGGTGGGCTGCAGTACACAGAAAGCCTGCCAGAGCAGTCCCACAAACTGCACCCCCGGCGTCACCTCGGGGTGCTTCTTCATGTCCTCCCGTCTGGTGGAAACACGTGATCAGGGGCTCCAGTTCGAGATCAGCGGGCAGTCTGTGGGGTACATCAGCTTTGGACTCTCTCTTGACAATGGAACGGTAAGGTACCCACTAGGACTGAGAAAGAGGAGATCACAGAGAATCCTTCATTAATTAGCACACACAACAAGACAGGAGACACAGTGAGAGAGAGGAGGTAACAGAGAATCCCTCAGTAATGAACACACACAACAGGACAGGAGACACAGTAAGAGAGAGGAGATATCAGAGAATCCATCAGTAATAAACACACAATAATAGCAAATAACAACACCCTGACTCCTCTCCTCCTCCACCACCAGTGTGCAGCCCCACCTGGATGATTATCAGGAGGCAATGATTGGTAAAGACCAGGGTTAAATTTGGCCAGGACACCAGGGTAACACCCTTACTGTTTTCAAGAAATGCCCTGGGATTGGAAATGACCACATTAAAAATCAGTCAGGACCTCTGAAGGACGGTGACTTTTTTACAGTATAGTGTCCCCATAGCTATATTGGGGCATTAGGACCCACACAGACCGCAGGGTGAGCGCCCCCTTCTGGTCCAACAAACACCACTTTCACTTTCCCAGGAGTCTCCCATCCAGGTACTGGCCAGAGTCACACCTGCTTCAGTGGGTTGTAGGGTGACATAGCTGTTGGTTATAAGCAGCAGAGAAGGAAAGAGGAATTGATGTGGTCTGAGCAGTGTGTGTGCTTTCTGTGTCTCCTCAGGTAAACAGTGAGGTCTATATCTGTGCTCTGAACGGCACCAACGTCTATGTCTCAAGAGCCAACTTCACAGGAAGCAGCATGAATCTGCTGCCCACGGTAATTATCCACATCTGGGTGCAGGGGGGAGGGGAGAGGGTGGTGTGATCCCCAGCATCATGGGATGTACAGAAGTTTCTTAGGCTCCTAAAGCAGCCTTACAGCTCAGCACAGATCCCCGATACTGCTCCTCTTCACCAGAACTGCCCCCCCAGCCCCACCCCATAACCCCAAACCTAAGAGCTCCCACT